>NC_073627.1:124550786-124853817 GCF_029407905.1 Bubalus kerabau
ATGTCTTAAGGTGGTCAAAGGCCACAAACTTTAAATTAGAAAATTAATGAATCCTGCAGATAGGATAAACTACCTGGTGTCTGTAGTCAATAATACTGTATTTTATGTTTGAAAGTTGCTAAGAGAGTAGGTCTTAAAAGTTCTCATCAGAGGTAAAAAAATTTGTCACCATGTGTGGTGATGGATGTTAACTAGACTTATTTTACTTTGTAATGTATACTTTGCAATATATGCATACATTAAATCATTATATTGCCTACCTGAAACTAATGTGTCAATTATATCACAATAAAATGAAAAAGAAAAGTCTTTTCTCTAAGAATGCACAGCATACTTTTAAAAAACATATCTGTCTTAGCTATAGCATTAGAGGTTTATGAGTATTAGAAGCTAGTACTTGAGAAATGGTGTTTTTCATATCTAATTTTCCAAATTCCAGCAACTAAAAAATGGAAGAAAGTAGCTCTGTGTGTTGTCCAGATTCAATTTAATTCAGAATAATTTATTGAGAAATAATGGTGAAAGACAGTACAAAACTGGATGCAAAACTACCCTCAGGTAGCTCAGAATCTGTAGTTCTAAACTGTGTTCATCGGGAATTCCCTGGTGGTCCAGTGGTTAGAACTCAATGCTTTCACTGCTGAGACCTAGGTTTGATCCCTGGTCAGGGAGCTAAGATCCTGCAAGCCACTTGGCACATAAAAACAAAACAAAATAAAAACAAACCTCTAGGTTTTGATAGGTCAGGCCCATCAAGAAATAACCACCATTTATATAATGATGACAGTAAAAATAATAAGCACCAGCGGTAACAACGACCACTAATATGGAGGGTCTGCTCTAAGCCAGTTGCTGTGTTAAGCTCTATACCCACATTGATCGCTATATTTAAACCTTGCAGCAACCTTGAAAGGTAGGAGTCGTTCAACTTCAATAAATATGGAAGCCAGAACTCAGAGTAATTAAAGAACTTGTCAAAGACTACACAGCTAGTCAAATATAACCAGGTCATAAATGCAGATCAGTTTTGTTCTGGATAGATGCTTCTTACCTTTCATCACATTGCTTCCCCATCCCATACTCATACACAGAAGAAGATGAGCATCTTTTTTTGCATCACATAATTTATATAGGATTATATAGGATTGTCTCTGGGCTAGGCACAATACTGATGATATTTTGGGAGCGTAATCACTAATTCTCACAAATACTCCACAGGAAAAATATTTTGAGACCCATTTTGTTGATGAGGAAGCTGTTCAGAGAGTTTAAGTAAGTGGACCATCATCAAAAGTTAATAGACACAGATCTGGCATAATCCCTGAAGCCTCCTGTGTAACTGTATTAAGTGATTATACAGCATGATTTGTAAAGAAGTGAGTAGTCCTCAGAGAATTTCCACTTCCCCTTAAGCTTGCTGCAAGAATCATAATTCCACTATTATAAATTTATTTATTTGAGCTAATTAATTTCTCCCTCGTATGAGAAAAGGTTACTGTGGAGATAGGGATTCTGATGGAGAAACTAAGAAGTGGATCTTTTTGTAATATGGGGTCTCACTATCAGAGAACTAGGCTGAATGAAGAGCCCCAAAGAGGAGCTCTTGGAAACCACAGGCCAACAGAAGGCATGGCAGTGTTGTGGGACAGTGGGAAAGTATCTGACTCTGCCAGTGGGGCATACTGAAGGGCAGGTTGGTTAGAGCAGTGATTCCCAAACAGGAGAATCATCTGGAGGGCATCTTAAGACACAAAATGCCAAACTTGACAGATTTCTGGTTCAGCAGGCTAGGTTGGGGGTCTAAGAATTTGCCTAGCTGACAAATTCCCAGGTGATGCTGAGGTTGCTAGTTTGGGACCACACACTGAGAGCCATGATTCTATAGCCTGGTACAGAGAATCATGAGGTACAGTGATATCTGGAGGAGGAAAAATGTCTGGCATTATTTGGTTATCTTCTGTTTGGTATTGTATCCAAGGGATGGTAGGAGAAGAGACATAAATAGGGGAAGGAGAAAGCAATGGGAAATTTAAGACTTTCTTTGTATTAGCAACAGATATTTTATATTATCTCTCATTTATTAGTCTCTAAAGAGCAAGCTCCGAGAAGGCAATGGCGACCCACTCCAGTGCTCTTGCCTGGAAAATCCCATGGACGGAGGAGCCTGGTAGGCTGCAGTCCATGGGGTCACTGAGAGTCGGGCACGACTGAGCGACTTCACTTTCACTTTTCACTTTCATGCATTGGAAAAGGAAATGGCAAGCCATTCCAGTGTTCTTGCCTGGAGAGTCCCAGGGACAGAGGAGCCTGGTGGGCTGCCGTCTGTGGGGTCGCACAGAGTGGGACATGACCGAAGCGATTTAGCAGTAGCAGCAGCAGCAAAGAGCAAGCTTAAAAAATATGTAAGTTCATCACTTCATGGCAAATAGATGGGAAAATAGTGGAAATAGTGACAGACTTTATCTTTTGGGGATCCAAAACCACTGCAGATGGTGACTGCAGCCATGAAATTAAAAGATGCTTGCTCCTTGGAAGAAAACTTACGACCAACCTAGACAGCATATTAAAAAGCAGAGACAATACTTTGCCAACAAAGGTCCATTTAGTCAAAGCTATGGTTTTTCCAGTAGTCATGTATGGATGTGAGAGTTGGACTATAAAGAAAGCTGAGTGTTGAAAAACTGATGCTTTTGAACTGTGGTATTGGAGAAGACTCTTGAGAGTCCCTTGGACTTCTAGGAGATCCAACCAGTCCATTCTGAAGGAGATCAGTCCTGAATATTCATTGGAAGGACTGATGCTGGAGCTGAAACTCCAGTACTTTGACCACTTGATGTGAAGAACTGACTCATTGAAACAGACCCTGATGCTGGGAAAGATTGAGGGCAGGAGAAGGGGACGACAGAGGATGAGATGGCTGGATGGTATCACTGACTCAATGGACATGAGTTAGGGTAAACTCTGGGAGTTGGTGATGGACAGGGAGGCCTGGCGTGCTGCAGTCCATGGGATCACAAAGAGTCGGACACTACTGAGCTACTGAATTGACCTAAAAGAGCAAGCTTAAAAAATATGTAAGGAAGACACAGTTAATAATGCTTCTATGAGAATATATTCAAACAACAAAAACAGAATTGGCATTTAATGCATGTATTAGAAGTAACTCAGAAGCAACATACACACTCCTGGAAAGAACTGAAACATTAATTAAAGAATTGAAAAAAAAGATCCCAATTTCTTCCTTTTGTGTATGGTCTACATGGTTGACTAAAAAGACAGAAAATGGACCTTAATGATAACACATTTGTGTGAAAACACAAATTAATTTTCTCTTTAATTATATCACTTACACTTAGCAGAATTTACTTTAGTCCTAAATTTAAGACACTTTGCTTGACCATGTGAATTTAAGATACAAACAGGTGGCTCAGAATTCTTGGCTGTTTATTTCCTTACTCCCAGAGAGTTGTGTGCTTAATAACTGATGATGTGTGATGAATTTTCAGTGAATGCCTCTGGGTGAACTGTTCTGACTTGCAGCTCAGAGAGAAGCTGGAACAGAAAGCAAAGGAGAAGGTTGCAAATCCCTTAATGAAATTTTTAATAAAAGCAGCTTTGGATGCATGCCTTTTCAAATCATTGCATCCGACCATTTTTGAGAGTCGACATAACTCATCAAGAAAGTGAGTAGTAAGAATGCTAAAAGACGGCACAATTAAAGAGAGAGGCACATCTAGGAAAACATTATGACCAGAAAGCAGCTTTGAACCTGGATCAGGAAATTTTCATGGTAGCCGTTTCTCATGGAGATTTTCAGGATGCCTATCTTTTAGTTCCTTCACCTTGAAGAGTAAAAAGTGTGTGGTAGAAATTTGTATGTACCACTCCCATGCCACCATGCCAGTCTATTTCTAGAGTTTTCATAGTGAGAGGAAGAAAATTTTGTACAGGAACATTACAGGGCCAGGATTTTGCCAGGATCACAGTGCAAATTGAGAGATTGATGAGGATGTAAGCTATGTGAAGGCACTTCTTGAGAGTTTAGTGGTCAGCCTCACTTCCGTCTTAGGCTGTCTTTGCTCTCCACTCCACTGAGAGCCTCTGTCACAGATGGCACTGAGGTCACCTGATGGACTTCATTATTGCTCGTCGAATGCCAGAATCTCCCAGTCAAAAGGGATGATGAGAAGATGGCAGGGATCTATTGGACAGACATTTGTGATATTTGGACCGCTAAGCTGTTCTCACCCCTCACAGCAAAAAAGGCAATGGTCTTGCCTGAAATGTGCTAACAGACACTTCTTGCCTTTCCTTTCTTGAAAAAAATAGGCATTATCTTTAAGGCTTCCTCAGAGCCAGGACTCAGGAATGCATTGACCTCCAAGGTCCTCATGGTATTCCCTAACAAATGTAAATTAAATTAAAAAATCAGTATGGCAAGCCCAATGAATGAGAAAGACAGTGAGAGCAGGCACAATTGTCCTTTCAACAATTACTTGCAGACATCATTAATAAATTTCCCTCTGAAGCAGCAATCAAGCCAATCCTTCCCTTTGGTAAGATGTTTAAGTGCTACACAGAAATAGCTGTAAGCAGCCCAAGATTAGAACAGAGGGAGTCTTACTTTATGTGTTTCCTTTCTCCTGTAGTTTTTGAACAAGTGTTTGTGGTACTAGGCAAGTAGGTTTCCCAATGATCCTGTGTATATGCCCCTTGGGAGTCCTCATTCATTGACATATTTATTATATGTGCAATGGAAAGTTCCCCTTATCCCATTTTTGAATCTTTTGTGTTTTATCAAAAACAGAATGAAGTACCCTTTCTGTATGTTTATACTGAAAGTGTGTGGAGAGGGTGTATCTCAAAAGACCCCACTGAGGTGTAATTCATTGCAGGTTTTATGGGGGAGGGAAAAGAAAGGGGATGAGAAGAAAAGATTTTTTTTTCTTCAAGAAAGGATTTTGTGGCTTTTGGCACTGTTAATAATTTGTGTGGAAAAATAATGTTTTCTTGTGTGTTTAATCCTGTGCCAAGGCAGCTGCTGGTGCAGTAGCGTTCTGCAACAAATTAGAGGGCAGTTAAAGCGAGATTTTCCACCATCAAGAACAAAGCAAGGCCAGTTAGCATGAGGACAGCTTGTTCTACTTGCTAATGTGCTTAAAAACTTGCTGCACATAATTTGAAACAGCTTTTGTGTGAGGATGCTGCAGCTCCGGTTTCTGAGGTCTAGTTCTAATTCCAAATCAAATGGAAGCAGCTGAATTAGAAAATGACAAGTTATGCTCTGACATCGTCTGCCCAGGCTACCAAGATAATTTTTTCATCATTGGTATTGATTTGAAAGTTAATTCCTCTCAATATTAAAATATTTAATGGATGACAGCTGTCCGAAATATGAAACCTGCAGCCCCTATTTACGGAAGGAGCATTCTCAGTAACTGTGTGGCAGCTCTAACACAGTTACAAATTATTTAAAGATGTATTACCTTTGCTGGTAAGGAAGCAGATGTTAAAAAGATTCAGGACTTCCTTAAAAGTTGATCTGAATCTCAAGAGTTTTAATCAATGTAGCTTTTTATTTCACTGACTTGGAATTAAATGGGATTCCTTGGTTGAAATGCATTGGAAAAGAGCATGCTGTAGTCCAAATACCTTTCAATGTCTAGAATTTAAAACTTTCATTTGTAACTCTGATAGGCTGTAGAGAATTAAATCTAGGTGGGAGAGAAATAGGAGAAGGCAGATTTTCACTTGGAGTTTTTGCCTACTTAAACACGGGCTGGGCACAGCTGTAGTGGTGAGGTTTCAGACCCTGTGTGAGCAAGGAATGAGGATTCAGCTCCTAAATTCACATTCATCAGGCTGAATACTAAATTCTTCTTAAAGGCCAAGTGTACTGCTGACACCCTCACTAATAGGATTTCAAATGCTATTGTTGTAGCTATACTAAAAAATACTAATGAAGGACATTAAGTTTCAAAGAAAGCCTTGAAGAAATCTCAGAGGTCAAAAGTTCTTGAGACAGTGTATACACTTGAAGAAAAATCGAGGGTTTTGGCTAAAAATAAATTAAATAACAGAATTTTATTCAAAGGAAGCTTGGGAGCCCTCTCTTTATACCACTATACCATTTATACCATTAGCACCTGGGGTTGGAAAACAATATACTTTTTTAAAACCACCTAAAGTCAAATATAGGCCTCTATGGGTTCATTTTCTTTTAGGGGAAATGTAAATTGACCACATATTTAGTATTTATAAAGATACATTTTGAGCTTCCCTGGTGGCTCAGATGGTAAAGAATCTGCCCACAATGCGGGCAACCTGGGTTTGATTCTTGGGTTGGGAAGATCACCCTGAAGAAGGGCATGGCAACCCACTCCAGTATTCTTGACTGACCCATGGACAGGAGCCTGGCAGGCTACATACAGTACATGGGGTCACAAAGATTTGGACACAACTAAGAGACTAAGCACATACATATACATTTATCTCTGGTTGAACTGAAGTGAACCAGAAATAAGGAATTAGAGTAGAAAAAGGGTGGGTTGGACCTCATAACACACAGGCAAATGAACAGCTGTGTATTGGTAAAGACTTACTGTGTGTGGTTGTATTGGTTGTACACTGTACAACTGAAGGGGGAACTGTTCAGATTGTAGTCTGTGTGAATGATATCAAAAGAGTTATGTCGTATACAATTTATATGGCTACCTATGGTCATACCTGAATTGGTGCAATTTTAAGGTACCTGGACAAACTCATCTATCTAAATCAGTAGTCCCCGACCTTTTTGGCATCAGGGACCAGTTTTGTGGAAGACAATTTTTCCAAGGACTCAGGGGTGGGAGATTATTTGGGGTGATTCTTGTAATGAGTGTGCTATTTGATCCCTTTCACACAGTAGTTCACAATAGGGTTCATGTTCCTATGACAATCTAATGCTACCACTAATCGGACAGGAGGCAGAGCTCAGGTGGTAACAGGAGAGATGGGGCTGCTACTGCTGCTGCTAAGTCGCTTCAGTCGTGTCCAACTCTGTGCGACCCCATAGATGGCGGCCACCAGGCTCCCCCGTCCCTGGGATTCTCCAGGCAAGAACACTGGAGTGGGTTGCCATTTCCTTCTCCAATGCATGAAAGGGAAAAGTGAAAGTGAAGTCGCTCAGTCGTGTCTGACTCTTCGCGACCCCATGGTCTGCAGCCTACCAGGCTCCTCCATCCATGGGATTTTCCAGGCAAGAGTACTGGAGTGGGGCGCCATTGTGGCTGTAAATACAGGTGAAGCTTTGCTTGCTAGCCAGCTGCTCACCTCCTGCTGTGTGGTCCAGTTCCTAACATGCCACAGACTGCAACCCATTCGTGGTTCAGGGTTCCGGGATCCCTGGTCTAAATCTTCTGTTATGGATAATCACAGTGCCTGATTTTCTTGTATAAGTAACTTGATAAGGGATAATATTTAAATAAATTTATATCAAAGATAGTAGTAATGAAGAATCATACTTTAGTAAGCTAACACACATTAATGTCCCCACAAATTTTTGGTAAAAGAGGCATTGTTATTGTCTCTATTAGGATTCAGAATGCTGTAAGAAGGAATACAGGAAAGGTCAGTATTAATGATGTAATAGGAAAGTATTAGAAGCTTAAGGAGCTATTTGGTTTAGGACGAAGCATAAAATGTTATGTTTGGCAGCAAAGAAACAGTTTGAGAGCATTGAGGACCTGGGTTGAAAAGATACAGAAAGAAGGAATAAAAGCTTGGCCTATTTTGGAATTTTTCATAAGGATATCATAACTGAAGGAACAACTATTCACTTGAAATTTTCAATTAGTTCTGTGTCCAAATTAGTAGGAAAAGGCTTGAAGAAATATTTTAAAATAATTTCTCTTCTTATCCATTTTCTACAAAGACTAATTGGTCTTCCCAAGATTCAGCATTTCAACAAATACTTAGGGGGCACCTCTTACCAGAGAGAAGTGAGGGAACATGCAATGGTACATGTCATAGTTCCTGATCTAGCTGTTGACATTTAAGTAAGAGACATAATGTGAACCAAACACATTAACAGCAGCATAAAAAGTTCTGAGGATTTAACGAAGGCAAAGATCATGTATGGTTAGGAGTAAGATCAGGAAAATTTTTCTGGTGAAGGTGGTGTATTAGATGGGCCTCAGTGAACAACACCAGTAGTCACTTGGACTAGAACTGAATCCCAGGGCCCTAAAAGTCCTGAGAGTTTTAAGAATTTAGATAGGTTGAAAATTTTTCCAATATCTTTTTTTAAATTTAAATTTATTTATTTTAATTGGAGGCTAATTACTTTACAATATTGTATTGGTTTTGCCATACATCAACATGAATCTGCCACGGGTGTACATGTGCTCCCCATCCTGAACCCCCCTCCCCCCTCCCTCCCCGTACCATCCCTCTGGGTCATCCCAGTGTACCAGCCCCAAGCATCCTGTATCCTGCATCAAACCTGGACTGGTGATTCATTTCTTATATGATATTATACATGTTTCAATGCCATTCTCCCAAATCATCCCACCCTCTCCCTCTCCCACAGAGTCCAAAAGACTGTTCTATACATCTGTGCTTCTTTTGCTGTCTCGCATACATGGTTATTGTTACCATTTTCTAAATTCCATATATATGCGTTAGTATACCGTATTGCTGTTTTTCTTTCTGGCTTACTTCACTGTATAATAGGCTCCAGTTTCATCCACCTCATTAGAACTGATCCAAATGTATTCTTTTTAATGGCTGAGTAATACTGCATTGTGTATATGTACCACAGCTTTCTTATCCATTCATCTGCTGATGGACATCTAGGTTGCTTCCATGTCCTGGCTATTATAAACAGTGCTGCGATGAACATTGGGGTACACGTGTCTCTTTCAGTTCTGGTTTCCTCGGTGTATATGGCCAGCAGTGGGATTGCTGGATCATAAGGCAGTTCTATTTCCAGTTTTTTTGATTAGAATTCCATTTAATTTGTTCATGTTTTATGCTAGCTATTTTTGTTACCTTTTGGAGAGAAAGATGTTAAAAAAATAAGATATTTATAGTGACAAGGAGTAAGGATAATATTGCATAACAGATATTTTGTGAAACAACTTGAATTGTTCATGTACTCTCAGGAAAATATAGTTGTGTCTTTTCCAGCCACTTTCATGCTGAATCTAAGCCACCTAAACTTCTTGAGCAACATCATTCTGAACAGACAGCACACAAGCTATCTTTAGTCCTTTTGCTTTATTTTGTTTTGCTCAATTCTGTATTTTTGAGATACTCTGTGGAACATAACTCAGAATTATCCTACTGAGAGTTAAAGGAGTTGGAGTAGCTATTTGCCAACTCTTCCTCTTAAAGTCCATGGGGTTGCAAAGAGTAGGACACAACTGAGCGACTTTCACTTCACGTCGTATCCTCTTATAGGTTACTCCAGAGAGTAACTTCCTGGGACTTCCTGAACTGATGGACATGTTGAACATGCTCCAGTGACCAGAGAACGCCTTCAGACAGAGAGATGTAGGAAGTGGCTTTTAAGGAAAGTTTCCACAGGTGATCTCTAGGAGGGCTCCAGGATATATAGGAGAGGAAATAATGGTGTCTGATACAGTGTAATCCTTACAAAAAAAGAAAAGAAACAAAGAGTAGGATTCTGTGGTAAATAAGAAGCTGAGGAGTACAAGAAGTTTCTTTACCATTAGACTTCTCATTAATTTTAATATTCATTATGAATATTCTAAAAGGAATTATGTCAGTTTTATCAAGTTTACTTGAACAGAGAACACATTTTTTGAGAAGCAACTTACAAGGCTATTGCATGGAAGATATTTTGTAAATATTTGTATTAATAAATACTTTGTAAGTATCTTATTCCTACATTTATATAATATTGCTATATTCAAGTTACCCTCCAAGGCCCTAGATAAGAAAAGGGAGATGTAGAAGTAAATCTGATTTAAATCTTGACTTTAGATTGCATGTGATCCATTAGAGAAGATATGTATGACAGTTATCATCATCATTGTTGTTGTTGTTCAGTCCCTCAGTCGTGTCCGACTCTTTGCAACCCCATGGACTGCAGCATGCCAGACTTCCCTGTCCTTCACCATCTCCCAGAGCTTGCTCAAGCTCAAGTCCATTGAATCGGTGAGGCCATCCAGCCATTTCATCCTCTGTCATCCCCTTCTCCTCCTACCTTCAATCTTTCCAAGCATCAGGGTCTTTTCCAGTGAATCGGCTCTTCATATCAGGTGGCCAAAGTATTAGAACTTCAGCCTCAGCATCAGTCCCTCCAGTGAATATTCAGGATTGATTTCCTTTAGGATTGACTGGTTTGATCTCCTTGCAGTCCAAGGGACTCTCAAGAGTCTTCTCCAACACCACAACTCAGAAGCATCAGTTCTTTGGTGTTCAGCCTTCTTTATGGTCCAACTCTCACATCCGTACATGACTGCTGGAAAAACATAGCTTTGACTAGCTGACCTTTGTCGACAAAGTAATTTCTGTGCCTTTTAGTATGCTGTCTAGGTTTGTCATAGCTTTTCTTCCGAGGAGCAAGCATCTTTTAATTTCATGGCTGCAATCACCATCTGCAGAGATTTTGGAGCCTCCCAAAATAAAGTCCATCACTGTTTCCATTGTTTCCCCCATCTATTTGCCATGAAGTGATGGGACCAGATGCCATGACCTTTGTTTTTTGAATGTTGAGTTTTAAGCCTGCTTTTTCACTCTCCTCTTTCACTTTCATCAAAAGGCTGTTTATTTCCTCTTCACTTTCTGCCATAAGGGTAATGTCATCAGCATATCTGAGGTTACTGATATTTCTCCCGTCCATCATGATTCCAGCTTGTGTTTCATCCACCCTGGCATTTCGCATGATGTACTCTGCATAAGAGTTAAATAAGCAGGGTGACAATATACAGCCTTGATGTACTCCTTTCCCAATCTTGAACCAGTCCATTGTTTAATCTCCGGTTCTAACTGTTGCTTCTTGATGTGCATACAGGTTTCTCATGAGGCAGATAAAGTGGTTTGGTATTCTCATCTCTTTAAGAACTTTCCACAGTTTGATCTGATCCACATAGTCAGACATAGTCAATGAAACAAAAGTAGATGTTTTTGGAATACCCTCGCTTTTTGTGTGATCCAGTGGATGTTGGCAATTTGATCTCTGGTTCCTCTGCCTTTTCTAAATCCAGCTTGAACATCTGGAAGTTCTCAGTTCACATAATGTTGAAGCCTCGCTTGGAGAATTTTGAACATTACTTTGCTAGTGTGTGAGATGAGTGCAATTGTGCAGTAGTTTGAACATTCTTTGGCATTGCCCTTCTTTAGGATTGGAATGAAAACTGATCTTTTCCAGTCCTGTGGGTACTGCTGAGTTTTCCAAATTTGCTGGCATATTGAGTGCAGCACTTTCACAGCATCATCTTTCAGGATTTGAAATAGCTCAGCTGGAATTCTATAACCTCCACTAGCTTTGTTTGTTGTAATGCTTCCTAAAGCCCACTTGTCTTCGCACTCCAAGATGTCTGGCTCTAGGTGAGTCATCACACCATCGTGGTTATCTGGGTCATTAAGATCTTTTTTGTATTGTTATTCTGTGTATTCTGCTTCTGTTGGGCCCATACTACTTGGGTCCTTTATTGTGCCTATCTTTGCATGAAATGTTCCCTTGGTATCTCTAATTTTCTTGAAATTGTCATCATTATCATAATGTAAATTAATAAGGGATGAATAGGATATCAGAGATTAAAGGAAAGAAGGATTTTTTTCTAGCTGGGACATAAGGAGCCTTCCTGAATGAAGCAGCATTGACCTGAACATTGAATTTAAGGTGCTTTTGGAATTTTAAGAGAGAGAATAGTAGCAAATTATTCTAGGTTAAGGAAGTAGTATCAGCAGAGGGCATGGAGGGTGGAATTATTGAAGAATAGTGTTGAAAATGTCCTTCTTTTATAGGTGCTCTAGTCTACAAAAATTAGACAAGAAGGCATGAACAAAATGTTATCTAAAAGTTCTCTCAGTAATAAACTATGTGTATGTGTATATGCTTCCCTGGTGGCTCAGAGGGTAAAGCATCTGCCTGTGATGTGGAAGACCCATGTTCAATCTCTGGGTTGGGAAGATCCCCTGGAGAAGGAAATGGCAACTCACTCCAGTATTCTTGCCTGGAGAATCTCATGGACAGAGGAGCCTGGTGGGCTACCGTCCATGGGGTCGCAAAGAGTCAGACACGACTGACTGACTACACACACATATGTGTGTATATACTGTATATATATAGTATATATATATATACATATATATATATACGTATACACATAGCAGTTGCTACGTTTCTGAAAAACCTTTCCATGTTGACATGCAACCTTATGCTCTTGGTTGGTGAATCTAGAAAGTAGTTCAAAATGTCATGAAACTGCCTGGTATTCTCTAGTCATCTCCCATGGGATCTGTTATGATTTTTATTACATATGAATCTGTTACAGCTGCTGTCTCAACCCTGCAGAGGGCTTCCTTCCACAAAAAACTGCCAATTCTAGCAGGTACTGCATTCCATAATCTGTCCATTTACCCCTGAAACTCAAAAATGTGTCTTCTATCCCTTTAACTTAAATTCTTTCAAGTGCTTAGGTGACTGCTTGTAATGGAAGGCGAAGGTGATTAGTTCAGTTGCCATGTAAACCAGATTGATAACAGTGAAGCTCTGCTCCTGGTAAAACAATTCAAAATTATATAATTATGTTGTTAAAAATATACCAAAAGTTTCAAGGAAAAGCTTCAATAAGACTACTTTTCATTTTTAAAATGTTGCCTAATTCTTATCCAGATGTGTGCGTATTTTTCTTATTATCATAGTGTTTCCAGTTTTACATTCTTATTTATTAAAGTGCCTTATTTTTTTATGTTTCTCCATAGTCTTTTTAACTTTAGTCAAAGCATATATTTTTAAAGAATAATTTGATTGTGTTTGCAAAAACTTTTAAAGTGCTCATTATAAAAATGTCAATCAAAACTCAAAACTACAAAAAGAAAGTTAAAAAAATTCTAAAAATTCCACATCTCAAAATAACTACCATTAACAGTTGTTATACATCATTCTAAACATATTAGCATTATGTTTCAGCAAGAAAGGCTAATAAAACAGGTAATTGCTGATATTTAGATAAACCTCTTTTTAATGCAAATATGGGGCTTCCTAAAGTGTCCCTTTAAAATTTTTCATCAAAACAGTATTGATAGAGTAAAAAAGACTTGATTTTGTTTTTTAGCTCCATGTTTCAACTTTGACTTTGCCTTTAAAGATGAGAAAATTAGACTTTCCATTTTTCCTTCCCATTTCTGTCTTGGTATTATTGCATTGTCATTGTAATATCATCAAGTTATATTTGCATTCTTTTCCGTAACCATAACTTTTATAGTCCTGAGTAACTTATTTTGATTCTCCTTTTTGTTAATTGGATAAACGACTCTTGTATTCTATATGCTTGAGCTCTTTCATACTGTCCTATATAGTAACTATGTGGCTATATGTGGCTACTGAATACTTGAAATGAGGCTAGTGTGACTGAAAAACTGAATTTTACATTTTATTTAATCTTAATTAAATTAATTTAAATAGCTTTGTGTGGCTAATGGCTGCTATATTGGATAAAAAACTCTATCTTTAATGTTTTAGCATATTTTCATATCGTTTTTTATCTCTATATCAAATGTGTAACATCTTGGAACACAAATTTTCCTTAGAAATTTGTATGCATCAAGGATTACTATGAAAAATTCTAAGGCTGTTCTGAGTTTTTCTTCCTTATTTGATAATATTTAACATTTTGAGAGATCCCAAGGGCAGGTGGAGGAGGCTGCCTAGAGCAGTTATAGTGGGCAGGATCCATGATATTTTGAACCGTTGTTCATATTTACCAACCAGTGGTTGCATGTCCTCATGGCTATGTCAACATAGAAAAGTTATTATATTGCAAGTTATTGGTTATTATCCCAGTTTCACAAAAGAGAAATTTAGAGAAGTTAAATAATTTTTCTAATGTTACATTGATGGTAGATGGCAGAAATAGGATATGAATCCAAGTTTGTTACTGTTTGTTCCACCACTCTAGTGATTTAATTTTTTCAGCAGCAAAAATTCTTTCCTAAAAATGAAATTTTATGTAGAATTCTAAAATACAGTTATTTAAAATTACTTATAATTCCATAATATTTTAAATCCCAAATTTAAAGCATTAACTATTAAAAAGCCAATACATGAGAATAATGAAGCTGTATTAATCAACACCAAAACGTGAAATCTGAGCTTATAACTAACATTTGTAGCTTTGCATTACTCAGCATCCAACTTATTTCTATCTAGTTTAGTTTACCACATCATGGAATCATGACTCATGCAGATACATGGTTGTAATGGTCACTGTTTTTAGTGGCATGCATTTAGCTGAGGACATTCTTCAATTAAACTGATCCAGAAACGTAAAAGAGAAGCAGTAGAAAAAGTCTCTGGCTTTAAAATTGAGTCATAACCACATCTAATAAGTGCTTGCTTTTCTAAACTTCAATAGAAAGGTCAACCTCAAACTTACAGCAAACATCAAAGCTATCTGTAGAATGCTACATGTCACTGATTTAATTATAATTGAATAAGTGACTACTGAGGTATGCCAAGGGCTTGAGCCAAATAGACATGTGTGAATCTTTCCTGGTACATGACTGAGCAGACATTCTGTGATGTAGTGGATATTCACCTAGGTGCTATTACATGAGTAAATTTTTTAAAAAGATGATAATTGACCTATAACTTTTCTGACTAATGGTACATTTATAAGTTCACAAAAATGCATAAAGGTAGTCAGGAACCTTCTGATATATGTAAAAAATAAAAAATAGATTAATCCGGCAGCATGAGTTAAATTTTTGTGATCTTCTGTGTCATATAACTTAATGATTACATATTAAATTCTGTATCTTATTTTCCTAAATACAGTTTAAATTATTTGAATGTGATTGAAAATCTATTTGTACAAAATAACCCATAGAACACTGTTGTATACAGTTGACATAGTTTTGTAGCCTCACTATCAAGTCTTATAAACCTTTATAGTTGCAAATATTTATGTCTGGATAGCATCTATCAAAAACATTGCCACAGGCTTTCATTATTTTGTTCCTAAACTCATTATTCATATTATTTCTTTTGTGGCCAAGGTAAAAATGGTAGTCCACTTGGACCTGCTTGCTCTGACTTGGCAAAGAGTGAAAAAGGATCACTCTTCCTGGTGTAGATCTTGTAGACCTTGAAGCAAGAGGTGTTTGGGTGTGTTATAAAAAACAGGTATAATTTACTAAAGCCAGTGGCCCAGAAAATGGTCTAGGCTGATTATCTTGCAACTTAACAAAAATCTTGTGTAGAGATCCTGGTCAGCTCTAGAGTTGGTCAGCTCTTGGTCAGCTAGTCAGCTCTTGCTGGGAAGGGTGCCTGATTTTTCTTTTTTAGTATCATGAATCACCTTTTGGCAACTCTGGAAAGAAATTCCAGAAGTGGATATTACTCTCCTCTGATTTTTTTTCTTTAGTTGAAATTCCATGCTTCTCAGGTTCCTCATCTGAGTTCTAGTCTTTGGCTAATTCTTATCTCTTTTACAAAAGTAACAAATCTATGCAATTAGTCACAGGGAACAGGGATCAGATATGTGCAGACAATAAAATTTGAAGGATACAGAAGGTGAATCACACACCTTAACTTTTTTTGTGTGCCTGTGTGTGTGTGTGTGAGCAGACTTGCTCTTCTAAATTTAGAAACAGTCCAAGTATTGGTCAAGATGATGAAATTCATTTCCAAAATATGGGAAGAGTAAGTTATCAAGTTGGAAGGGAGTTAATATCCCTTAAAGATGCCTCCCATGTAAAATATGAGATATAGATTAGTTTCATTCATTGAATGAGTGAAGGTAGGGATCTTGGAGGAACTGTAGTTCACGACCTTCATGGGTAGATAGGGAGAATGAGGCATGGGGAGTGCAATGGATTCTCTAAGGCCAAAGGCCAAGTGAATGCCAGCTCAACTTTTACTTGTATATTTACTATTCAGGCAGACATTATCCTTGATTTTGCAAAGTAGATATGGTCCATAATCCCAAGATGCTGATTATATAGTGTGGGAGCAGGCACTTGAGGAGAAATTTTAGTACAGTGCACTATAAGGATAGAATAGATTTACCTAAAGTAATTTTTTCACTTTGTTTAATTTCCTAAGGATCTGCTTTGTAACTGGCTTTGCATCTATAATTACCAGCCAACATTTATATGTATGATTATTTTATTACTCAGAAAACCCATTAAGGTAGATACTATTATTTGCCCCATTTTATGGATAAGTAAACTAAGGCTAAGGAAAATAAGCTGTTTGTCTGCAACAGTTTTGTTTTATAACATCTTAAAATAAAAGCATGTGACAGATTCAAATTCAAAACGAAAAACAAAACAAAATCCCCCAAATAAAAAAACTTTAAAGAGAATGAGAAGATGAGTCACGGACTTGGAGAAAATATTTGCAAAACATGCATATGATAATGGACTATTGTCTAAATATACAAAGAACTCTTCAAACTCAACAATAAGAAAATGAACAACTCAACTAAAAAAATAGACAAAAGATACCTCCTCACTAAAGAAAACGACAGATGAGCATGTGAAGGCATGCTCAATATCATATGTCCTTGGAGAATTATAAGTGAAAGCAATGACATACCACTACCCAGCTATTAGAATGGCCCAAATACGAAAGCACTGACAACATTAACTGCTGGAAAGCTTGCAGACCAACAAAAATTCTCACTCATTGCTACTGGGAATACAAAATGGTACTGTCACTGTGAAAGTCAGGGTGGCAGTTTCTTATGATTCAGCAATAACACTGCTTGGCTATTTACTCAAAGATGTTGAAAATGTGTATGCATGGAAAAACCTGCTATGGAGGTGTGAAGCAGCTTTACTCATATTTTGGTAAACTTGGAAACAACCAAGATGTCCTTAATGTATGGTACATCCAGACAATGGAACATGATTCAGCACTAAAAAACCCCAATCTTCCCTGAAAAGACATGACAGAAACTATTCTATATATGAAAATTGGGGATGCTTGCCACTGTACATTTGTCAAAATCCTTGGGGTTTGCCGAGTTGGACATGACTGTGCAACTAAGCATGCAGCAGTGCGTAGAATGTTCAAGAACAAGAGTGAACCCTAATATAAACTATGGGCTGTGGCTGATAATGATGTCCCAGTGTAAGTTCACTGATTGCAACAAATATATCACTTTGGTGAGAGATGTTGGTAGTGGGGAGGCTATGCATGTGTGTGGGCAGGGCATGTATGGGAACTCTCAGTACATTTCACTCAGTTTTGCTGTGAACCTAAAACTTCCCTGAAAAAATAATCTATTAAAAAATACTGTTAGGCTCCTTTGCCCAAATTCAGGATTAATTGAAAAGGTTGGCTTAGCAAATCGTTGGTCCCTGATATATTATTTTCTTTTGATCCATATTCGTGGGTAATGTTTTACTCAGTAGAGCTCTAGGTAACCTTGAACCTTCTTATCAGAAGAAACTAAGGAAAAAACCTTCAACCAAGAAGAAAAAGCTTATGTACCTTACACATTTTTTTACTTCATTAACTGTCTCTGTATTTCATTTCCTCATTTGAAATGTATTGTTAATGGCCTTTTCCTTCCCACAGTTGAGGGTGGGCAGATGATTACTAGGTCATACTGACTTTGAATGGGACATACATTATGGGAAGGCCCCACTGAGTTTATTATTAATCCCTATATATAATAGGAAAAAAACAAAATCCTCTACACAACCCTGACCCTTTGTTTCTTGTTTGCATTATTGTTTGTTGTGGTGTGCCACTGCCTGACCTGATGTAAATGCCAAGTTCACAGCCCCTTCTTTGAATTTAACATTGCAACCATAAATTGTTTGTCCATTTATAAATAAAATAAAATGTGGGAGATGATGGAGCTTGAGAGAGCATACTGTCCGAAACTCTTGGATCTCGTTCTTACACAGATGTGCCAAAGCTAAACGTTTGGCAAAGTATAAATTGAACTGGATGTTAAGGTTGTTCATAGCCCTCTCAGGGCAAGTGGGCTGGGTACTTGGCTGTGAGTGCCTCAGAGCATTAGAATATGGCAGTTGCCTGAGACTTTTCACGCTTTTTCCTGAAACATTTCTCTCTTCCCAGTTTCCTAGTTGGAGAAGGCAATGGCAACCCACTCCACTACTCTTGCCTGGAAAATCCCAGGGATGGAGGAGCCTGGTGGGCTGCAGTCTATGGGGTCCCACAGAGTTGGACAAAACTAAAGCGACTTAGCAGCAGCAGCAGCAGCAGCAGCAGCAGCAGTTCCCTAAGTGTAACCATTAAGGTTGATTTGGATTAGCTAAGAGTGTTAATGGTTGGAAGGAAAAAAAGTGCTTAGAAACTGACATATTCAGGAACTTCCCTGGTGGTCCAGTGGTTAAGAATCCATCTGCCAGTGCAGGGGACATGAGTTCAATCCCTGCTCTGTGAAGATTCCACATACCACGGAGCAGCTGAGTCCATGTGCCACAAGTGCTGAAGGCCATGCACCCTAGAGCCCATGCCCTGCAACAAAAAAGCCATTGCAAAGAGAAGCCAGTGCACTGCCCATGAGATGGTAGCCCCACTCGCTGCAACTTGAGAAAGACCATGTGCATCAACAAAGACCCAGCACAGCCAAAAATAAAATATAAAACAATCTCTAAAAAATAAATTGACATATTCAAATACTGCGTAAAGAGGTGACTCATTTTCTCTGCAGGGACATATTCAGAGAAAGCAAAATTTATTTCTTATTAAAGTTTCCTTTTCCAATTTTATTCAGTTTGGAAATGCCAAGAGGCTTTTGAAAATTAAATATGACATTGGATGTGCTACTCCTTTTTATGTGATTGGTTTTTCCAGGGAATTTTAGAGCAGGACATGCAACTTTATGAGTGAGTGTTAATTGGTCATTGAACAAGAATGGTGTGGAAGTGACTTGAGAGGGAATCTTGTATCATGAAAAGTGTGGTAGTGCCTACAGACCCACGTGCTGCCTCTGGTTCTGCTACTAATTAGTGTTCTCCGTGAGTGGGACACTTGAATTTCATAGTCTCTGATGCCTCTTTTGTGAAATCTATGAAGAGAGGAAGGTTGAGTAGTGTTAGCATATGACTACCAAGGTTCCTCTTGATTCTAACTTTTTATAGTTCTGTGAATATGAGCTGGGACATGAGGGGTTGGCTTTGGACATTCTTTGAACAATTTCCCCTACAATCTTCTGTCCACTTCGTGGAGGGAATCTACATGAGATATTGACCTTCCTCTCTGCCCTCTACCACAGAACAAACAGACCACACTAGAATTCTGACTCTCCAGCCCTTTGTATTTTGTAGTTGAAAGAGATTTTCTGCATGTATTATCCTCTCAAAATTCTCTAAGATGGGTGCTGCTATTGTCCAGAGCTTAAAAGTGAGGAAACTATCTCAGAGGCAAAGAATGCTTGCCGAAACCATATAAAATCATCCCAGGCTGTCATGAACTGGTAGTGAAGTGTAGCCTTAGGAATAGAAAAGACTGGTTTTGAATCCTGACTCTGCCATTTTTTCTTTCTGTAATCTTGGGCAGATTACTTTTTCTTAGTTTCTGCACTTATATAAAGGCAATCTTAATACTCAAAAGGATGTTTTTATGTAATGTGTGTGTGGTGGCAAAGGAATGTTTTCATATAATGTGTGAAAAATGCACACATTATATGAAATACCATATATTTGCACAATACCATCCATGGAGTAAATATTTTAAAATGATAGCTCTGATTATTATTTTATTACTAAGTAATGTTAATATGAAGGCTCCAGGCCTTGTGATTCATGATCTTCCTACTGTACCCAGCATCAGTTGGGAGCATAGACATTTTTATGATCTTGATCACTTTAATGTTTGTAGATCAGTTTCTCTAAAAATATCAATTTATGGCCAAAAAGATCCTATATGAATCAGTACCTTCTGGGAAGGCTTCATTTTTTTGCTACTTAATGGAGTGAAAATGGGCCGTAGGTCAACTTTAAAAGAACTGGAGTCATCTTTTCCACACTTTTTTTTTAATCATCCTTATTATTTATTTATTTATTTTTTAAATTTTATTTTATTTTTATAAGTTTTTTTAAAATTTTATTTTATTTTTAAATTTTACATAATTGTATTAGTTTTGCCAAATATCAAAATGAATCCGCCACAGGTATACATCTGTTCCCCATCCTGAACCCTCCTCCCTCCTCCCTCCCCATACCATCCCTCTGGGTCGTCCCAGTGCACCAGCCCCAAGCATCCAGTATCGTGCATCGAACCTGGACTGGCAACTCATTTCATACATGATATTTTACATGTTTCAATGCCATTCTCCCAAATCTCCCCACCCTCTCCCTCTCCCACAGAGTCCATAAGACTGTTCTATACATCAGTGTCTCTTTTGCTGTCTCGTACACAGGGTTATTGTTACCATCTTTCTAAATTCCATATATATGTGTTAGTATACTGTATTGGTGTTTTTCTTTCTGGCTTACTTCACTCTGTATAATAGGCTCCAGTTTCATCCACCTCATTAGAACTGATTCAAATGTATTCTTTTTAATGGCTGAGTAATACTCCATTGTGTATATGTACCACTGCTTTCTTATCCATTCATCTGCTGATGGACATCTAGGTTGCTTCCATGTCCTGGCTATTATAAACAGTGCTGCGATGAACATTGGGGTACACGTGTCTCTTTCCCTTCTGGTTTCCTCAGTGTGTATGCCCAGCAGTGGGATTGCTGGATCATAAGGCAGTTCTATTTCCAGTTTTTTAAGGAATCTCCACACTGTTCTCCATAGTGGCTGTACTAGTTTGCATTCCCACCAACAGTGTAAGAGAGTTCCCTTTTCTCCACACCCTCTCCAGCATTTATTACTTGTAGACTTTTGGATCGCAGCCATTCTGACTGGTGTGAAATGGTACCTCATAGCGGTTTTGATTGGCATTTCTCTGATAATGAGTGATGTTGAGCATCTTTTCATGTGTTTGTTAGCCATCTGTATGTCTTCTTTGGAGAAATGCCTGTTTAGTTCTTTGGCCCATTTTTTGATTGGGTCATTTATTTTTCTGGAGTTGAGCTGTAGGAGTTGCTTGTATATTCTCGAGATTAGTTGTTTGTCAGTTGCTTCATTTGCTATTGTCTTCTCCCATTCTGAAGGCTGTCTTTTCACCTTGCTTATAGTTTCCTTTGATGTGCAGAAGCTTTTAAGGTTAATTAGGTCCCATTTGTTTATTTTTGCTTTTATTTCCAATATTCTGGGAGGTGGGTCATAGAGGATCCTGCTGTGATGTATGTCAGAGAGTGTTTTGCCTATGTTCTCCTCTAGGAGTTTTATAGTTTCTGGTCTTACGTTTAGATCTTTAATCCATTTTGAGTTTATTTTTGTGTATGGTGTTAGAAAGTGTTCTAGTTTCATTCTTTTACAAGTGGTTGACCAGATTTCCCAGCACCACTTGTTAAAGAGATTGTCTTTAATCCATTGTATATTCTTGCCTCCTTTGTCAAAAATAAGGTGTCCATATGTGTGTGGATTTATCTCTGGGCTTCCTATTTTGTTCCATTGATCTATATTTCTGTCTTTGTGCCAGTACCATACTGTCTTGATAACTGTGGCTTTGTAGTAGAGCCTGAAGTCAGGTAGGTTGATTCCTCCAGTTCCATTCTTCTTTCTCAAGATCACTTTGGCTATTCAAGGTTTTTTGTATTTCCATACAAATTGTGAAATTATTTGTTCTAGCTCTGTGAAGAATACTGTTGGTAGCTTGATAGGGATTGCATTGAATCTATAAATTGCTTTAGATAGTATACTCATTTTCACTACATTGATTCTTCCAATCCATGAACATGGTATATTTCTCCATCTGTTAGTGTCGTCTTTGATTTCTTTCACCAGTGTTTTATAGTTTTCTATATATAGGTCTTTAGTTTCTTTAGGTAGATATATTCCTAAGTATTTTATTCTTTCCGTTGCAATGGTGAATGGAATTGTTTCCTTAATTTCTCTTTCTGTTTTCTCATTATTAGTGTATAGGAATGCAAGGGATTTCTGCATGTTGATTTTATATCCTGCAATTTTACTATAGTCATTGATTAGTTCTAGTAATTTTCTGGTGGAGTCTTTAGGGTTTTCTATGTAGAGAATCATGTCATCTGCAAATTGTGAGAGCTTTACTTCTTCTTTTCCAATTTGGATTCCTTTTATTTCTTTTTCTGCTCTGATTGCTGTGGCCAAAACTTCCGGAGAGCTGGTTTGGTGGTGCAGAATTCTCTCAGCTTTTGCTTGTCTGAAAAGCTTTTGATTTCTCCTTCATACTTGAATGAGATCCTTGCTGGGTACCATAATCTGGGCTGTAGGTTATTTTCTTTCATCATCTTAAGTATGTCTTGCCATTCCCTCCTGGCTTGAAGAGTTTCTATTGAAAGATCAGTTGTCATCCTTATGGGTATTCCCTTGTGTGTTATTTGTTGTTTTTCCCTTGCTGCTTTTAATATTTGTTCTTTGTGTTTGATCTTTGTTCATTTGATTAATATGTGTCTTGGGGTGTTTCGCCTTGGGTTTATCCTGTTTGGGACTCTCTGGGTTTCTTGGACTTGGGTGAGTATTTCCTTCCCCATTTTAGGGAAGTTTCAACTATTATCTCCTCAAGTATTTTCTCATGGTCTTTCTTTTTGTCTTCTTCTTCTGGGACCCCTATGATTCGAACGTTGTAGCGTTTAATATTGTCCTGGAGGTCTCTGAGATTGTCCTCATTTCTTTTAATTCGTTTTTCTTTTATCCTCTCTGATTCATTTATTTCTACCATTCTATCTTCTAATTCACTAATCCTATCTTCTGCCTCTGTTATTCTACTATTTGTTGCCTCCAGAGTGTTTTTAATTTCACTTATTGCATTATTCATTATATATTGACTCTTTTTTATTTCTTCTAAGTCCTTGTTAAACCTTTCTTGCATCTTCTCAATCCTTGCCTCCAGGCTATTTATCTGTGATTCCATTTTAATTTCAAGATTTTGGATCAATTTCACTATCATTATTCGGAATTCTTTATCAGGTAGATTCCCTATCTCTTCCTCTTTTGTTTGGTTTGGTGGGCATTTATCCTGTTCCTTTATCTGCTGGGTATTCCTCTGTCTCTTCATCTTGTTTAAATTGCTGAGTTTGGGGTGTCCTTTCTGTATTCTGGCAGTTTGTGGAGTTCTCTTTATTGTGGCGTTTCCTCACTGTGTGTGGGTTTGTACAGGTGGCTTGTCAAGGTTTCCTGGTTAGGGAAGCTTGTGTCGGTGTTCTGGTGGGTGGAGCTGTATTTCTTCTCTCTGGAGTGTAATGAAATGTCCAGTAATGAGTTATGAGATGTCTATGGTTTTGGGGTGACTTTGGGCAGCCTGTATCTTGAAGCTCAGGGCTGTGTTCCTTTGTTGCTGGAGAATTTGCTTGGTATGTCTTGCCCTGGAACTTGTTGGCCCTTGTGTGGTGCTTGGTTTCAGTGTCGGTATGGAGGCGTTTGATGAGCTCCTGTCAATTAATGTTCCTTGGAGTCAGGAGTTCCCTGGAGTCAGGGTTTGGACTTAAGCCTCCTACTTCCAGTTATCGGTCTTATTTTTACAGTAGTTTCAAAACTTCTCCTTCTATACAGCACCATTGATAAAACATCTACGTTAAAGATGAAAAGTTTCTCTACTGTGAGGGTCACTCAGAGAGGTTCACAGCGTTACATGGAGAAGAGAAGAGGGAGGAGGGAGTTAGAGGTGACCCAAATGAGATGAAGTGGAATCAATAGTAGAGAGAGTGGGCTAGCCAGTAGTCACTTCCTTATGTGCACTCCACAACTGGACCGCTCAGAGATGTTCACGGAGTTATACAGAGAAGAGAAGGAGGAGGAAGGAGACAGAGGTGGCCAGAAGGATAAAAGGGAGAAATGAAAAGGAGGGAGACAGATCCAGCCAGTAATCAGTTCCCTAAGTGTTCTCCACCGTCTGGAACACACAGAAATTCACAGAGTTGGGTAGAGTAGAGAGGGGTTAGGGAGGAGATACAGGCAACCTGGTGGAGAAAACGGAGAGTCCAAAGGGAGAGAGAGCAGTCAAGCCAGTAATCTCGCTCCCTAGTGAAAAATGGGTCCTGAAGATTGGGTTCTTAAAGGTACAAAATTGGTAACAAATACCAAAAAGCAAAAATTAAAAATCTAGAGTAGAGTTTGGAATTTCAAAAATACGATGTTAAAGAAAAGAAGAAGGAAAAGAAAGAGAGAAAAAACGAACAAAGAAAAACAAGGTCGCGAAAATTATAAAGAAACTACAGGTACAAAATTGATAACTAATACCAAAAAGCAAAAATTAAAAATCTAGAGTAGAGTTTGGAATTTCAAAAATACAATGTTAAAAAAAAAGAAGAAGAAAAATAAAGAGAGAAAACAAACAAACCAACAAAAACAATGTCGCAAAAATTATAAAGAAAATACAGGTACAAAATTGATATCAAATACCAAAAAGCATAAATTAAAAATCTTGAGTAGAGTTTGGAATTGCAGATACACGATGTTATATAAAAGAAGAAGAGAAAGAAACAGAGGGAAAAAAAAGTCACAGAAATTATAAAAAAAACTATAGGTACAAAATTGATAACATATACCAAAAGGCTAAAATTAAAAATCTAGAGTAGAGTTTGGAATTTCAAAAATACAATGTTAAAGAAAAGAAAAAAAAGAAAAAATAAACAAAACACGGTCAAAAAATTATAAAATATATATATGAAGTTTGCTGAAGAAGAAAAAAAATAGGGTCTTTTTTTTTTTTTTTTTTGCAAAGTAATAGGTTATAAAAGTGAAAATTAAAGGACAATAGAGGACTTAAAGTTTTAAAAAAAAAATTAAAAAAAAAAAGAAAGAAAGATTGATCGTAAAAATAGTAAAAATATATCTAGGTCTTTCTCTGGTTTTGTTGTGAGTATTGTGGGTTCATTTTATTTTTGGCTAGTTCCTTGGTCCGACTTATATTTCTCAAGATCTATAGGCCCCTTCCTATGTAGTCCATAGTAACCACAGGGTTTTAATCTATGGCCTGTAGCTTCCAAGGCGTTTCCCTGTGTTATAGCTTCTTCTGTTTGCTGGTCTCTTCAGTGTCTGGTTTCCACCCTGACACAAAGGGGACGGTGGAGGACACTTTTTTTTTTTTTTTTTAGGCTCACTTGTTCAGTCGCGCTGTGGGAAGGGAGGGAGGGATGCTGCAAACAGATAACACTGGCGTGCGCTCACAGTGCCACACTGGGTCTGCCCCCTCTCACGGCGCGTGTAGCCTCCCTGCCCACACTGCTCAGGCTCTAGGTTGTTTCGCCAGGAACAATCAGAGGCCGGCCCTGGACTGACCTCCCAGGTCCAAGCTGCTCAGGTTCAGGCACTCGGGTAGTCCTCAGAGGCGCAGACTCGGTTGGGCCTGCGTTTTGTGCTCTTCCCAGGTCCGAGCAGCTCAGGTGATGAGGTGTTTGGCGAGCGCCAATGCTGCGACTTATCGCCTCCCCGCCACTCGGTTATCTGGGTGTAAAACCGGCACACCTTCTCAGGCAGATGTTGACCGTCCAGACCCCCAAGAAGTTTTAGTTAGCAAAGAAGCCTGCTTACAGTTTTATAGATAGTGTCTCTCTGGTGATTGACCCCTTCTGGCTCTGGCTGCCTGTCACCGGAAGGGGAAGGTCTGCAGCCGGCTATCTCTGTTCAGTCCTTTGTTACGTGCACGGGCCTGGCGGTGTCTTAGGTTAGGGCTGGCTTTTCGCGTGGTAGATATCCCACAGTCTGGTTTGCTAGCCCAAATTATTTCGCTCAGATAGCGCTCAGGACATTTGGGCCAGATTCTTACTCTAAGCGACGCAGCCCGCGCCGTGCTTCCCTGCCCAGCCCCTGCTTGCTAATGGCTTGTGCAGGCATCTGCACTGCTTCTCTGCTGGGGGATTTACCATAGGGCTCGCAATCTGCGATTTTTAATTGTTTATTTATTTTTTTCTTCCTGTTATGTTGCCCTCTGTGCTTCCAAAGCTCGGCACAGATTCAGCAGTGAGAAGGTTTCCTGGTATTTGGAAACTTCTCTCTTTTTAAGACTCCCTTCCCAGGACGGAACTCCGTCCCTCCCTCTTTTGTCTCTTTTTTTGTCTTTTATATTTTTTCCTACCTCCTTTCGAAGAGTTGGGTTGCTTTTCTGGGTGCCTAATGTCCTCTGCTGGCATTCAGAAGTTGTTTTGTGGAATTTACTCGACGTTTAAATGCTCTTTTGATGAATTTGTGGGGGAGAAAGTGTTCTCCCCGTCCTACTCCTCCGCCATCTTGGCTCCTCCTCCCTCCACACTTTCTAAGGAAAACAAAAGCAAGAAATATCAATGCCCAGTTTTTAAAAAAAGTTATCCTTATAAAAATAATATAGCTTATTTAAATTTTTTTTGAACAACAGTGTAAACAAGAAAGAAATGAAAACATACTGCATATGGTTCTATCTCTTATTTACAAATGCTTCTCACCTAATGGTATAATTTGTTTTCTTTGCAGGGCATTATTGTTATTATCATTCTTATTGGTCACGGTTACTATCAGCTCTGGTATAATAAGTATCCTAAAAATATGAACTTTAATTCCTTCTAATCCTAATTATTAGTGACATTTTCATAGGCTTGAGCAAATGAATGGAAGTGGGAAACACAGTATTGGATGACTGTCTTGGCAGTTTTCAAAAAAGGTTTACCTTCCTTTCAAAAGAAAAAAACCGTAAAGTCTGAAAACAAAGCTCAGGTTTTAGAAACCTGGTTCTAACCTGTTATTGATACTATGTTTGATACCATATTTTCTTTGAGCCTCAGTTTTTCAATTAAAAAAATCACAGAATTGGGTCTAGGACTTCCTGAATATTTATTCTTAATTTCTAAAGTCTCCTGAGGTATGACTCTAGAAAGTAGTCCTTATGAACCTCACAGGTCTGTTCAGATTTCAGTTCTGTATGGCGGTGGATGCCTCCTGCTATTTGCCAAGTCCTGGCTACCAAAGATAACCTTATGGATGCTACATCATTTTGCTAGTGTCACAAAACATGTTGCATGAAAACCATGTCAAACTCAGTGGCTAATATACAAGTCTCTATTCTTGTAGATCTGTTGTCAGTCGACTGAGGGTTGACTGAAAGAAGCTGATCCTAGCAGGCTGGCTCTGTTGCTCTTGGCTGAACTCACTCAGATGTCTGGGGATCAGTTGGCTGATGTAAGCTGGGCTCAGTCTGGCAGATATACCTTGCTTCCCAAGTCTCTCACCCTCCTTTTGCTGAAACCTGTCAGCTAGCAGGGGCATGTAATAAGAGCCACAGGAGAGAAGGCCAGCAAGGTAAGGGCTTTTCAAGCCTGTGGTCACAACACACCTGCTAACATTTCATTGGCCAAAGAAAGTCATGTGGTCAAACCCAAGGCCAAAGATAGGGAAATATACTTTGCTTATCTAGCAGGATGAATTGAAAAATCATATGGGATAAAAGAGATACATACAAGGAGGGCTGAAGAATCGGGCCACTGACACAATCTACTGTGTGTGTGTGTTCAGTTGCTAAGTCGTGTCTGACTCTTTGCATTCCCATGGACTG
This sequence comes from Bubalus kerabau, assembly GCF_029407905.1. Taxonomy (NCBI): domain Eukaryota; kingdom Metazoa; phylum Chordata; class Mammalia; order Artiodactyla; family Bovidae; genus Bubalus; species Bubalus kerabau. Next base: position 124,578,556 of record NC_073627.1, read on the forward strand.
CAGCATATCAGGCTTCCCTGTCCTTCATTATCTCCTGGAGTTTGCTCAAATTCATGTCCATTGAGTCTGTGATGCTATCCAAACATCTCATCCTCTGTTGCCGTCTTCTCCTCCTGCCCTCAGTCTTTTCCCAGCGTCAGGGTCTTTTCCAGTGAGACAGCTCTTCACATTAGGTGGCTAAAGTATTGGAGCTTCAGCTTTAGCCAACAGTCCTTTTAAAAAATATTCAGAGTTTAATTCCTTTAGGATTGACTGATTTGATCTCCTTGCTGTCCAAGGGACTCTCAAGAGTCTTCTCTAGTACCACAGTTTGAAAAAATCAATTCTTTGGCACTCATCCTTCTTTATGGTCCAACTGTCACATCCATAGATGACTAGTGGAAAAACCATAGTTTTGACTCTACAGACCTTTGTCATCAATCTACTAGATATCTTTTTTTTTTTTTTTTTGGAAACATGAAGTTGCACTATTGCCTCCCAGACACATTTGTACTGATTGGTCTCAAGGAAGAGATTTTCTGTACCTTATACCTGTCTTTTGGGAGATGGCAATATCTGGGTCTACCTTTCTTGAGACCATTTTACCTTCTAATTAGGTATCGAGGATTGCAAAGTCAATGTTACTCAAAGTGTGGTTTGAGGGCTGGCAGTATCAGCAACACCTGGGGTTTTGTTGGAGCAAATTCTGAGTCCCATCTGAGAGCTATTGATTCAGAAACTCTGGTGGTGCCCAGGAATCTGACTTGTGACATGCTCCCCAAGGAATTCTCATGCTTACTAAAGTTTGAGAACCACTCAGTTCAGTCAGTTTAGTCACTGAGTCATGTCCAACTCTTTTCGACCCCATGGACTGAAGCATGCCAGGCCTCCCTGTCCATCACCAACTCCCGGAGTTTACTCAAACTCATATCCATTGAGTTGGTGATGCCATCCAACCATATCATCCTCTGCTGTCGCCTTCTCCTCCTGCCAATCTTTCCTAGCCTCAGGGTTTTTCAAATGAGTCAGCTCTTCACATCAGGTGGCCAAAGTACTGGAGTTTCAGCTTCAACATTAGTCCTTCCAATGAACACTTAGGGCTGATCTCCTTTACAATGGACTGGTTGGATCTCCTTGCTGTCCAAGGGACTCTCAAGAGTCTTCTCCAACACCACAGTTCAAAAGCATCAATTCTTTGGTGCTCAGCTTTCTTTATAGTCTAACTCCCACATCCATACATGACTACTGGAAAAACCATAGCCTTGACTAGATGGACCTTTGTTGGCAAAGTAATGTCTCTGTTTTTTAATATGCTGCCTCGGTTGGTCATAACTTTCCTTCCAAGGAGAACCACTAGAAAAGATAAAGCCAAATCTTTGCTGTGGTATTCCTGGCAGCTTCATCCCTTGTAACCTTGCCTACTCTTGCTTAACTAAACTGCCAGCATTCACTGCCTGACCCTGCTATTGGAGATTCAGTTCAATTCAGTCGCTCAGTCGTGTCCGACTCTTTTCGACCCCATGAACTGCAGCACACCAGGCCTCCCTGTCCATCACCAACTCCCGGAGTCCACTCAAACCCATGTCCATTGAGTCGGTGATGCCATCCAAGCATCTCACCTCTATAGTCCCCTTCTCCTCCTGCCCTCAATATTTCTCAGCATCAGGGTCTTTTCCAATGAGTTAGCTCTTCACATCAGGTGGCCAAAGTATTGGAGTTTCAGCTTCAACATCAGTCCTTCCAAAGAACACCAAGGACTGATCTCCTTTAGGATGGACTGGTTGGATCTCCTTGCAGTCCAAGGGACTCTCAAGAGTCTTCTCCAACACCATAGTTCAAAAGCATCATTTCATCGGTGCTCAGCTTTCTTTATAGTCCAACTCACATCCATACATGGCTACTGGAAAAACCATAGCCTTGACTAGATGGACCTTTGTTGGCAAAGTAACATCTCTGCTTTTTAATATGCTATCTAGATTGGTCATAACTTTGCTTCCAAGGAGCAAGCGTCTTTTAATTTCTTGGCTGCAGTCACCATCTGCAGTGTTTTTTGAGCCCAGAAAAACAAAGTCAGCCACTGTTTCCCCATCTATTTGCCATGAAGTGATAGGATCGGATGCCGTGATTTTAATTTTCTCAATGTTGAGCTTTAAGCCAACTTTTTCACTCTCCTCTTTCACTTTCATCCAGATGCTCTTTAGTTCTTCTTCACTTTCTGCCATAAGGGTGGTGTCATCTGCATATCTGAGGTTATTGATATTTCTCCTGGCAATCTTGATTCCAGCTTGTGCTTCTTCCAGCCCAGCGTTTCTCATGATGTACTCTGCATATAAGTTGAATAAGCAGGGTGACAATATACAGCCTTGACGTACTCCTTTTCCTATTCCTAAAGCTTAATATTCTCCAAGCCAGGCTTCAGCAATACATGAACTGTGAACTTCCAGATGTTCTTGCTGGTTTTATTGTACTCCTTTTAAGAGTTTATATTGTACTTCTTTTAAGAATTTTACTTTACTAGCGTGTGAGATGAGTGCAATTGTGCGGTAGTTTGAGCATTCTTTGGCATTGCCTTGCTTAGGGATTGGAATGAAAACTGATCTTTTTCAGTTCTGTGGCCACTGCTGAGTTTTCCAAATTTGCTGACATATTGAGTGCAGCACTTTCACAGCATCATCTTTTAGGATTTGAAATAGCTCTACTGGAATTCTATCACTTCCACTAGCTTTGTTCGTAGTGATGCTTTCTAAGGCCCACTTGACTTCACATTCCAGGATGTTTGGCTCTAGGTGAGTGATAACACCATCATGATTATCTTGCAGGGTAACAATTAATATCGCAAATTGGTAGCAGCCTTCTTTACTGGGCCCGAGGCCAAAGTGGTCTTTCTGATACTTGTCCCACTTTGAGTCTCAACTTCTACACCAGTATGTGTGAAATAATACAGAGAAAACCACAAATGACAGAGGATGAGATGGTTGGATGGCATCACCGACTCAATGGACATGAGTTTGGGTAAACTCCGGGAGTTGGTGATGGACAGTGAGGCCTGGCATGCTATGGTCCATGGGGTTGCAGAATCGGACACGACTGAACAACTGAACTGAACAGAACTGATGATCACCTGTCCTTGTGTTTTTATGCTTGACAGGAAGCCTCACTGTCGTCCCCTTCTCCTCCTGCCCTCTATCTTTCCCAGCATCAGGGTCTTTTCAAATGAGTCAGCTCTTTGCTTCAGGTGGGCAAAACATTGGAGTTTCAGCTTCAACATCAGTCCTTCCAATGAACACTCAGGACTGATCTCTTTTAGGATGGACTGGTTGGATCTCCTTGCAGTGCAAGGGACTCTCAAGAGTCTTCTCTAACACCACAGTTCAAAAGCATCAATTCTTCAGTGCTCAGCTTTCTTTATACTCCAACTCTCACATACATAAATGACTATTGGAAATACCATAGCCTTGACTAGACAGACCTTTGTTGGCAAAGTAATGTCTCTGCTTTTTAAAATGCTATCTAGGTTGGTCATAACTTTCCTTCTGAGGAGCAAGCGTCTTTTAATTTCTTGGCTGCAGTAACCATCTGCAGTGATTTTCGAGCCCCAAAAAATAAAGTCTGCCACTGTTTCCACTGTTTCCCCATGTATTTTCCATGAAGTGATGGAACTGGATGCCATGATCTTCGTTTTCTGAATGTTGAGGTTTAAGCCAACTTTTTCACTCTCCCCTTTCACTTTCATCAAGAGGCTCTTTAGTCTTCTTCACTTTCTGCCATAAGGATGGTGTCATCTACATATCTGAGGTTATTGATATTTCTCCCTGCAATCTTGATTCCAGCTTATGCTTCTTCCAGCCCAGTGTTTCTCATGATGTACTCTGTGTATAAGTTAAATAAGCTGTGTGACAATATATAGCCTTGACATATTCCTTTCCAGATTTGGAACCAGTCTGTTGTTCCATGTCCAGTTCTAACTGTTGCTTCCTGACTTGCATACAGATTTATCAAGAGGCAGCTCAGGTGGTGTGGTATTCCTATCTGTTTCAGAATTTTCCACAGTTATTTGTGATCCACACAGTCAAAGGCTTTGGCATAGTCAGTAAAACAAAAATACATGTTTATCTGGAATTCTTTTGCTTTTTTGATGATCCAGCGGATGTTGGCAATTTGATCTCTGGTTCCTCTGTCTTTTTTAAAATCAGCAAGCACATCTGGAAGTTCACAGTTGACATATTGCTGAAGCCTGGCTTGGAGAATTTTAAGCATTAGTTTACTAGCATATGAGATGAGTGCAACTGTGCAGTAGTTTGAGCATTCTTTGGCACTGGCTTTCTTTGGGATTGGAATGAAAACTGACCTTTTCCAGTCCTGTGGCCAGTGCTGAGTTTTTCAAATTTGCTGGTGTATTGAGTGCAGCACTTTCACAGCATCATCTTTTAGGATTTGAAATAGCTCAACTGGAATTCCATCACCTTCACTAGCTTTATTCGTAGTGATGCTTCCAAAGCCCACTTGACTTCACATTGCAGGATGTCTGGCTCTAGGTGAGTGATCACACCATCATGATATCTGTGTCATGAAGATCTCTTGTCTACAGTTCTTCCGTGCATTCTTCCCACGTCTTCTTAATATCTTCTGCTTCTGTTAGGTCCGTACCATTTCTGCCTTTTATTGAGCCCATCTTTGCATGAATTGTTCCCTTGGTATCTCTTGAAGAGATCTGTAGTGTTTCCCATTCTATTGTTTTCCTCTATTTCTTTGCACTGATCACTTAGGAAGCCTTTCTAATCTCTCCTTGCTATTCTTTGGAACTCGGCACTCAAATGGGTATATCTTTCCTTTCTTCTTTGCTTTTCACTTCTCTTCTTTTCACAGCTATTTGTAGGCCTCCTCAGACAGTTATTTTGCTTTTATGCATTTCTTTTTCTTTGGGATTGTCTTGATCCCTGTCCCTTGTACAGTGTCATGAACCTCTGTCCATAGTTAATCAGATACTCTGTTTGACTGAGCCAAAGCAAAAACAATACCCATCTGTGGATGTGATCAGTGATGGAAGCAAGGTCCGATGCTGTAAAGAGCAATATTACATAGAAACCTGGCATGTTAGGTCCATGAATCGAGGCAAATTGGAAGTGGTCAAACAGGAAATGGCAAGAGTGAACATTGACATTCTAGGACTCAACAAACTAAAATGGATTGGAATGGGTGAATTTAACTCAGATGACCATTATATCTACTACTGCAGGCAGGAATCCCTTAGAAGGGTGGAGTAGCCATCATAGTCAACAAAAGAGTCTGAAATGTGGTACTTGGATGCAATCTCAAAAACGACAAAATGATCTCTGTTCGTTTCCAAGGCAAACCCTTCAATATCACAATAATCCAAGTCTATGCTGTGACCAGTAATGCTGGAGAAGCTGAAGTTGAACGGTTCTATGAAGACCTACAAGAGCTTTAGAACTAACACCCAAAAAAGATATCCTTTTCACTAGGGGACTGGAATGCAAAAGTAGGAAGTCAAGAAACAGCTGGAGTAACAGGCAAATTTGGCCTTGGAATACGGAATGAAGCAGGGCAAAGTCTAATAGAGTTTTGCCAAGAGAATGCACTTGTCATAGCAAACACCCTCTTCCAAGAACACAGGAGAAGATTCCTCACATGGACATCATCAGATGATCAACACCAAAATCAGATTGATTATATTCTTTGCAGCCAAAGATGGAGAAGCTCTATACAGTCAGCAAAAACAAGACTGGGAACTGACTGTGGCTCAGATCATCAACTCCTTATTGCCAAATTCAGACTTTAATTGAAGAAAGTGGGGAAAACCTCTAGACCATTCAGGTGGTCATAGGCATATGCAAATCTTAACTTTGTGTCCAACTGATACATATGTACCAATAGACATCACATCAGTGCTATCTCATTAATTACACGAATCATTCAACTTTATAGCTAGAGATGAAGAGGATAAAAGACTGCTTCTTAATACTTCTAAAAGAGTAAAAGTTATATTCTCTGTGGTTGCAGAATTACTGGAGAGGTCGAATAGTGATGTTCCCCTTTGTCAGAGAAGCTCCCCTGGTGGATCAAACAGTAAAGAATCTACGCACAATGTGGGAGACCTGGGTTCAATCCCTGTTTCAGGCAGATCCCCTGGAGAAGGAAATGGCAACCCATTCAAGTATTCTTGCCTGGAGAATTCCATGAACAGAGGAGCCTGGCGAGCTACAGACTGAGCAACTAACACTTTCACTTTTCTTACAATCTTCTTAACAGTTTTATGACTCTTCTAAGGTGAGAAGTTTTACATCTTGTTTCCATTTAGCAACTAGTGTATATTATTTATTGAAAATGTAACATAAACTGGTATTTGTGATCATATAATATAATGCCATACCTAAAAAAAGATACTACTTTCTCATTCTCAATTCAGTTTGAGATAGCAGAGCTGAGTTTGCAAAGTTTAGTATCAGCACTTAACATTCCTAAGATGGAAATATCTAGTGTCATAACTCAGCACAGCTGTATGTTAACTATGCATATTGTATGTCACAGGGAAAAAGACGAAAGGAAATAAAGGAAAAGTAGGTAATTGCTCTGGAGAAGGCAATGGCAAGCCATTCCAGTACTCTTGCCTGGAAAATCCCATGGATGGAGGAGCCTGGTAGGCTGCAGTCCATGGGGTTGCGAAGAGTCGGACACGACTGAGCGTCTTCACTTTCACTTTTCACTTTCATGCATTGGAGAAGGAAATGGCAACCCACTCCAGTGTTCTTGCCTGGAAAATCCTAGGGACAACGGAGCCTGGTTGGCTGCCGTCTATGGGGCTGCACAGAGTCGGACACGACTGAAGTGACTTAGCAGCAGGTAATTGCTCACATGATAGAGGAAGATATTATCCTGCCAATTCCTTCCTGGAACCATATGCATCATATCCTGTGTTTGTGATATAGCACAGGGAGTCATTGCTAACAGTGAATAACATTATTGGGATGACACCAGTTTAAGTGAAAAAGAAATCTGAGTTCTAACAAACTAGGCATATACACACAACATGAAAAATATGTAATGCATTACCATGACCAGTTGTGTCTGTAGTGGTTAAGATACTGATACTGATTGGAAGGCTCATCTGTTCATTTGATTGTGACTCATTGTTTAAATCTCTCTAAAGAGTGGAGGGTGCTGGAAAGAGCTAGTTTGCTCTGATTGATGGTGCAAAGATGGAGTTTTCATCTGCTTCTCACATATTTGTAAGAAATAAGCTTCTCTGAGTTTGTATTGACTTTATTATCAGTGATAATCAATGAATAGATTCTAAAAAATTAAGAGGAAATATAAAAGCCTTCAAAGCTTTGGAAATTGATGTGTTAACACAAAGCCAGTTACTGATACCTTTGCCAGTGTTGTTGTCATTGTTTATTTGATAATTTGCTTTCTTCCATAAAGGTATGGAAGAAAACATGGAGCCAAAATTGATACATCACTTTTCTCTTACACTCAAATTCATGGGAATTGTTATCTTTTATCTCAATATTTCTAGAATATTCCCTTTTCTCTTTATTCTTGCTATCACTGACTTGTTCATCCTTAGTCTAATTCTTGCTCACTTTATCCTTTGCCAGAGCTTTCTAATTGGTTTCCCACCTTCAGTATTGGATGTTCTTCTTTGTAGTTGCCATCAATGATCTTTTCACTCTTTGAGTCATGAACTCTTCCATGGTGTACCCTCTATCACTGTGGCAGTGTTTTTCAAAGAGAATGTTCAAGGTGACTGGATTGGGTAAAGGAAGAAATGCTAGCACACACAAACATACATAGTTGAAAATAATTAAGAAGTAAAGATATATTATTGTTCAATATAGAGTGACACTGTCACTCATATTTTGTCTCTGTGTCACGTTTGGATTGAGGTAACCAAAGGAAAGAGGGAATTCTACAACACAGAGTGGTAGAAAGCAGTGCCTTTGTGAATTTGCTTAACTATATTTATAGGTTATGCCTTCCAATTTTAACCAAATGAACCCCTCACAAAATGGGCAAGTGACTTGCAAAAAAATAATAAGACAATAGTGGAACTAGAAGTTTGCTTTTTCTTAGTACATACTCTTTATCAGCTACATTATGGGCAAATGCAATCAGAATCTAATTAGATCTGACAAATAGCCAAAAAGAAACAGAAATTATCAAGAAGACTGAGTTAACAAAGAACCTCTCCCACAGTGTAATCATGCCTTGAAATATTAGCTATGAGAGTGATAAGTGTATGTAGTAAGTACAAATTATGGTTATATATTTAATTTTTAAAGCCAGCTTAGAGGTAAATTTCAAGCTCCTCAATGTAGAATGCTAAACTATCACACTCTAGCCTCTAGCTTCAGTACAGTCTAATTTATCTTCTGTCCACTCCTTCATCTCACTGGACTTGCCAGATGTCCCAAATAACCTGTAGTTTCCTAGACATTTGATGATGTCTCTTGTCTCCATGTCTGAGCTTTTTGCCTGAATAACACTTTTCTCATCCATCTCCTGGCCAAATACATTGTATCTCTTAACTTCCACAGACCAGAGGGCTATTTTGGTAGGACATTTTTGTCTATTGTAGTACTTCTCAAAACTTGGCCTCAGTTCAGTTTAGTCACTCAGTCGTGTCTGACTCTCTGCGACCCCATGAATTGCAGCACTCCAGGCCTCCCTGTCCATCACCAAATCCCGGAGTTCACTCAGACTCTCGTCCATCGAGTCAGTGATGCCATCCAGCCATATCATCCTCTGTGGTCCCCTTCTCCTCTGGCCCCCAATCCCTCCCAGCATCAGAGTCTTTTCCAATGAGTCAACTCTTCGCATGAGGTGGCCAAAGTACTGGAGTTTCAGCTTTAGCATCATTCCTTCCAAAGAACACCCAGGGCTGCTCTCCTTTAGAATGGACTGGTTGGATCTCCTTGCAGTCCAAAAGACTCTCAAGAGTCTTCTCCAACGCCACAGTTCAAAAGCATCAATTCTTCGGTGCTCAGCTTTCTTCACAATCCAACTCTCACATCCATACATGACCACTGGAAAAACCATAGCCTTGACTAGATGGACCTTTGTTGGCAAAGTAATGTCTCTGCTTTTCAATATGCTATCTAGGTTGGTCATAACTTTGCTTCCAAGGAGTAAACGTCTTTTAATTTCATGGCTGCAATCACCATCTGCAGTGATTTTGGAGCCCAGAAAAATAAAGTCTGCCACTGTTTCCACTGTTTCCCCATCTATTTGCCATGAAGTGATGGGACCGAATGCCATGATCTTCGTTTTCTGAATGTTGAGCTTTAAGCCAACTTTTTCACTGTCCTCTTTCACTTTCATCAAGGGGCTTTTTAGTTCCTCTTCACTTTCTGCCATAAGAGTGGTGTCATCTGCATATCTGAGGCGTGGGGAGCTTTAAAATACACCCACTGCTCATGCCCCACCCCTAGAGATTCTGGTTATTTCAAAAGGTCCCCTAGTAATTCCAAAGTGTAAATATGATCCTAGCATCGATCATATTGATTTATGGTCATCAGTTCATATGCTTATCTGCTGGATGTAAGCATCCAGAGGGTAAGAGCTGTGTTATTCTTTCCTGTATTCCCAATGCTTAAGACATTGCATGGCTCTTAGTAGATGTACCATAAAATTATTATTGATCAGTGGTTCTCAATACATCGGAATCACTTGAGGAGCTTTAAAAATATGAAAGTCTGGTGTGGCTTAAGCATTATGATTTTTGAAAGCTCCCTATGATTTCAAAGTTGAGATCCAAACTGATCTCAACCAATTGATCAAACTATAAGCATTTTCAGTAACTATTCAAAGCTCAAGTCCCAGCTCTGGTACTAATTAATTGTATGACTCTAGATAAGTTAACCTTTCTGAGTCTTTGTTCCCTTACTTCAAAATATAGGAGTGGGGCCAGAGGAATTTTTAAAGACATTACAAACCTATAATTTGACCGTTACTCTGTGTATCACCATCTAAAAATTAGATTTTTAAATATATATGTGGAATTTATTTTTTTAATTACCATAAATTTTAGAACTTTATTTTTGAAAGGAAATTTTATTTAAAATATTTAATACTTCCCTCATTTCTTAAACAGAACTCTGAACATAATTTGACTTTCTTTTGATATTTTAGCATCATTAATATACAATTCCCTATTGTACTGTTTTCTTATATAGTATTAGCTTTAAGTGCCATTGAATTACTCAGTTTATTTGCCCCTATACTAAATGATTCCAGACTGTTATACTTTCACTCACATGTGACTTTATATTTTTCTTACCACCAAATTGTTCACTGGTACTTCATACTGCTTCATTGTACGTGCCCTCCACTTCCAGTCTCACAGTTTCAACTTGCTGACTGTAAGGAATCATAGGCTCAGAAGAGAGACGTATGGTTAAAGTAATAGCAGTAACAGAACCATTTAATCACTATGAAGAGTAAGGGAGTTGAAGTAAGACCGAAGTTCAGATTGTATTAACTCTTGTGTGCCTTGGTATCCTCATCTGCCAAATGGAGATAATAGTGATGATATTCAGATCAAGGGTTTTAAGATATGGCTTGCAACATGCTAGGGTAATACCCTGCAGTACTAAATACATTTTAGCAACAACAGTTAGTAATGATACCTAATGTTTATTAAATGATCACTATTTACAGTTACTGTCCCAGACACTTTATATAGATCAACACCTACAAAAGCCTATGAGGTTGTGTCTCCCATTAATCCCATTTAGCCTACTAGTAAAGTAAGATCAGAGTGGTGAAGTAACTTGTCCCAGGTTGCACGCTTTGGTTCACTGGGATTACACACTAGGCTGGCTGTCACATGTGGGGAAGGTGCTTTTTCCACCACTCTGTGTCTTCAACCAGGATTCAACAGGGCTGGTGGATTCTCCTTGATCTTTTATCTTCCTTAGGGCTAGTTGCTCTCTTTCCACCTGGGCCACTGCTAATCACCTACAGTGATGTTTTAGTTGACTTTTAAAAACTCGATGTTCAAGGCAGGGTCTGTGTTTAGTCACATCTCTAACCACAGGAACTAGAAAATTGTCCAGTTCATACTGTTTTGAATGAGAAGAAACTTTTAAGTTAAAGTCAGTTTCCAAATATGTTTTTCCTATGTTCTAAAAAATTACTCCACATCTCATCAGTTCTTGGCCTTGCAAGAGGTTGAGGGAAGTTGTGATCCCAGAAAGAAATTTTCTGTCAGGAAGCAATGTCATTCACATTTTCCACTGTGGAATTCCACTACTGCTCTACAGGACAGTGAACAAATCTGGGAGTAGGAGAATGTTTCAGATAGGTGTTTTCCAAGCTTTGGCCTTGATCCTTTGGCCAGGGAGGACAGGAGAGGGAAAATTGCGAAGCCACTATTCAAGAATGTGTCATATTTTAGAATTGTTGTCTAAAATGCCAAGTGAACCCAGACATATGATGTAGAATAGTTTGCAGCTGGACTTATGAATGATAGCAATATATGGCCAACTATTTTTTGGGGGGAATGAATAGTCCTCTTGATAAATCAACCCAGAGCCTGATAACATTCTCTACCTGTCCTTTCAGTTGGAAAGCTGGAGAAGCAGAAAGGACTCCTTCACAGGCTCCCTGTAGGAAGCTGTGAGTCAGGATGAAACAGGCAACATTAACTATCAGAAAGTGAGCTTTGAGGAGAGATATGCTCAATTTTTATCCTCTCAGCATCCTCCCTTTCTCCTTTCCTTCCTCCTCCCTTTTTCTCTTACTTCCTCCTTCTGTTCCTCCTTCTTACTTTCCTGCCAAAATAATTAAATGCAAAATCTTCTTGAATGCAGCAGTGACAGGTTAAAAATTTAAACTCTCAAGAGTCAGTAAGTGTAGAACTGAAAGCCTTTAGGGGGGCATTAACTTTTCCACTTTTATATCATATAGTAAGCTCTTCATTTAATAGTCTAATTTGTAATCACATAAACCATGGGAAATTTTGCTATGCCAACCTCTGGCTTCCCTGGTGGCTCAGCTGGTAAAGAATCTGCCAGCAATGCGGGAGACCTGGGTTCAATCCCTGGGCTGGGAAGATCCCCTGGAGAAGTGAAAGGCTACTCACTCCAGTATTCTGGCCTGGAGAATTCTATGGACTGTACAGTCCATGGGGTTGCAAACAGTCAGACATGACTGAACAACTTTCACTTTCAACTTCTAGCTTCAGTTTTCCTGACTTGGTTGGTGATTATGAATGTTGTAACCTTTAGAAATGCATATTTTTTTAGCATTTAGCAGTCCATATCACTGGCAGATTAGATTACTTATCACTCACAATCTTCTCACCTCTATACTCTTTCTGATATATAATAAACTTGGCAAAATTTAATGAGGACACATCTCTAAAGATGAGAATAACTAACTCCAATTGTGCTAGTCCCCTTTGTTTAACTTATATGTGGTCTAATGAAAGTGTATTTCACTTATTTTAGTCACAGGAAGCCTTGGCTCAACCACTGTTAATGATTCTGTTTAGAATTAGTTCCTAAAAGACCCTTTGTCCATTGAGTGCACTAAGGTCCCTGGTTAATGTGTCCTTATTCTTTTTCCTGTGACTTTGTAGCCCCTTCTCTGATGGTGGGCTTGCTCATCTGATTTACCTTGGTCAGTGATTTGCTTGAGATGTCCTCCTGTTCTCTTGAGAACATGCCTTAGTCTTCTGGATTTATAGGAGAGAGACCGACATCCCAGCTAAGGCCACCTAGACAGACCAGCTCCCAGCCCACACATTGGCTGACTATACTCACATGACTGAGCCTGGCCAAGACCACCAAAACCTGACCCAGATCAGCAGAAACACCCAGTCAATCCATAGACTTAGGACAAATAGTAAGGGAATATCTTTTTAAGACAAATAACATTGGTGCATTTGGAACACAGCATTATTGTGATAACAGATAACTTATACACCTCTCTGTAAACTTTTTAACATTGGAAATGAGTTGGAAGTATTCCTCACTCACTTCTTTAAAGTGTTTTCTTTGAAGTTATGAGCCTCCTGTGGTAGAATCAAAACTTCTGTGTTTAATCCCTTATACTGTTGTTCTACAGTGTCTAGTCATATGTTGTGTTTCCAGTTATATTTCTACTATTTCATAAAGAGAGAATTGCATTCAAAAGAAGCTCTGCTTCCTAAAGTCTGTCTCCCAGAACCCCAAAATTCTGTTCATTATTTCCCATTGGAGAGTTGGCTAGGGAAAGCAGCAGCTCTCTGAGTCTTAGATAATCTCATAAATAAGGTCTTCTGTTCCCCATCCAAAACTGTGTTAAAGGCAGGAGAGTTTCTCAACATACACCAGTAAGGAAGAAATCCCTGTAGGAAGCAGCCTTCCTCTTGACAGTGCATCTTGAAAGGCCTCATCAACAACCCCCAATTACTGCTAAGATGCGCCCTATCTCTCCAGAATGAGGACAGATTGTCCCCTCTCAGCCTGACTCAAAGGTCCCGAAGCACTGGATTATACACCAGAAAAATTCAATTCTGAGTACAGAGGTTTTTAATGATTTTATTATATGCCTCACAATCTGTTCCTAAATCTGTTCCCATATAGTTTACATTTACCAATTAATAGGTGAAGTAATGGACCTTTGTATGGGACATTAAAGATGATAATGGAGAATAAGCTCCATTAGAATGATCAACTTTGATGAAAATGTAAATTGAGGATGTCTGATTAAGTGTACCTGATTCATTGTTGTGTATATTATCTGAGTCAGGAGAAAACTCCAGACTGGACAAAAATAAACATAATCTTTAATAACAGATAGTACATAATTAGCAATTAGAAATCTATGGTAAGTCTCTGTTCATTATTGTTACTATTATTTTTAGCCATGCTGCATGGCATCAGTTCAGTTCAGTTCAATCGCTCAGTCCTGTCCAACTCTTTGCGACCTCATGAATCGCAGCACACCAGGCCTCCCTGTCCATCACCATCTCCCAAAGTTCACTCAAACTCACGTCCATCGAGTCAGTGATGCCATCCAGCCATCTCATCCTCTGTTGTGTCTTTTTCCTCCTGCCCCCAATCCCTCCCAGCATCAGTCGTTTCCAGTGAGTCAACTCTTTGCATCAGGTGGCCAAAGTACTGGAGTTTCAGCTTTAGCATCATTCCTTCCAAAGAACACCCAGGGCTGATCTCCTTTAGAATGGACTGGTTGGATCTCCTTGCAGTCCAAGGGACTCTCAAGAGTCTTCTCCAACGCCACAGTTCAAAAGCATCAATTCTTCGGTGCTCAGCTTTCTTCACAGCCCAACTCTCGCATCTATACATGACCACTGGAAAAACCATACCCTTGATTAGATGTACCTTTGTTGGCAAAGTAATGTCTCTGCTTTTCAATATGCTGTCTAGGTTGGTTATAACTTTTCTTCCAAGGAGTAAGCGTCTTTTAATTTCATGGCTGCAGTCACCATCTGCAGTGATTTTGGAGCCCAGAAGAATAAAGTCTGCCACTGTTTCCACCGTTTCCCCATCTATTTCCCATGAAGTGATGGGACCAGATGCCATGATCTTCATTTTCTGAATATTGAGCTTTAAGCCAACTTTTTCACTCTCCTCTTTCACTTTCATCAAGAGGCTCTTCAGTTCTTCTTCACTTTCTGCCATAAGGGTGGTGTTATCTGCATATCTGAGGTTACTGATATTTCTCCTGGCAATCTTGGTTCCAGCTTGTGCTTCTTCCAGCCCAGCGTTTCTCATGATGTACTCTGCATATATATGGGATCATAATTCCCAGATCAGAGGTCGAACTTGCACCCTGCTAAAGTGGGCGCACAGAGTCTTAACTGCTGGAGGGTCAGGGAAGTCCTTATGAGTCTCATTTAGATAGACGGCATCCTTCTTCCATTAGTTGAAAGTGCAAATACTGGAAGTAGAAAACTTTTAATAAAACAGTAACAGTGGGGGAGGAGGAGCCAAGATGGCGGAGGAGTAGGACGGGGAGAACACTTTCTCCCCCACAAATTCATCAAAAGAGCATTTAAACGTCGAGTAAATTCCACAAAACAACTTCTGAATGCCGGCAGAGGACATCAGGCACCCAGAAAAGCAGCCCAACTCTTCGAAAGGAGGTAGGAAAAAATATAAAAGACAAAAAAAGAGACAAAAGAGGGAGGGACGGAATTCCGTCCCGGGAAGGGAGTCTTAAAAAGAGAGAAGTTTTCAAACACCAGGAAACCTTCTCACTGCCGAATCTGTGCCGAGCTTTGGAAGCACAGAGGGCAACATAAAAGGGAGGGGAAAAAAAATAAACAATTAAAAATCGCGGATTGTGAGCCCTACGGTAACTCCCCCAGCGGAGAAGCAGCGCAGACGCCTGCACACGGCATTAGCAAGCGGGGGCTGGGCAGGGAAGTGCGGCGCGGGCTGTGTCCCTTAGAGTAAGAATCGGGCCGAATGTCCTGAGCGCTATCTGAGCGAAATAATTTGGGCTAGCAAACCAGACTGTGGGATATCTACCACGCGAAAAGCCAGCCCTAACCTAAGACACCGCCAGGCCCGCGCACAGAACAAAGGACTGAACAGAGATAGCCGGCTGCAGACCTTCCCCCTCCGGTGACAGGCAGCCAGAGCCGGAAGGGGGCAATCGCAGCCCAAGAGAGATACTATCTATAAAACTGTAAGCAGGCTTCTTTGCTAACTAAAACTTCTTGGGGGTCTGGACGGTCAACATCTGCCTGAGAAGGTGCGCCGGTTTTACACCCAGATAACCGAGTGGCGGGGAGGCGATAAGTCGCAGCATTGGCGCCCACCAAACACCTCATCACCTGAGCCGCTCGGATCTGGGAAGAACACAAAACACAGGCCCAACCGAGTCTGCGCCTCTGAGGACTACCCGAGTGCCTGAACCTGAGCGGCTTGGACCTGGGAGCTCAGCTCAGGGCCGGCCTCTGATTGTTCCCGGCGGAACAACCTAGAGCCCAAGCAGTGTGGGCAGGGAGGCTACACGCGCCGTGAGCGGGGGCAGACCCAGTGTGGCTGAGGCACTGCGAGCGCACGCCAGTGTTATCTGTTTGCAGCATCCCTCCCTCCCCACAGCGCGGCTGAACAAGTGAGCCTAAATTAAAAAAAAAAAAAAAAATAGTGTCCTCAACTGTCCCCTTTGTGTCAGGGCGGGAACCAGACACTGAAGAGACCAGCAAACAGAAGAAGCTATAACACAGGGAAACGCCTTGGAAGCTACAGGCCATAGATTAAAACCCTGTGGTTACTACGGAGTACATAGGAAGGGGCCTATAGATCTTGAGAAATATAAGTCGGACTAAGGAACTGCCAAAACTGAACTGAACCCACAATACTCACAACAAAACCAGAGAAAGACCTAGATATATTTTTACTATTTTTACGATCAATCTTTCTTTCTTTTTTTTTTTTATTAAAAAAAAAATTTTTTTTAAGTCCTCTATTGTCCTTTAATTTTCACTTTTATAACTATTACTTTGCAAAAAAAAAAAAAAGACCCTATTTTTTTTTTTTTTCTTCTTCAGCAAACTTCATATATATATTTTATAATTTTTTGACCGTGGTTTTTTTTTGTTTTGTTTTTTTCTTTTTTCTTTTTCTTCTTTTCTTTAACATTGTATTTTTGAAATTCCAAACTCTACTCTAGATTTTTAATTTTAGCCTTTTGATATATGTTATCAATTTTGTACCTATAGTTTTTTTCATAATTTCTGTGACTTTTTTTTTCCTCTGTTTCTTTCTCTTCTTCTTTTATATAACATCATATATCTGCAATTCCAAACTCTACTCAAGATTTTTAATTTATGCTTTTTGGTATTTGATATCAATTTTGTACCTGTATTTTCTTTATAATTTTTGCGACATTGTTTTTGTTGGTTTGTTTGTTTTCTCTCTTTATTTTTCTTCTTCTTCTTCTTTTTTTTTTTTTTTTTAACGTTGTATTTTTGAAATTCCAAACTCTACTCTAGATTTTTAATTTTTGCTTTTTGGTATTAGTTATCAATTTTGTACCTGTAGTTTCTTTATTACTTTCACGACCTTGTTTGTTTTTCTTTGTTCGTTTTTTCTCTCTTTCTTTTCCTTCTTCTTTTCATTAACATCGCATTTTTGAAATTCCAAACTCTACTCTAGATTTCTAATTTTTGTTTTTATGTATTTGTTACCAATTTTATACCTTTAAGAACCCAATCTTCAGGACCCATTTTTCACTAGTGCACTAGATTACTGGCTTGATTGCTCTCTCTCCCTTTGGACTCTCCATTTTCTCCACCAGGTCACCTGTATCTCCTCCCTAACCCCTCTCTACTCTACCCAACTCTGTGAATTTCTGTGTGTTCCAGACGGTGGAGAACACTTAGGGAACTGATTACTGGCTGGATCTGTCTCCCTCCTTTTCATTTCCCCCTTTTATCCTTCTGGCCACCTCTGTCTCCTTCCTCCTTCTTCTCTTCCCTGTATAACTCCGTGAACATCTCTGAGCGGTCCAGTTGTGGAGTGCACATAAGGAAGTGACTACTGGCTAGCTCACTCTCTCCACTATTGATTCCACCTCATCTCATTTGGGTCACCTCTAACTCCCTCCTCCCTCTTCTCTTCTCCATGTAACGCTGTGAACCTCTCTGAGTGACCCTCACAGTAGAGAAACTTTTCATCTTTAACGTAGATGTTTTATCAATGGTGCTGTATAGAAGGAGAAGTTTTGAAACTACTGTAAAATTAAGACCGATAACTGGAAGTAGGAGGCTTAAGTCCAAACCCTGACTCCAGGGAACTCCTGACTCCAAGGAACATTAATTGACAGGAGCTCATCAAACACCTCCATACCGACACTGAAACCAAGCACCACACAAGGGCCAACAAGTTCCAGGGAAAGACATACCAAGCAAATTCTCCAGCAACAAAGGAACACAGCCCTGAGCTTCAAGATACAGGCTGCCCAAAGTCACCCCAAAACCATAGACATCTCATAACTCATTACTGGACATTTCATTACACTCCAGAGAGAAGAAATACAGCTCCACCCACCAGAACATCGACACAAGCTTCCCTAACCAGGAAACCTTGACAAGCCACCTGTACAAACCCACACACAGCGAGGAAACGCCACAATAAAGAGAACTCCACAAACTGCCAGAATACAGAAAGGACACCCCAAACTCAGCAATTTAAACAAGATGAAGAGACAGAGGAATACCCAGCAGATAAAGGAACAGGATAAATGCCCACCAAACCAAACAAAAGAGGAAGAGATAGGGAATCTACCTGATAAAGAATTCCGAATAATGATAGTGAAATTGATCCAAAATCTTGAAATTAAAATGGAATCACAGATAAATAGCCTGGAGGCAAGGATTGAGAAGATGCAAGAAAGGTTTAACAAGGACTTAGAAGAAATAAAAAAGAGTCAATATATAATGAATAATGCAATAAGTGAAATTAAAAACACTCTGGAGGCAACAAATAGTAGAATAACAGAGGCAGAAGATAGGATTAGTGAATTAGAAGATAGAATGGTAGAAATAAATGAATCAGAGAGGATAAAAGAAAAACGAATTAAAAGAAATGAGGACAATCTCAGAGACCTCCAGGACAATATTAAACGCTACAACGTTCGAATCATAGGGGTCCCAGAAGAAGAAGACAAAAAGAAAGACCATGAGAAAATACTTGAGGAGATAATAGTTGAAAACTTCCCTAAAATGGGGAAGGAAATACTCACCCAAGTCCAAGAAACCCAGAGAGTCCCAAACAGGATAAACCCAAGGCGAAACACCCCAAGACACATAGTAATCAAATTAACAAAGATCAAACACAAAGAACAAATATTAAAAGCAGCAAGGGAAAAACAACAAATAACACACAAGGGAATTCCCATAAGGATAACAGCTGATCTTTCAATAGAAACTCTTCAAGCCAGGAGGGAATGGCAAGACATACTTAAAATGATGAAAGAAAATAACCTACAGCCCAGATTATGGTACCCAGCAAGGATCTCATTCAAGTATGAAGGAGAAATCAAAAGCTTTTCAGACAAGCAAAAGCTGAGAGAATTCTGCACAACCAAACCAGCTCTCCAACAAATACTAAAGGATATTCTCTAGACAGGAAACACAAAATTTGTGTATAAATTCGAACCCAAAACAATAAAGTAAATGGCAACGGGGTCATACTTATCAGTAATTACCTTAAACGTAAATGGGTTGAATGCCCCAACCAAAAGACAAAGACTGGCTGAATGGATACAAAAACAAGACCCCTGCATATGTTGTCTACAAGAGACCCACCTCAAAACAGGGGACACATACAGACTGAAAGTGAAGGGCTGGAAAAAGATTTTCCATGCGAATAGGGACCAAAAGAAAGCAGGAGTAGCAATACTCATTTCAGATAAAATAGACTTTAAAACAAAGGCTGTGAAAAGAGACAAAGATGGTCACTACATAATGATCAAAGGATCAATCCAAGAAGAAGATATAACAATTATAAATATATATGCACTCAACATGGGAGCACCGCAGTATGTAAGACAAATGCTAACAAGTATGAAAGAAGAAATTAACAATAACACAATAATAGTGGGAGACTTTAATACCCCACTCACACCTATGGATAGATCAACTAAACAGAAAATTAACAAGGAAACACAAACTTTAAACGATACAATAGACCAGTTAGACCTAATTGATATCTATAGGACATTTCATCCCAAAACAATGAATTTCACCTTCTTCTCAAGTGCACATGGAACCTTCTCCAGGATAGATCACATCCTGGGCCATAAAGCTAGCCTTGGTAAATTCAAAAAAATAGAAATCATTCCAAGCATCTTTTCTGACCACAATGCAGTAAGATTAGATCTCAATTACAGGAGAAAAAGTATTAAAAAATCCAACATATGGAGGCTGAACAACACGCTGCTGAATAACCAACAAATCACAGAAGAAATCAAAAAAGAAATCAAAATTTGCATAGAAATGAATGAAAATGAAAACACAACAACCCAAAACTTGTGGGACACGGTAAAAGCAGTCCTAAGGGGAAAGTTCATAGCAATACAGGCACACCTCAAGAAACAAGAAAAAAGTCAAATAAATAACCTAACTCTACACCTAAAGCAACTAGAAAAGGAAGAAATGAAGAACCCCAGGGTTAGTAGATGGAAAGAAATCTTAAAAATTAGAGCAGAAATAAATGCAAAAGAAACAAAAGAGACCATAGCAAAAATCAACAAAGCCAAAAGCTGGTTCTTTGAAAGGATAAATAAAATTGACAAACCATTAGCCAGACTCATCAAGAAACAAAGGGAGAAAAATCAAATCAATAAAATTAGAAATGAAAATGGAGAGATCACAACAGACAACACAGAGATACAAAGGATCATAAGAGACTACTATCAACAATTATATGCCAATAAAATGGACAACGAGGAAGAAATGGACAAATTCTTAGAAAAGTACAACTTTCCAAAACTCGATCAGGAAGAAATAGAAAATCTTAACAGACCCATCACAAGCACGGAAATTGAAACTGTAATCAAAAATCTTCCAGCAAACAAAAGCCCAGGTCCAGACGGCTTCACAGCTGAATTCTACCAAAAATTTAGAGAAGAGCTAACACCTATCCTGCTCAAACTCTTCCAGAAAATTGCAGAGGATGGTAAACTTCCAAACTCATTCTATGAGGCCACCATCACCCTAATACCAAAACCTGACAAAGATCCCACAAAAAAAGAAAACTACAGGCCAATATCACTGATGAACATAGACGCAAAAATCCTTAACAAAATTCTAGCAATCAGAATCCAACAACACATTAAAAAGATCATACACCATGACCAAGTGGGCTTTATCCCAGGGATGCAAGGATTCTTCAATATCCGCAAATCAATCAATGTAATACACCACATTAACAAATTGAAAAATAAAAACCATATGATTATCTCAATAGATGCAGAGAAAGCCTTTGACAAAATTCAACATCCATTTATGATAAAAACTCTCCAGAAAGCAGGAATAGAAGGAACATACCTCAACATAATCAAAGCTATATATGACAAACCCACAGCAAACATTATCCTCAATGGTGAAAAATTGAAAGCATTTCCTCTAAAGTCAGGAACAAGACAAGGGTGCCCACTTTCACCACTACTATTCAACATAGTTTTGGAAGTTTTGGCCACAGCAATCAGAACAGAAAAAGAAATAAAAGGAATCCAAATTGGAAAAGAAGAAGTAAAGCTCTCACTGTTTGCAGATGACATGATCCTCTACATAGAAAACCCTAAAGACTCCACCAGAAAATTACTAGAACTAATCAATGACTATAGTAAAGTTGCAGGATATAAAATCAACACACAGAAATCCCTTGCATTCCTATACACTAATAATGAGAAAACAGAAAGAGAAATTAAGGAAACAATTCCATTCACCATTGCAACGGAAAGAATAAAATACTTAGGAATATATCTACCTAAAGAATCTAAAGACCTATATATAGAAAACTATAAAACACTGGTGAAAGAAATCAAAGAGGACACTAACAGATGGAGAAATATACCATGTTCATGGATTGGAAGAATCAATGTAGTGAAAATGAGTATACTACCCAAAGCAATCTATAGATTCAATGCAATCCCTATCAAGCTACCAACAGCATTCTTCACAGAGCTAGAACAAATAATTTCACAATTTGTATGGAAAAACAAAAAACCTCGAATAGCCAAAGCGATCTTGAGAAAGAAGAATGGAACTGGAGGAATCAACCTACCTGACTTCAGGCTCTACTACAAAGCCACAGTTATCAAGACAGTATGGTACTGGCACAAAGACAGAAATATAGATCAATGGAACAAAATAGAAAGCCCAGAGATAAATCCACACACATATGGACACCTTATCTTCGACAAAGGAGGCAAGAATATACAATGGATTAAAGACAATCTCTTTAACAAGTGGTGCTGGGAACTCTGGTCAACCACTTGTAAAAGAATGAAACTAGAACACTTTCTAACACCATACACAAAAATAAACTCAAAATGGATTAAAGATCTCAACGTAAGACCAGAAACTATAAAACTCCTAGAGGAGAACATAGGCAAAACACTCTCTGACATACATCACAGCAGGATCCTCTATGACCCACCTCCCAGAATATTGGAAATAAAAGCAAAAATAAACAAATGGGACCTAATTAACCTTAAAAGCTTCTGCACATCAAAGGAAACTATTAGCAAGGTGAAAAGACAGCCTTCAGAATGGGAGAAGATAATAGCAAATGAAGCAACTGACAAACAACTAATCTCGAGGATATACAAGCAACTCCTACAGCTCAACTCCAGAAAAATAAATGACCCAATCAAAAAATGGGCCAAAGAACTAAATAGACATTTTTCCAAAGAAGACATACAGATGGCTAACAAACACATGAAAAGATGCTCAACATCACTCATTATCAGAGAAATGCAAATCAAAACCACTATGAGGTACCATTTCACACCAGTCAGAATGGCTGCGATCCAAAAGTCTACAAGTAATAAATGCTGGAGAGGGTGTGGAGAAAAGGGAACCCTCTTACACTGTTGGTGGGAATGCAAACTAGTACAGCCACTATGGAGAACAGTGTGGAGATTCCTTAAAAAACTGGAAATAGACATGCCTTATGATCCAGCAATCCCACTGCTGGGCATACACACTGAGAAAACCAGAAGGGAAAGAGACACGAGTACCCCAATGTTCATCGCAGCACTGTTTATAATAGCCAGGACATGGAAGCAACCTAGATGTCCATCAGCAGATGAATGGATAAGAAAGCAGTGGTACATATACACAATGGAGTATTATTCAGCCATTAAAAAGAATACATTTGAATCAGTTCTAATGAGGTGGATGAAACTGGAGCCTATTATACAGAGTGAAGTAAGCCAGAAAGAAAAACACCAATACAGTATACTAACGCATATATATGGAATTTAGAAAGATGGTAACAATAACCCTGTGTACGAGACAGCAAAAGAGACACTGATGTATAGAACAGTCTTATGGACTCTGTGGGAGAGGGAGAGGGTGGGAAGATTTGGGAGAATGGCATTGAAACATGTAAAATATCATGTATGAAATGAGTTGCCAGTCCAGGTTCGATGCACGATACTGGATGCTTGGGGCTGGTACACTGGGACGACCCAGAGGGATGGAATGGGGAGGGAGGAGGGAGGAGGGTTCAGGATGGGGAACACATGTATACCTGTGGCGGATTCATTTTGATATTTGGCAAATCTAATACAGTTAAGTTAAGTTTAAAAATAAAATATAATTTAAAAAAAAAAAAAAAAAGAAAGAAAAAAAAATAAAAAATAAAAAATAAAAAAACCAAAAAAAAAAACAGTAACAGTGCTCCAAAGATGAGTGTGAAAGTTACTTGGGCATTTGGCTGATGGAAGTTTGCTAAATACTGATCATGGGTAGGATAAGAAGGAAGGAATGGCCCACAGACTGACTTTGGAGCACATTCCTGCAAAATATAGAAGTCTTGTGCTGTCTGATTGAAGTTTATATATATATTTTTCCTGCTACCAAGTTGTTAACTGTACTTTGTACTGCTTCTTTTTGCACACTCTCCTCTTTGTCTCTCAACTTGCTATTTGCTGACTGTAAATTGGTGTGGGCTGGGAAAAGAGGCCTATGAGTCTGTGCCCACACATAGCTTGTAGGTGGGGTATAGAGTTAGCCAGACCTGTGTTCAAATTTACTATTCACCATTCATTAGCTTCATGACCCTGGATGGCTCTGAGTTTCATGAGTCTCATTTATAAAATGTTGAATGCAAAGATAATAGTTAACATGGCTTGTTATAAGGATTAAATTAAGTATTTGTGTGTCTGGCATAGGGTCTGGAACAGAATAGGCACTTGATAAATATTCAAGCCCCCTCTTGTCCCTCCCTTCCCCCCATGTTCTAACTTTAAAGAAGTTCATAATATGCTATGACAGGGAAGACGGGGAGTATGGGATATTTTTTAGTACTCAGAATCCTTAGGGCAGCTCTATATGAAGCCGGCAGCTAGCTAATGAAGCCTGATTTCTTGGGCATTTGCCTCTAATGGATGACTGACCTGGTAACTGAATTATTCAAAGATTTTCATAATATGCTTGAATTTCTTATATCCATTCAGTGGCTAATGATTCCTAGCCAGGCCTAGGGCCACAGTTGAGAGAGAAAAACAGCTTCTCTTCAGAAGTGAATTTTTTTTAAGAAAATAGTTATAACATCCTGATGAATACTTGCAATTATTAGTTTGGGATTTATTGAAATTGGATGATTTGATAGTAACAGTGAATTTAGGCAGACAGTGTGAGAGAAAGTTGGTATGTTGATTTATTTCACAGGGATTCCAAGAGCTGATGATCACAAAACTAGAAGTACAATACCAGAGTATTATGGTTTATAGGAGGAAACTTATGTTGGTCATTTTTAAACCAGATAACACAGTCTGAACCTTTCCCACTTGTCTAACCTTTCAATAATGCCATTACTTTATATTACTATTAAGTTTAAAAAATACTATCTGTGTAGATGTCGTATCCATTTAGAATATTTCTGTTATAAGCTTTCATCTCTGTGCTAAGCTCTGAACTATCAGTCACCAAGAGGTGCTCCTTAGATTCCTCTAAAGTGTTATGTGCCTGCTTTTAAATACAAGTACGTGTTAAGATATGCCTTGGGTTATCACTAGAGAGACACCTGTATAACTGAAAAATGACCCTATTTGAAGTAACTGCTGGATCCACATTAAGCACACAGTGAGGAGAAATTATTTCTAAGTTTATATGGATAACATTTTTTTACTTTAATAAGTAATAGTGAATTAGACATGTTCTCAAGAAGGAAGCTATTCCTCTCTTTTAATTATTTTTTCTCACTATCAGAAATGTTCATGAGATACAAAACAACCCCTGTGTGCCCCCCTCCTCCCCACCCCTGCAAAAGTCCGCCTTTTAAATTCTGGCATCCTCTCAAACCATAAAGAAGTCATTTTTTTTCCTTTGGTGGTAGGCCAGTTGGCAAAATAGGAAAATGTCTGTCTGTAGATGCCTTCTCATTTATAGGAAGGATGTGGGAAGGGAAGTGGCCAGATTGAGGGACCATCCATGGTTAACCATTAATAGCATTCATAAATATCTTTGCTTCTATGATTCAGGTGCCTTGTTATCAAAACTTTGATACCAGTGCATCTCCTAAATGTTGATTTCCCCCACTAGCCCATTCTTTGAAGATGGTATCTTGGAATTTTTTTTTTCTTAAATTATGTGTTTATTCTGTTCTCAGTGATATTATCTGTCCAGAGCTACAGTGTCTTCCAGATTGTTTTTCTTTCCCAAGAAATAGTGTATTTTGGGAACCACTTCATCTCACGGGAATGCAAAAGAGAAACGTGTGCCTACTAAGTGGCTCCCATCCTCTGGGATGTGGACTTTGAGGGTGAGGAGCTATGGAAAGAGTCCAGACATTTGTAAACTTCCTAAGTACTAAGTAAATAACATGCTTCTACATGGATGTTTTGTTTTTGAATATATTTCTGTGGTTATTCTGAAGGATAGACACATCTGCTTAAAGCTGTTTCTGAGTTCTTAATTGCTTTTTGCCATTTTATGTTTTTTCAGTCAGTGGTCACTAAAAGTACACTTGCTGTATGCAATTTATTAAGTAAAAATGAAGCATTCATGTTTGAAATGTTGGGGAGCACCTACCTACAGTGAGAAAAAGTGGAGATAATTATATTTAGAGAACAATCAATGAATCAGGAGAGAGAAAATAGGTTTGCATAAAAACTAATGAACTGAAGCAGGAAAATTAGAAAACTAATCAGTAAATCAGGAGATAGAAAAGAGGTTTGTATAAAGACTAATAAACTGAAATGGGAAAACTAGAAAACTAGTCTCATGAAATCATGAAATGGGAATAGCTAAAATAGGCTGGTAAAACTGATTACTTAGAGCTGTAGTTACTTACTACTATGTAACAACACTTAAGACATAGTGGCTTTAAGAAACACTATCTCTTTTGATTCTATAGGTTAGCTGGGCAGAGCATGGCTACACTCATTTGAACACTGAACTGGCTGGATGTCTAAGACTTTACAAGTTTGACACTTTGACAGGGACAGCTGAACTGCCAGGCCTTTCTTATTCTCTGTCATCTTACAGCTTCTCCCTCTGAACTGCTGGGACTTTCTTGTTCTCTGTTTTCTTGGAGCTTCTCCCTCTCTACCTGTGGTCTCTCCAGTAGGGTGACCAGACTATTAAATGATGAGCCAGGGCTCCCCAAAGAACAAAAGTAGAATATCCCAGGTCTTTTCAAGGTGCAGGTCTCGAGCTGGCATAGCATCACTTTCTCTACATTCTGTTGGTTGAAGCAAGTCTCAGGTCAACCCACATTCACTGTGCTAATTCGTTTCAGTTGTATCTGACTCTTTGTGACCTCACTGTAGCCTGCCAGGCTCCTCTGTCCATGGGATTCTTCAGGCAAGAATACTGGACTGGATTGCCATGCCCTCCTCCAGGGGATCTTCCCAACCCAGGGATCAACCTGCATCTCTTATGTCCCCTGCATTGGCAGGTGGGTTCTTTACCACTAGCTCCACCTGGGAAGCCCTACATTCATTGTTTAAGTGGGGACTATTATAAGGGGTGAAATACCTGTAGGTAAGGTTTATTGGGAGTCATTTGGAAGACTAGATACCACACCCAAGTGTGGCCATATACATAGAACAACAGTGTGGCTAGTGGGATGTTTTTGTTGGCCCTGTGGCCACTGCGTACTCACATGTCTAGTAGTGACAAGGGCTAGTGATATTCTTTAATAGCCACTGCATTTTTACATCATTTCTTCAAGGAGTGTCTGAGTGAACCAGTAAAAGGTGCCTGTGTCCTAACTGTCAGGCAGCAGGGAGAGGGATTTTATTTCTTAATGGTTTCTATTGTAGAAGGCAGAGACTGCCTTTTCCTGGATTTGAGCAGCCAAATGCCCTGGCTTGCTTGGAGCAGTCATAGTTGATGTTGATTATTCCAGCATAATTATTAACAGTGCCCATTTAACTCTTAGTAGCTTTCCCATGAGGGATAATGAATCATCTGTTCATCCTATGGCTGACCTGCACAATGGAGAATCCTCTAAAATTAAGACAGGATTCAGATCGCAGATAACCAAAAAAATAAAAAATGCCTCCTCCTTCTAGTCATTTCGTTGGCTGTCCAACATCCACATACTTTTTCATGTACTTCATCTACACTATTCTTCATGTGTGTGTATTAGCTGCTCAGTCATGTCTGACTCTTTGTGACCCCATGTGACCCCTGTAGCCTGCCAGGCTCCTCTAGTCCATGGAATTCTCCAGGCAAGAATACTGGAGTGGATTGCCATTCCCTTCTTCAGGGGATCTTCCTGACTCAGGGATGGAACCCGGGTCTCCTGCATTGCAGGCAGGTTCTTTACTGACTGAGCCACCAGGGAAACCCAGTCTTTATGTACTTTAAAAAGACATGTCTCCAGTTACAGTGAACCTAAGTCTTCTGGCCGTATAGTCCATCTTCACACATAGGGTTCTTAGTCTTGTCAGTTACTTCATCCTGTTAAAAACTTAGAATATCCACAGTTTGACCATGTTCTGTCATGATCCTCTTTCCATTCTCTGTGATCTAAGGAATATACTATAAAGTTAACTATTTCTAACACAGTCCATATACAATAGTTAGGGAAAAGTGAGAGAAAATGAGTTAAAATATGTAAGTATGCATATAACACAGCAAAGAGGGAAGAACATACATTAGAGGATACACTCCTTATATCTGTATCTGGCA
Organism: Bubalus kerabau; assembly: GCF_029407905.1. Classification (NCBI taxonomy): domain Eukaryota; kingdom Metazoa; phylum Chordata; class Mammalia; order Artiodactyla; family Bovidae; genus Bubalus; species Bubalus kerabau. The sequence continues at coordinate 124,606,394 of NC_073627.1, forward strand.
TCTCACCCTGGACTTTCAGTCCTGAGTTAGGAATACTCTTTCACTGTCCTTTCACATTCACCTCCCTCCCTCGAGACTCAAAGTACAAGGCAAGATTGGTGGAGCCTCACATCATAAGCAAATGTCTAAACTGCTACAAGAACGAGAATACCGGCCTTTCTCTCTCTCCAGGGGTAGGAGGCATGGTACTGCTTCCCATAAGGCTCACATAATAGTGGATGCTTCCTGAGTAGAAAACAGAACAAATGCTTATCATTCACTTTCATCTAATACTTTATTGAAAGTTGTAAAAAAGGATATTGATAGGTAGGGATGAAGTAGTGGCTTTAGCTTTTGAACTTAGTATCTAGGGAATTTGCTGGCCCAAAGATTATTAGCTGAGACCAGGGGCTACTGTCTTGGGATAATCTAAGTCAAAATGTTTGTGCAGGGGGAGAAGAGTCTTTGCAAGGGCAACAATGGTGAAAAGTGTGATAAAGTAGGAGAGAAGGGAACACTAGCTATGTTGGAGAAGCAGAGGCAAGGAGTGATCTGAGGGGTGCGTATTGGCAGAATATTTAGAGGATGGTGTAGATTTTAAGAGATGTGGCATAGAATCAGAGTATATCTCTCCTTCACTTTGATAAATGCCTGTTTGAGCCAGGCTGAGAGCCAGGCTGAGAGCAAGGTGAGAGGATTGGCTGGTGCTGGAAAAAAAAAAAAAAGATGGAGGAAACATAGGTCAGATTCTTGTGATGGGTTAAAAAATGATCTCAACACTTAGAAGTCCCTTGTGTTGAATTCTGAAATCTAAATTCTTATCTAAGCCTGACTCAGATTGGATGTGTTACTATTGTTGTATGTTACCATAGATAGGGCTTGTTTCTTAATTCATAAACTAGGGGATTTAGATCAGATTAGTGAGTCTTAACATAGAATCTCCAAATTCCAAGAGATCCTCAGTAAGAGCTGGGGGTGGGACACAAGTCGGTTCACTATCTACAATATTGAGTCATAGGTTAGCTAACAGGTTAACTCCTGTAGACAGAATGTGATGAGAAATGCCATGGGGGAAGTGTAGAGTCCTATGTAAATACACTGTGCAAGACCTAACCTATTCCAGGGGTCTGGGAAGGTCTCCTGGAGGAAGTGGTACTTAAATAAAAGGGGAAAACAAAAGCGGGGCGTCTCCAGTAATGTTTAGAAATAATTCAGTTGTGGGGCATGATAAAAATCAGCAGATGTGGAGCGTGGATATTTCTCTATATAGTTCCCAGTTTATAACTGCGAGGAATCGAGGTTGTTCGAGAAAGGTTTGTTGCTGATACAGGAATGCTGCACAAACTGTGCAGGAACTTAAATTTTTCTTGCAACTTGGTAATTTTTCCAGCTCCTTTCTCCTTTAATGAACCACAGTCCCAGATTATGAACAGAGCACTTCAGCCCTGAGGTGCTCTTAGAACTCTATATAGAAATGTACCTTACTTTTGAACTTGAAACCATTACAAAATAATTGTTGAGATGCTTTAAATAGATCTCATTAAGGTTAGCGTATAGCTCTGTGCCTTTCTGTCATGCCTGTTTTAGTGAAGGATGGTTTTAGATGTACAATTAAAGTTATTCCAAAAAGCATGAGGTATCAGTCACCAATTTTATTAGAATTTCAAGAATTTGGGCATAGACCTCCCTTTGCCTTGTTCCTGCTGCCACTTCAGTGAAATATTTTTTCTTGAATATTTTGCCGATGAAGCTTGAAGATTCTATAGTCTGTCTGTATGAGGTACTATTATAGCAAGGTTGCCATGGGAAAACAGCATGTCCTTCCCTTAAGATTAATTATTGTTTAGTCTCTGTCATTAAAATGAGGAGAGATGATTCAAAAATTATTAATTCTGGTCTCCAAAATTGACATTGTGCCTACAAATCTATTGTATAAAATCCTGTGGTACTAGTGAAAGAAAACACTTCCCATGTCTCTCCTACAAAACTCAAAAGTCCAAAGTATCAAAGAAAAATATTTACTGTTTTTATGAAATGCAAACTCCTTTTGGTTTTATATCCCTGGAGTTTTGTAATACTGAACACCCATTATCTTTTCTCTTCTGCTCAAATCTTTTTCTTGCCTTGTCTATGCATTTTGAACACTCTGGACCAGCTGTGACCAGTGTTTCCCGTTTTGTGTGTCAGGGCACTAATAAGTGCCTGTGTCACACTCTCCCACCCAAACTGTGGACTTTCTGCTCAGAGGGACAAGCAAGCATAATGATATCCATCTGGGAGGGAGCTTAAAATAGTGTCCATGCGTCATTTTGCAGTTAGGAATCTGGATATGGCTAATGAGGTGTTATCAATCACGAGATTAAAAAAATTAAAATCCTACATTAGGAACTGCTCCTGCCAGAAACAGTGGATTTTGTAACAGCTGTTTTCTATTAGATGCTATTGTGTTCTTTAGCAGCAAATTACATAGATTAGAAATGTACAGTTAACAGTTTCCCCAAGTGGGGTTGTAAATGAGCCTGTTGTCCTCTGTACAAAGATATTGCAGGAAGGAGAGGAAGCTATGAGCAAAATCTTGGTGGACTTAATGCAGTTTTCTGCTCCCCCTTGAAGGCTAGATAGTTCTCTCAGAAGGGAATATATATATTTACATATCTATAATCCTAGTAAGGAAATGATCCTAGGGAAGTGATCCTAGTAGGGAAATGACCTTTTGAACTCTGGAGGGGATGGTATTAAAGCTTTTACCTGGATAGTGTCTTCTAAAAACCTGAATTTGATTGGTTCCAGAATTCATTAAGCCTTAAGGGGAAAAATTATATGGAGGTGGGGTAGAGGGAAGAGAGAGAGAGAGAGAGGAAGCCCTGTATCCAGCAAGCACCAGTGTTTCAGCTCCAAATGAAGATAAGTTGTTTGAAATTAACAGCTAAGAGACAGTCGGTGCATTCTCCTCCTTATTGCGACTCAGTAAATTAGACTTAGCATGCTCAAAGCCTGCTTCATGCTGATGTTCCTGCCTTCTGGAAAATAATATGCTTCTTCCCCACACCCCCTCCCTTTTTTTCTGTCTCTAACAGATGACAGTAATAATGAGAACTAAAACCACTCAAGTCAGCTTATGAAAGAGAACTGTCTATTTAAAAAAAAAAAATTAAAAGACATCTCTTAGTACCATCTGCTGAGGTACAATAATGTTTTGTAACGGGTTTTGGAAAGCACGTTAAAAGGCTTCATCTGTGCTTGTCCTTTCCAGTTAGTCAAGATATAGTTGTGTTTCTCCTGTTTGATGTGGATTCTTGAATCATGTAATTATTTCTAATTTATCTCTAAATTGAAGCATCTCAAATACAATTTTAATTGGGATTTCATTAGGCACTTATTATACCATGTGTCAAATGATAGTTGATTATTCTTAGCCTAGATATAGATTCTGAAAAAGATGGTAGGAGAATGATGGGTACCTCTGAAAGCTGATGGTGCTCAATAAATGTGTCTTAAAATAATCAGTTGATATAAAATTAACGTAAGTAATTACTGCAATTAAACTCAGTTTGTGGAACCCTGCTGTGTTGTTTTCCATCCTGAGCTTAAACATGATTGTTGTTCTTTTGCCCAAATAAAATTAATGTAATGAGAGAAAAATAGAATAAATATAGGCCTGGATAACAGAGAGACAAAAATATTTTCCCTTTATTAGAAAAGAATGGCATGAAGAGAAAATTTTCCTTTCATAAGGAAAATGTATATGAGGCTTTAACTATATCCTTTTCACCTAAATGAATTAGATACATTCAATGCACACTGAAAAGCACAGGAGTAACTTGGAGATACTGGGGTTTGGTTTTCAGACCACTGCAATGAAGCAAATATGACAATAAATTGAATCGCATTAACTTTTTGGTTTCCCAGTGCATATAAAAGTTACCTTTATGCCATACTTTAGTGAGTAGAACAAAGGGTTATATCTAAAAGAACAATATACATAGCTAAATTAAAAAATACCTTGTTTAAAAAAATACCAAAAGAATTACACTAGTAATATCAAATATCACTGATCACAGATCACCATAACAAATACAATGATAATAAAAAATGTTGGAAATATTGCAAGAACTACCAAAATGTGACATAGAGACACAAAGTTAGCAAATGCTGTTGGAAAAATGGCACCAGTAGAACTGTTCAATGAAAGATTGCCACGGACTTTTCATTTGTAAGTTATGCATTATCTGCAAGGCACAAAAAAGTGAAGGACACACAATAAAATGAGGTATGCCTATAATAGAGTTAGTAGGTGGGATAAAAGTATATGGATCTAGATGAAGGAAGAAGAGAGATGTTGCTGATCTGAAAAGACTTGATGGTTAAAAAGTAGATTGCCCATAGACTCCTCATCATGTGGTTGCTGTTTTAATTTGTCTCTATATTCTCAGCACTTAGGACAGTGCTGGCTCTAGTGAGTATAGATAGTCTCTGACTTATGATGATTCACCTTACAATTTCTCAGCTTCACAATAGTGTGAAAGTGATACACATTTCAGTAGAAACTGTACTTCAAAATTTTGAATATAGATCTTTTCCTAATCTAGCCATAGGCAGTTCCATACTTTCTCATGATGTTATCCGTGAGCCACAGCTCCCAGTCAGCCATGTGATCATGAGGGTAAACAACCAATACATTTACAAACCATTCTGTATCAATACATCAATTCCATTTTTCAGTTTCAGTATTCAGTAAATTACATGAGATATTTATTATAAAATAGGCTTTGTGTTAGCTGCTTTTGCCCAACTATAGGATAATATAAGTGTTTTAAGCATGTTAAAAGTAGACTAGGCTAAGCTATGATGTTTAGTAAGCTAGGTATATTAAATGCATCTTGGCTTAATATTTTCAACTTAAGATGGGTTTATTAGGACTTAATTCTGCCATCAATTCAGTTCAGTTGTTCAGTCATGTCCAACTGCAACCCTATGGACTGCGTATGTTGAGGAAGATCGGTACTTAAGGAATACAGTGCTGCCTGACTAAGACTAGGTCAAGTCTGTCTTGAATGACAGTGACCATACCTGGTTTACAGAAGGGTGATGGAAAAGCAAATGAAGGGAAAAAAACAGACTCAACTAAATGTGTTCCTATGATCAAAGTAAATGTTCCTAACTTTTGCTTCTGGGTAACAGATATTGGGTTTACTTTTCTACCTGAATCAACTTGAAAAAATAGCAGACAAATATATGGAACAATGGTTTCAAGACACTGAACATCAAGCAATAAATGACAACTTCCTGAGAAATGAGAAGCTGATGAGGAAAACCATCTGATTATCCCAGCTTGCTTTCTAGAGAGAGTTTTTAGGTTTTAGCAGTGAGGAAGAACTCAGGTAAAACTGGATAGTCTTCCTTAATTAATGAGACAGAGCTGGGAATCTGGGGAGATCAAAGTAGCTAGAGTTTGCAATGCAGGGGACAAGAGGAGAGATCTGTATAGAGAAAGAACTTAAGATATCTGCAACTCTCCTTTGAGGCTTCAGCTGAATAATTATCAGCACATGTTATTGAGGAAACTTATGAAGCCATGGAAAGCACCATCTGAAAGAAGGAGAAGGAATATTCACAAGGACACACATAGGGCTTGGAATAGTTCCTGACTTTACCAGATAAAATAGTTCTTGTTATTACTCACTCTAGAAAAGGTAAATGGAGTATTCAGAGGATTTTAACTCAGTAATGTAGCAAACAGTACTTCAACAGTACGTGAGCCATGAACTTCCAGATGTTCAAGCTGGATTTAGAAAAAGGAGAGGAACCAGAGTTCAAATTGCCAACATCTGTTGGATCATTGAAAAAGCAAGAGAGTTCCAGAAAAACATCTACTTCTGCTTCATTGAATACGCCAAAGCCTTTGACTGTGTTGCTGCTGCAAAGTCACTTCAGTCGTGTCCGACTCTGTGCGATCCCATAGACGGCAACCCACCAGGCTTTCCCGTCCCGGGATTCTTCAGGCAAGAACACTGGAGTGGGCTGCCATTTCCTTCTCTAATGCAGGAAAGTGAAAAGTGAAAGTGAAAGTGAAGTCGCTCAGTCGTGTCCGACTCTTAGCGACCCCATGGACTACAGCCTACCAGGCTCCTCCATCCATGGGATTTTCCAGGCAAGAGTACTGGAGTGGGGTGCCATTGCCTTCTCCGTTGACTGTGTGAATCACAACAAATTGTGGAAAATTCTTAAGGAGATGGGAATACCAGACCACCTTACCTGCCTCCTTAGAAATCTGTATGCGAGTGAAGAAGCAACAGTTAGAATCGGACATGAAACAACAGACTGGTTCCACATAGGGAAAGGAGTACGTCAAGGCTGTATATTATCACCCTGCTTATTTAACTTATATGCAGAGTACATCATGCAAAATGCCAGCCTGGATGAAGCACAAGCTGGAACCAAGATTGCAGGGAGAAATATCAATAACCTCATATATGCAGATGACACCAGCCTTACTGCAGAAAGTGAAGAAGAACTGAAGAGCTTCTTAATGAAAGTGAAAGAGAAGTGTGAAAAAGTTGGCTTAAAACTCAACATTAAAAAAAACTAAGATCATGGCAACTGGTCCCATCACTTCATGGCAAATAGATGGGGAAGCAATGGAAACAGTGACAGATTTTTTTGGTGGGGGGAGGGGGCGTGGGGAGGGGGGTGCTGCTCCAAAACCACTGCAGATGGTGACTGTAGCCATGAAATTAAAAGATGCTTGCTCCTTGGAAGAAAAGCTATGGCCAACCTAGACAGCATATTAAAAAGCAGAGATATTACTTTGCCAACAAAGGTCCATCTAATCAAAGCTATGGTTTTTCCAGTAGTCATGTATGAATGTGAGAGTTGGACTATAAAGAAAGCTGAGCACCAAAGAATTGATGATTTTAAACTGTGGTGTTGGAGAAGACTCTTGAGAGTCCTTTGACTGCAAGGAGATCCAACCAGTCCCTCCTAAAGGAAATCAGTCCTAAATATTCATTGGAACGACTGATGCTGAAACTGAAACTCCAGTACTCTGGCCACCTAATGTAAAGAACTGACTGATTGGAAAAGACCCTGATGCTGGGGAAAGATTGAAGGCGGGAGGAGAAGGGGATAACAGAGGATGAGATGATTGGATGGCATAACCGACTCAATGAACATGAGTTTGAGCAGGCTCTGGGAGCTGGTGATGGACAGGGACCCTGGCATGCTGCAGTCCATGGAGTTGCAAAGAGTCGGACACAACTGAATGACTGAACTGAACTGAACTGAGTGTAACAAAGTTAGCTGTAGACTAAATTCTGCTCTGTTACCACATAACAAAGTTTAAAAGGAAGACCCAAGAAGATCATGTCTTAGTTCAGACAACTATAACAAAATACCATGGACTGGGTGGCTTAAACAATAAACATTATTTATTAGAGTTCTGGAGGATGGGGAGTTCAAGATCAAGGTGTGATCAAATTTGTCCCCTGGTGAGAACTATCTTTCTGGTTCATAGGTGGCTGTCTTCTCATTGTCTCTTCATATGGCAGAGTAAGAGAGCTGTCTGGGGTCTCTTATAATTCCATCGACAATAATCTCATTCGTGGAGCTCTGTTCTCATGACCTAAGCACCTCCTAAAGGCTGTCTCTTAATTCCATCACTTTCAGGTGAATTTTAAGGATCTAAATATTCAGTCCATAACACATCAGATTGTTTCCAATCAACATAACTGTGTCCAAGAAAAAAGCTCAAGACTATGTATCAGTTCAGTTCAGTCACTCAGTCGTGTCCGACTCTTTGTGACCCCATGAATCACAGCACGCCAGGCCTCCCTGTCCATCACCAGCTCCCGGAGTTCACTCAAACTCACATCCATTAAGTCAATGATGCCATCCAGCCATCTCATCCTCTGTCGTCCCCTTCTTCTCCCGCCCCCAATCCCTCCCAGCATCAGAGTCTTTTCCAATGAGTCAACTCTGCACATGAGGTGGCCAAACTACTGGAGCTTCAGCTTCAGCATCATTCCTTCCAAAGAACACCCAGGGCTGATCTCCTTCAGAATGGACTGGTTGAATATCCTTGCAGTTCAAGGGACTCTCAAGAGTCTTCTCCAACACCATAGTTCAAAAACATCAATTCTTCGGTGCTCAGCCTTCTTCAGAGTCCAACTCTCACGTCCATACATGACGACAGGAAAAACCATAGCCTTGACTAGACGAACCTTTGTTGGCAAAGTAATGTCTCTGCTTTTGAATATGCTGTCTAGGTTGGTCATAACTTCCCTTCCAAGGAGTAAGCATCTCTTAATTTCATGGCTGCAGTCACCATCTGCAGTGATTTTGGAGCCCCAAAAAATAAAGTCTGCCACTGTTTCCACTGTTTCCCCATCTATTTCCCATGAAGTGATGGGACCAGATGCCATGATCTTCGTTTTCTGAATGTTGAGCTTTAAGCCAACTTTTTATAGAGACACAAAAATATCTAGCACCCAACAAGGTAAAATTCACAATGTTTGGCATCCAATTAAAACTTGCTAAGCATGCAAAGAATCAGGAAAATATGACTCATAGTAAACAGAAAAGACCATCATTTGAGAAGCCTAACTTTATTTCAAAGTGAGAGGAGAGGTAAATTCCCTCCCTAAAAAAAAAAAAAAAAAAAAAAAAAAAAGTAAAACCAGGTAATTTGTCAAAAACAAATATCTTGTGGCTCTTGAAATCAACCAAAGGGGGAAAAAAAGACAAATTGAGAAGAACTTATTCATGAGAGACTGCTGAACTTCAGATGAGAACATTGGGAATCAATCACATTCTTGCCTGGAGCTTTTTCCATCTTTCCTATTTTGGTTGGTATGGTAGTTTTACTATGTGGGGCAGGCTCTGAAGGCAATAGCTTTGCTGCCAGAAGGGACTCAGTTGATTTTTGGTGGAAGGTGAAAAACCCACCCTCGACATCATTCTCAGCAAAAGTAGTGATCCTCAGTTCAGTTCAGTTCAGTCGCTCAATCATGTCTGACTCTTTGTGACCCCATGAATTGCAGCATGCCAGGCCTCCCTGTCCATCACCAACTCCCGGAATTCACTCAAACTCATGTCCATCGAGTCGGTGATGCCATCCGGCCATCTCATCCTCTGTCGTCCCCTTCTCCTCCTGCCCCCAATCCCTCCCAGCATCAGAGTCTTTTCCAATGAGTCAACTCTTTGCATCAGGTGGCCAAAGTATTGGAGTTTCAGCTTTAGCATCATTCCTTCCAAAGAACACCCAAGACTGATCTCCTTTAGAATGGACTGGTTGGATCTCCTTGTAGTCCAAGGGACTCTCAAGAGTCTTCTCCAACACCACAGTTCAAAAGCATCAATTCTTCGGTGCTCAGCTTTCTTCACAGTCCAACTCTCACATCCATACATGACCACGGGCTAAACCTTTGACCAGATGAACCTTTGTTGGCAAAGTAATGTCTCTGCTTTTGAATATGCTGTCTAGGTTGGTCATAACTTTCCTTGCAAGGAGTAAGCGTCTTTTAATTTCATGGCTGCAGTCACCATCTGCAGTGATTTTGGAGCCCAGAAAAATAAAGTCTGACACTGTTTCCACTGTTTCCCCATCTATTTCCCATGAAGTGATGGGCAGATGCCATGATCTTCGTTTTCTGAATGTTGAGGTTTAAGCCAATTTTTTCACTCTCCACTTTCACTTTCATCAAAAGGCTTTTTAGTTCCTCTTCACTTTCTGCCTTAAGGGTGGTGTCATCTGCATATCTGAGGTTATTGCTATTTCTTCTGGTAATCTTGATTCCAGCTTGTGCTTCTTCCAGCCCAGCATTCCTCATGATGTACTCTGCATAGAAGTTAAATAAGCAGGGTGACAATATAAAGCCTTGACATACTCCTTTTCCTATTTGGAACCAGCCTGTTGTTCCATGTCCAATTCTAACTGTTGCTTCCTGACCTGCATATAGGTTTCTCAAGAGGCAGGTCAGGTGGTCTGGTATTCCAATCTCTTTCAGAATTTTCCTGGAAGTGTGCAAATGAGAAAGACCAGCAAATGTTCATTTGAGGTATAGTCCCATTTGAGAAAAGCAATAGGTTGGTTAACCAACCAGACATTAAACAGAGAGGTCCTAGATATGAGATAGCCACAGAGGCAGTCGGTAATATCTCTATACATCCCTGACTGCCTTCATTGTGCATGCACACGTGAGATGAAAGACAGTCTAATATATCCAAATGTGAAAATGAAGTGAAAGTGTTAGTTGTGGAGTCGTGTCTGACTCTTTGCAATCCCATGGACTGTAGCCCACTGGACTCCTCTGTCCATGGAATTCTCTAGGTAAAAACACTGGAGTGGGTAGCCATTCCCTTCTCCAGGGGATCTTCCTCACCGAGGGATCAAACCTGCATCTCCCATATCACAGTCAGCTTCTTTACCATCTGATCCACTATATTCAAATAACCCTGGTGAACACACTTGTGCAGAGTAGATCCAAGAGAACCCAGCAGAAAATAAACACTGGGGTAGGACAGAAGGTCTTTGAACTTTGAATGAACCAGTAATAAAAGGTAGAAGGCTTATAGGTTCAGAGAGATTGAGCATAACTCTGATGAATCATTGACTGACTGTTAAGCTTTGCTGACATAGAGATGACTTCAAGGAAGTCAAAGTTAAGAATAAAACAAGAATTAAAAATTACTGAGAAGAGAAACCAGAAGCTACACATGGCAGGGGAAACTGATTCTACAGATTAAATATCTAAAACAAAGAAAGCCTACTACCAACAGCAAGGGAAAATATTAGAATCCAGAATTACTGTAAGACATTATCTAAAATGTCCAGTTTTCAAAAAGTGAAACATTCAGAGAAACAAGAAAGGGTAACCCATACTCAGGGGGGAAAAGGCAGTCAACAGAAACTAAATAGGTACAGATGTTAGATTTTTCCAAGAAAGGTTTCAAAGCAGCTGGTATAAATATGTTAAAAGAATTACAGGAAACCATGCTTAAAAATTAAAGGGAAGTATGATGCCAATCAGTTAGTAATTAGAAGATATCAATAAAGAGATAGAAAATGTAAAAAAGAACTGAGGAAAAGTTCATGAGAAGGTCTCAGCAGAAGATTTAAGAAGAATCAGCAAATTTCAAGTAAGTTAGTAGAAATATTTCATTCTGAAGACTAGAGAGAGCAAAGATTTAAGAAAATGAACAACGTGCCAGAGAACATGAGTCAAAAGCAAGTTTATCAGTGTAAGTATATTGGAACTCCCAGAGGAAGAAGAGAGAGAGGAAGGAGTAGAAGGAATGTTTTTAGAAGTAACAACAGAAATTTTCAAAAATTTGAAATAAAAAATGACTCTAGAGATACAAGAAGCTCAGCAAATATCAAGTAGAATGAACACAAAGAGATATATACCTAGTCGTGTCTTAGACAAATTGAAAGATGAAATCTTAAAAGCAGCAAGAACAAAAAAAGACACTGAATATAAGGAAACCTTGATAAGATTAACAACTCACTTCTTATAAAAAATAATGAAGGACATGAGATGGTAAAATGATACATTCAAAATACTGAAAGAAAAAACAAACCTGTCAACGAAGAATTCTATGTCTAGGAAAATTAGCCTTCAGAAATGAAAATGAAAAAAAAGATATTCTCACATAGCTAAAGGGTGAGACAATTTTTTACTTGTAGATTTGTCTTAAGAAATACTAAAGGAAGTCCTTTAGACTGAAAGGAATTACATTAGATGGTAATTCAAATCCATAAGAATTAATAAACAGCATCACTCATGTTTAAAATATGTGGGTAAATATAAGATTGCACTAATATTTTTTACTTTTCTTAAATTCTTTGAATGCATTAGGTTATATGAAGCACTATTTAAAACTATAATGGGTTTATAACATATGTAGATATAATAATAGCACAAATGGAGAGTACAGTAAAGGTTCTGCATTTTACTAGAATTAAGTTTCTATTAGTTTGAAGTACACTGTGATAAGGTACATATTATAATCCCTAGATAAATCAGTAAGAAAAGAACTAAAAATATATAGTAAAAAATCAACTTCTGCTTCTGCAAAAATGTAGAGAAACAGAGACCAGATTTATGCTGTCACCTGAAATAACCAAGGTAAAAGCCCCACTCAGTCCAAATGTATGAAACAATGGTTTTAAGACACTGAACATCAGGAAGGGAGAATTACAAAAGAATATAAGGAAACTTTGAAGGTAATGGATATGATATGTTCATTATCCTGGTTATGGTAATGGTTTCATTTCTGTGTATATATTTATTTCAAACCTTACCAAGCTGTCCAATTTAAATACATGTGGTATATGTCAATAATATAAAAATAAAACTTTAAAAGCATTTTGCATATCATGGATGCTTAAATTTAAAACACATATACACAAACATGTACAATACATACACAACTTACTTTGGAAGGGACTATAAAAGTAACTCATATTAACTTGAAATTCTCCTTATGGAACATTTATCCATAATTTAGAAATAATTTTGAAAACATTTAGAAAATGGATAATTTAAAAGATATAGAAAAGTAGATGTAGTTAATATCCTGGTAAGTTTAGCCTTTAAATACTGTTGTTCAGTCACCAAGTCACGTCTGACTCTTTTCCACTCCATGGACTGCAGCAAGCCAGGCTTTCTTGTTCCTCACCATCTCCCAGAGTTCGTCCAATTTCATGTTCATTGAATTGTTGATGCGATCCAACACCTCATCCTCTGCTGCCTTCTCCTTTTCCCTTCTGTATTTCCCAGCATCAGTCTTTTCCAATGAGTCAGTTCTGCACATCAGGTGGCCAAAGTATTGGAGCTTCAGCTTCAGCATCAATCCTTCCAATGAGTATTCAGGATTGATTTCCCTTAGGATTTACTGGTTTGATCTCCTTGCTGTCCAGGGGATTCTCAAAAGTCTTCTGCAGCACCACAGTTCAAAAGCATCAATTCTATGGCAGTCAGCCTTCTTTGTGGTCCTGCTCTCACATCCATACACAACCACTGGAAAGACAAAAGCTTTGACTAGATGGACTTTGTTTGAAAATTGATATCTTTGCTTTTTAATACAGTCAAGGTTTGTCACAGCCTTCCTTCCAAGAAGCAACTGTCTTCTAATTTCATGGCTGCAATCACCATACACAGATTTTGGAGCCCAAGAAGAGAAAATCTATCACTGCTTCCACTTTTATCTATTTGCCATAAAGTAATGGGACTGAATGACATGATCTTGGTTTTTTTAGTTGAGTTTTAAAATTTAACTTAGTTGAGTTTTAAGCTAGCTTATTCACTCTCCTCCTTCACACTCTTTTGTTCCTCTTCACTTTCTGCCATTAGAGTGGTTATTATCTGCATATCTGAGGATGTTGATATTTCTCCCAGCAGTCTTGATTCCACCTTGTAACTCATCCAGCATGGCATTTCACATGATGTACTCTTCATAGAAGTTAAATAAACAAAGTGACAATATACAGCCTTGTTGTAGTACTCCTTTCTCAATTTTGAACTAGTCTGTTGTTCCATGTCTGGTTCTAACTGTTGTTTCTTGACCTGAATACACATTTCTCAGGAGGCAGGTAAGGTGGTATGGTAGTCACATCTCTTTAAGAATTTTACACAGTTTGTTGTGATCCAGTCAAAGGCTTTAGTGTAGTCAATGAGGCAGAAGTATATGTTTTTCTAGAATTCTCTTACTTTTTCTACTATCCAGTGGATGTTGGCAATTTGATCTCTGGCTCTTCTGCCTTTGCTAAATCCATCTTGTACATTGGGAACTTCTCAGTTCACGTACTGTTGAAGTCTAGCTTGAAGGATTTTGAGCATAACTTTACTAGCGTATGAAATGAGTACAGTTGTATGGTAGTTTGAACATTCTTTGGCATTGCCTTCTTGTGACTGGAATGAAAACTGACCTTTTGCAGTCCTGTGGCCACTGCTTAGTTTTCCTAATTTGCTGGCATATTGAGTGCAGCACAGCTGCATTAAACAGGTTATTAAGACCATTTTTGTACAGTTCTGTGTATTCCTGCCACCTCTTCTTAATCTCTTCTGCTTCTGTTAGGTTTTTACCATTTCTGTCCTTTATTGTGCCCATCTTTGCATGAAATGTTCTCTTGTTATCTGTAATTTTCTTGAAGAGATCACCACTCTTTCCCATTCTTTGGTTTTCCTATATTTCTTTCCATTGTTCATTTAAGAAGCTTTCTTATCTCTCCTTGCTATTCTCTGGAGCTCTGCATTCAGTTGGGTATGTCTTTCCTTTTCTCCTTTGCCTTTTGCCTCTCTTCTTTTCTCAGCTATTTATAAGGCCTCCTCAGACAACCATTTTGCCTTCTTGTATTTCTCTTTTCCTTAGGGATGGTTTTGGTCACCACCTCTTGTACAATGTTATGAACCTTCATCCACTGCTCTTCAGGCTCTCTGTCAGATCTAATCCCTTGAATCTATTTGTCACTTCGAGTGTATAGTCATAAGGGATTTGATTTATTGTACGTGAATGGCTTATTGGTTTTCCCTACATGCTTCAATTTCAGCCTGAATTTTGAAATAAGGAGCTCATGATCAGAGCCACAGTCAGCTCCTGATCTTGTGTTTGCTGTATAGAGTGCTTGCTATAGACTGTATAGAGCTTCTCCATCTTCAGCTGCATAGAATATAATCAATCTGATTTTGGTATTGACCATCTGGTGATGTCCATGTGTGGAATCATCTCTTGCATTGCTGGAAGAGGGTCTTTGCTATGATCAGTGCATTCTCTTGGCAAAACTCTGTTAGCCTTTGCCCTGCTTCATTTTGTATTCCAAGGCCAAACTTGCCTGTTACTCCATGTATCTCTTGACTGCCCACTTTTACATTCTAGTCCCCTATGATGAAAAGGATATCTTTTTTTGGTGTTAGTTCTAGAAGATCTTGGAGGTCTTCATAGAACAGTTTGACTTTTCAGCTTCTTTGGCATTAGTGGTTGGGGCAAAGACTTGGATTACTGTGATGTTGAATGATTTGCCTTGGAAATGAATTGAGTTCATTTTGTTGCTTTTGAGATTGCACCCAAGTACTGCATTTCAGACTCTTGTGTTGACTGTGAGGGCTACTTCATTTCTTCTAATGGATTCTTGCCAACAGTAGTAGATATAATGGTCATCTGAATTAAATTCACCCATTCCCATCCATTTTAGTTCACTGATTCCTTGATATTCATTCTTGCCATGACCTGCTTGACCATATCCAGTTTACCTTGATTCATGGACCTAACATTCCAGGTTTCTATGCAATATTGTTCTTCGAATTTTCCTCTGAAAATGTTTATTCATTTAAAAATGACTTTGTGGATGTTTTGCCAAATCCTGAAACTTTGGTTCTCTTCTGTAGCAATGCTGGAGATTGAACTTAAGGATGAACTGTAGGTGATTTTAGTAATCAACCATTCAGTATATATTTGTTGAGACTTTATGCCAAGTTCAGAAAAAGGAGAAATGTGGACAGTGTTGTTACCTTTATAGGCCATTTTCCTGGAGATTTGGATATTACGGAGGCATCATTCTGAAAGTTAAAATGGAGCATTTCAACCCTTGGTTTTGCAGTCACTGTTAGAGATGAAAACAAGTTGTATGGAGGCAAGACTCAGGAATATAAAATTGAGATGTCTCCTAAGTTCATGGATCTAACTTACTGGGGCATATAACAGCTCTGATTCTGCTTCACTCAGCTTCAGTCTTTGCTTCATTAAAGTTAGGAGAATGCCTAGATTTCCTAATTACAAAAGGTAGGGGAGAGTATTTGAAAATTCTGGGTACACTGAGTATTTTCTGTAGAATCAAATTATGGTATAAGTGCTACCACAAAACCAGACTATAGTTATAGCAATTGAGTGATAGTTCTTTGAAAGGCAGAATGAATATGGTGCTCTTTGGTTCTCTGCAATAAGATTTTCCTTCACGTTACTGGTTTGATATCTGTTTATAAAATTTATTTTATTGAAGTATAGTTGATTTACAATGTTATGTTAATTTCTGCTTTACAGAAAAGTGATTCAGTTATATGTATACATTCTTTTCCATTATAGTGATTATAGGATGTTGAATGTATTTCCCTGTGCTCTACAGTAGGACCTTACTTATCCATTTTATGTATAATAGTTTGCATTCGTTAATTCCAAGCTCTCACTCCATCCCTTCCCCATCCCCCACCTCCCTTGGCAATCACAAGTTTGTTCTTTATATCTGTGAGTCTGTTTCTGTTTCATAGATTAGATTCTATGGTTCATGGAATAAGTGATTTCTGTTTGATGTGATTGGTATCAGTGTTAAATTTGTGCTAAAAAATTTGGATTCTGAAGACACTTAGTTCTAAAGTGGATTTTTCCTGAGACTTTCTTGAATTTTCTTAATTAAGCATTTACCCTTGCTCCATATTCCAGGAGAAGAAAGGTGATGTCATTATTTTAAATAATCTAACATTCATTACTCCCTTGGTAGATTTAATAGCACAGGAGCAATTATTAAAATATTATTCCTGTACATTTGTGACTCAGTAATTTAAAGAGTAAATTATTAAAGTGCTTAAATAGGTTTTATCTAACATTTAAATGGAATAAGACAAGTTTTATTTATTAAATGCTAATTATTTCAAACATATTTTGGTTGCTTGAAGAATGGCATATGATTCCAGAAATCAGTCAGTCTGCACTAAATGTTGAAAACAATATATTTGCTTTGAATTTATCAATGCTTTTTATAGCTATCCTAAATTTGAGTGCATTTAAATAAATGAAATTTTGTGGAAGATTTTTAATACTTCAAAGTCATGGTGATATTTGGCACCAGGAAGAGGGTTACATAGAGGTATAACTCTGACAATTAGTTGGAATATAAGTTTTGAGATTCAGGTCACAAGTTCAAGCTGACATCAACTTTATAATGACCAGTGTTGATACTATCTGAGAGCTACTGATTGGTGCTTAAAATGAGTGGATAGCCTCAAAATATTTTTTCTATTTCCTACATATTTTTAGTAAAATATTCTTCCTGCAAGTATTAAAGTGCTTTTTTCATTGTTTAACAGTCACAACTGTAAACTTGAGAAACATTGAATTAAAAAGAATCATTATTCACTCATTGGAGAAAGAATTTTAAATACTACAGTTATTTAGACCCAACTTTTAACAATTGGTAGGTTTTATTTTCTTGTCTTTTCCTGTTAGCTTAAGGGAGCCTGTGTCAATTAAATCTATTTTTCAAGAAGGAAATACACCTGAAATTACTTTGTCATTGTTGTTGCTTAGTTACTAAGCCATATTAGACTCTTTTGTGACCCCATGGACTGTAGCTCACCAGGCTCCTCTGTCTATGGGATTTCCCAGGCAAAAATACTGGAGTGGATTGCCATTTCCTTCTCCAGGGGATCTTCTTGACCCAGGGATCATACTCGAGTCTCCTGCATTGGCAGGTGTGTTCTTTAGCACTGAGCCCCTAAGGCTCACTTTACTTCAGAAAGTGTTGTATTTCATCTTAATGCCTTCTGAGTTTAGGAGTCTAAGGGTGCATGAGCATGGCCTGGAAACCAATGTTTGGCCTCTTAAAGTGTTCAGTCACTAAAGTCATGTCCAGCTCTTTGCAACCCCATTAACTGCAGCATTCCAGGCTTCCCTGTCCTTCACTGTCTCCTGGACTTTGCTCAAACTCATGTTCATTAAGTTGGTGATGCCTTCCAATCATCTCATCCTCTCTCACTCCCTTCTCCTCCTGCCTTCAATCTTTCCCAGCATCAGGGTCTTTTCCACTGAGTGAGCTCTTCACATTAGATGGCCCAAGTATCAGAGCTTCACCTTCAACATCAGTCCTTCCAATGAATATCAGGATTGATTTCCTTTAGGATTGACTGGTTTGATCTCATTGCTGTCCAAGGGACTCTCAAGAGTTTTCTCCAGCACCACAGTGTAAAAATATCAATTCTTTGGTGCTCAGCCTTCTGTATGGTCCAACTCTCATATCCATACATGACTACTGAAAAAACCATAGCTTTGACTAGATGGACCTTTGTCAGCAAAGTGATGTTTCTGCTTTTTAATATGCTGTTTAGCTTTGTCTTAGCTTTTTCTTCCAAGGAACAAGTGTCTTTTAATTTTGTGTCTGTGGTCATTGTCTGCAGTGATTTTGGAGCCCAAGAAAGTAAAGTCTGTCACTGTTTCCATTTTTTCCCCATCTATTTGCCATGAAGTGATGGGACCGGATGCCATGATCTTAGTTTTCTGAATATTGAATTTTAAGCCAGCTTTTTCACTCTCCTCTTTCACCCTCATCACCTTTTAGTTCCTCTTTGCTTTCTGCCGTTAGAGTGGTATCATCTGCATATCTGAGGTTGTTGATATTTCTCCTGGCAATCTTGATTCCAGCTTGTGATTCATCCATCTCGGCATTTCCCATCATGCACTCTGCGTATAAGTTAAATAAGCAGGATGACTATGGCCTTGTCATACTCCTTTCCCAATTTTGAACCAGTTCATTGTTCCAGGTCTGGTTCTAGCTGGTGCTTCTTGCCCTGCATACAGGTTTCTCAGGAGACAGGTGAGGAGGTTTGGTATTCCCCTCTCTTTAAGAATTTTCCACAGTTTTTATGATCTACACAAAGGTTCTAGAGTAGTCAATGAAGCAGAAGTAGATTTTATTTTATTATTATTATTTTTTGAATTCCCTTGCTTTTTCTATTATCCAGTGGATGTTGGCAATTTGATCTCTGCTTCCTCTGCCTTTTTTATATCCAGCTTGTACATCTGGAAATTCTCAGTTCACGTACTGTTGAAACCTAGCTTGAAGGATTTTGAGCATTATTTTGTTAGCATGTGAGATGATTGCAATTGTTAAGTAGCTTGAACATTCTTTGGCATTGCCTTTCTTTGGGATTGGAATGAAATCTGACCTTTTCCAGTCCTATGGTCACTGCTGAGTTTTTCAAATTTGCTGGTATATTGAGTGCAGCACTTTCACAGCATCATTTTTAATGATTTAAAATAGCTCAGCTGGAATTCCATCACCTCCACTAGCTTTGTTCGTAGTGATGCTTCCTAGGGCCCACTTGACTTCACACTCCAGCATGTCTGGCTCTAGGTGAGTAACCACAGCATTGTGATTATCCAGGTCATTAAGACCTTTTTTATATAATTCTTCTATGTATTCTTGGCACCTCTTCTTTATCTCTTCTGCTTCTGTTAGTTCCCTGCCGTTTCTTTCCTTTATTGTGCCTATCTTTGCATGTAATGTTCTCTTGGAATCTCTAATTTTCTTGAAGAGATCTTTAGTCTTTCCCATTCTATTGTTTTTCTCTATTTCTTTGCATTGTTCACTTAAGAAGACTTTTTTTTTTCCTCTCTCCTTGCTGTTCTCTGAAACTCTGCATTCAATTGGGTATATCTTTCCCTTTCTCCTTTGCCTTTTGCTTCTCTTCTTTTCTCAGCTATTTGTAAGGCTTCCTCAGACAGCCATTTTGCCTTCTTACATTTCTTTTTCTTAAGAATAGTTTTGGTCACCACCTCCTGTACAGTGGTATGGACCACCTTCCATAGTTCTTCAGGCACTCTGTCCACCAGATCCAACCCCTTGAATCTATCTGTCACCTCCACTGTATAATCATAAGTGATTTGATTTAGGCCATACTGGAATGGGCTAGTGGTTTTCCCTACTTTGTTCAATTTAAGCTTGAATTTTTCAATAAGCAACTCATAGAGCACTAGCCATTTTTAAAATTAGAGTTGACACGAGTATTTTGGGACTTGGCTATGATTGACACAGAAAAAATCTTGTATGCATGTTTACAACAAGCATGATGGCCACTCATGACTGCACAGATTGTTCAATGAACAAGTCCAGGGGAGTTATTCACACAAACTGGTAGTAACACCCTCTGGAGTGTTCATTACTGTCCAGTGTTGAACCTCTATAAGTCTATCCAATGACCCAGTGGCTTTTACAAAGTTTTCATTTTATATGTTATTTCTGTCTGTTTAGTTTTCTATGCCTTAATTTATTCAGACATTCACAAGGTTATTGTTACATACTAGCTAACTATTTGTACCCCCATTGCTTCATTAGTATGAATGATCTGATTTCAACTTTTCACATAATGCCTCAAATAATGAAAGAGGAGACTCTTGAGAGTCCCTCGGACTGCAGGAAGATTAAACCAGTCAACCTTAAAGAAAATCAGCTCTGAATATTCATTGGAAGGACTGATACTGAAGCTGAAGGTCTATTACTTTGGCCATCAGATGCAAAGAGCCGACTCACTGGTGAAGACCCTGATGTTGGGAAAGATTGAAGGCCAAAGGAGAAGCGGGCAGCAGAGAATGAGATGGTTAGATATCCTCACCGACTCAACATGAATTTGAGCCAACTCTGGGAGGTAGTGAAGGACAGGGGGACCTGGTGTGCTACAGTCCAAGGGGTGACAAAGTGTTGGACACAACTTAGCAACCTAAAAAACTGAAACACACACACACACATACTTGTGCAGATATATTGAAAGCAATGCTGGTATTTCTGGAACAAACCTTAATATTTAAAGCAGTGCTTTATTCAGTGGAATTGTTTTATTTTCTTCCTTCTATTATTTTCCTCTCTCCTGGTGTCTAAGAAGTTATGGCAACTGAATAGCTAAATATTGATTTGAAATCACTATGTGTTATTAAACAGATGAAATCATAGAAAACAGAATTTCAGAAATATTAACCTATACCTAATCTTTTGTCTTTTGATATGCTTACATTCCTAGTGTTTAAAGTCACAATTTCCAAAATTAGCATATGACATTTCACCTGGAGTTTCTTTTTAAATTCATGTTTTCTAAAGATTCTCCCATTTTAAAAACATCTTTATGATTGCATAATTTGACTCCAGTTTAGGAATTTTGTGTGTCTACTTTGGGTGATTAATTGTTATTTGTGCAGTTATAAGTTTTGTAGACCTAAAGACAAGCAGGTGAAACCCTTCATTGTCAATCTCAGTCAGTTCTCAGTACTTAAAATCTGCTCAGAGTTATACACCTTTTGCACTTTCCTGGTGTCAGTTTTCTGTATTACTTCCTCCCTTAGACTGTAAATTTAGTTATTCTCAGATGATTGGTTTAGTCTTTTAGGCCATAATTTGTGTTATTCCCTTTTCCATTTGTCCAGGGTTGTTGGTAATAGTTTACTTATTGGTTTTCCTGACTATAAGTTATAGGTTTGCCTCTTGAGACTCAGGAAAAATTATACTTGTGTTCTTTTTCAGTCATCTTTAAATACATCTGAACTGGCTTGTTTTATGATTCACTTACTATTGCTTTCAGTTGATATTGTTCCAGTTCAACAAAATCATTCTCTTAGCTTTGCTGAGTTCTTTGTTGGATTCATACTTCAGTCAACTGGGAAAGATACTGGGAGAATTCACTGTGAATGTAGTGCTTGATCTGTATGGAATTGTAACAGGCCTTCTGGAGAGTGTAGTTTTTCTACAGATTGTGTGTGGTTGATTGAAGCAAATCAATAATATCACAAATAAAACATTAAGATCTGAGAAGGCATTATGACTGCAATCCATATCAGTTATATATTTACTATATCATTATATAGTAAATATGATAACTGGACCATAAAGAAGGCAGAACACCTAAGAATTGATGCCTTTGATCTGTGGTGCTGGAGAAGACCCCTGAAAGTCCCTTGGACAGCAAGGAGATCAAACCTGTCAATCTTAAGGGAGATCAACCCTGAATATTTACTGGAAAGACTGATGCTGAAGCTGAAGCTCCAGTATTTTGGTCATCTGATGCAAACAGACGACTCATTGGAAAAGTCCCTGATGCTGGGCAAGATTGAGGGCAGAAGAAGAGGGCATCAGAGGATGAAATGGCTGGATGGCATCACTGATGCAGTGAACATAAACTTGGGCACACTCTGGGAGATGATGAGGGACAGGAAGGCCTGGTGTGCTGCAGTCCATGGGGTCGCAAAGAGTAGGACACAACTAGGTGACTGAACAACAACAACAACAATATCATTCATGTGCAATGTACTGGTATAGAATGGGATGAATTCATAGGTCTGTACTAGATTTCCTAATAATATAACAAAAGAAGAATTTGAATAAGTTAAAGAGGGATGGTCACATTAGAGCAGAAGCCTAGCTTGTCATTCTAATTCCAGCCATACCAATACTTTCTCTCAAATTCTTTATCCTCCTATCTTTAGAATTCCCTTGTTGGAAGCTGACTGTTATTGGGGATAGTTTGAGTGTAGCAGCTAGACTAGTTTAAGTAAGTGTAACAGGTTAAACTGTGGAAGGTGAAGGTTGTATTTTTTACAAACCATTATCTCTCAGAAAACTCTATGTCTGCAACTTACCAGTCTTTTTATTTATAATTCTCTGTCTCCACCTGCCTGCTGGCACTTCTCTATGGATAAATCCATCTCAAACTCACCATTTTGAAAATAGCTCACTATGTTCTTCACTTAATTAACTTTTCCTTTACTTCCCTGTCTCCATAATGATATAATAATTTTTACAAACTCTGAGGATTAAAACTTGTCACATGTAACTCCTCCTTCTTTTTCATATCTAATCTATTGAAAGTCCTAGATTCTCTTAAAACGTTCTTTCCAATGTATGTTTCACATTTCCCTTGCCAGTCTGTTTTTCAAGCCTTTAATACTTCTCATGTGCACTCTTTCAAAAGTTAGATAAAGAATATCAACCCTCACTTGACTATTTCTCTTTCAATCTATAATATTCAAATAGGCAGATTAATCTTCTTTACCAGACCATGACTGTTGCTCTACCACCCCCTTGTTCAAAAACATTTAAAGATACAATTGCCAACTAGGCAAAAAGGAATTGACAGAAACAAGAGAAAATGGAGGCAGTGGCTAGAGCTAGAGTATAATCAAGTTCATGTATATCACATGAGCACATTTTAAATCATCTACTAAATGCAAGAAATTATACACCTGTAGATACTATATGACAAGAGAATATGAAGGAATATAAGGTATATTTTCTACCCATGAAGAATTTGTATTTTAGTTTAGTGATGTAAGATCACATACTTATATAGGTATGTGATACATGATATCAGTTCAGTTCAGTCGCTCAGTCATGTCTGACTCTTTGCGACCCCATGAATCGCAGCATGCCAGGCCTCCCTGTCTATCACCAATTCCCGGAGTTCACTCAGACTCACATCCATCGAGTCAGTGATGCCATCCAGCCATCTCATCCTCTGTCGTCCCCTTCTCCTCCTGCCCCCAATCCCTCCCAGCATCAGAGTCTTTTCCAGTGAGTCAACTCTTCGCGTGAGGTGGCCAAAGTACTGGAGTTTCAGCTTTAGCATCATTCCTTCCAAAGAACACCCAGGGCTGATCTCCTTCAGAATGGACTGGTTGGATCTCCTTGCAGTCCGAAGGACTCTCAAGAGTCTTCTCCAACACCACAGTTCAAAAGCATCAATTCTTTGGTGCTCAGCTTTCTTCACAATCCAACTCTCACATCCATACATGACCACTGGAAAAACCATAGCCTTGACTAGACAGACCTTTGTTGGCAAAGTAATGTCTCTGCTTTTCAATATACTATCTAGGTTGGTCATAATAAGATCATATATATTTATATAAGATCACATATAAATGATATAAGGTCACATGCTATGTTAAATAATGATAAAATAGGTAAATTGACGAGATGTCATAATATAAAACAATGACTTGCTTGATGAATTTTACGATTCATATAAATTTTAAAGGCCATAGAAATCAGTTTGGAATGAGTGAACTTTTATAGAATAGATAGGACTTGAATGTTTCAGAAGCAGCATATTTTGATTTGAGTGAAGAGTAAGAATAAGGATTGGTAAAATAAAGCAGAAGAGACAGCTAGGGACTCTCAGAATAATTGTATAGAGGAATACATTTTCAGCTAGTTACATGGTCATGGCAGAAGCATGAGGAACAAGAAATCAAATTGCCAACATCCATTGGATCATCGAAAAAGGAAGAGAGTTCCAGAAAAACATCTACTTCTGCTTCATTACTCCAAAGCCTTTAAGTGTGTGGATCACAACAAACTGTGGAAAATTCTTTAAGAGATGGGAATATCAGGCCACCTTACCTGCCTCCTGAGAAATCTGTATGAAGGTCAAGAAGGAACAGTTAGAACCAGACATGCAACAACAGACTGGTTCCAAATAGCGAAAGGAGTATGTCAAGGCTGTATATTGTCACCCTGCTTATTTAACGTCTATGCAGAGTACATCATGTGAAATGCCAGCCTAGTTGAAACACAAGCTGGAATCAAGATTTCAGGGAGAAATATCAATAACTTCTGATATGCAGATGACACCACCCTTGTTGCAGAAAGTGAAGAAGAACTAAAGAGCCTCTTGATGAATGTGAAAGAAGAGAGTGAAAAAGCTGGCTTAAAACTCAGCATTCAAAAAACTAAGATCATGGCAGCTGATCCCATCACTTCATGGGAAATAGATGGGGAAACAGTGGAAACAGTGTCAGACTTTATTTTTTTGGGCTCCCAAATCACTGCAGATGGTGATGCAGCCATGAAATTAAAAGACACTCGCTCCTTGGAAGAAAAGTTATGACCAACCTAGACAGCAAAATAAAAAGCAGAGACATTACTTTGCCAACAAAGGTCCACCTAGTCAAGGCTATGGTTTTTCCAATAGATTTGTATGGATGTGAGAGTTGAACTATAAAGAAAGCTGAATGCTGAAGAAGTGATGATTTTGAATTATGGTGTTAGAGAAGACTCTTGAGAGTCCCTTTGACTGCAAGGAGATCCAACCAGTCCATCCTAATGGAAATAAGTCCTGAATATTCATTGGAAGGACTGATGCTGAATCTGAAACTCCAATACTTTGGCCATCTGATGCAAAGAACTGACATTGGAAAAGACCCTGATGCTGGGAAAGATTGAAGGCAGGAGGAGAAGGGGATGACAGAGGATGAGATGGTTGGATGGCATCACTGACTAACTGGACATGAATATGAGCAGGCTCTGGGAGTTGGTGATGAACAGGGAAGCCTAGTGTGCTGCAGTCCATGGGGTTGCAAAGAGTTGGACAAGATTGAGTGACTAAACTGACCTGACATGGTCATGGAAGGATTATCTGGTGATAACTCAGACCTGCCTTGTGAAGGAGGATCAGGTTAGTAATTTTCTAGAGAGATGTGATTAGGAACTCACTGGGGAAACTTAAAGTAGACAGGTTAGTGGATAAAACTTAAATTAGGACCTTGATATTTGCCTTCCTATCTCATATTAAATTCTTTAGTAAATCCCTTCCACTCTCTGTTCATATTATATCCCCCAGTACTTTTCCTCCTGACATCTGCTCTAAGCCAACACCATTTTTTAAATTGGGGGCTATGGCAATAGACCCTATCTGGCCTCTTTCTTTTCATTCTCACCCCAACCCTCACTCCCATCAAACCATAGTCTTTTACCACACAGTAGACATGACTTAGCAAGTAAACAACAACAACAACAACAAAGCCTTGGCTTACTTTCACAAAATCAGAACTCTTCAAATGGTTCATAATCCCACTAAGAATGAAAGCCCAAGTCCTTTCATGGTATACAGAGTCCCATATGATCTGGTTGCCAGCTACCTTCTACCTCATTTATTCTGTGTTCCTGCCTCATTCACTCTTTGCCTGCCATGCTCACTTTCTTGTTCTTGAACACACCGCACTTGTTCCTCCTCAAAGCTTTGGATGTGATATTCTCTTTGTTTTGGACACTCTTCTCCAGTTAGCTGGGTGGTTCGCTTCCATAATTCTTCAGGTCACCTCCTCAGAAAGATATTCCCTGATCCCCCATCAAATATTCATGCTCACCACCCTGTCACTTTCTAATCACTTATTTTTCTTTATATTTTCCCCATAGCACTTATATAGCGAA
Organism: Bubalus kerabau; assembly: GCF_029407905.1. Taxonomy (NCBI): domain Eukaryota; kingdom Metazoa; phylum Chordata; class Mammalia; order Artiodactyla; family Bovidae; genus Bubalus; species Bubalus kerabau. The sequence continues at coordinate 124,632,327 of NC_073627.1, forward strand.
GTGAAGTGAAGTGAAAGTCTCTCAGTTATGTCCAACTCTTTGCGACCCCATGGACAATACAGTCCATGGAATTCTCCAGGCCAGAATACTAGAGTAGGTAGCTTTTCTCTTCTCCAGGGGATCTTCCCAACCCAGGGTTCAAAGCCAGGTCCCCTGCACTGCAGATGGATTCGTTACCAGCTGAGCCACCAGGGAAGCCCTTTATGTACCTGACATAGCATATATTTATTTATTTGTTTATCATCGCCTCTTTCCACCAAAATATAACTCCGTGTGGGCAGAGATTCCTTTTTCTCTGCTGTATCCCAAGCACCAGGAATGGTGCGAAATATATATTAGGTGTTCAAAAAATATTAAGTAAGCTGAGGCTTAACCCAATGAAACAGAGGTACCAGATGAAGTAACAGCCATGATAACCCTTAAGGGGATTCAGTTCAGTTCAGTTCACTTAGTCATGTCCGACTCTTTGTGATCCCATGGATTGCAGCATGCCAGGCTTCCCTGTCCATCACCAACTCCTGGAGCTTACTCAAACTCACATCCATTGAGTAGTAATGCCATCCAACCATCTTATCCTCTGTCGTCCCCTTCTCCTCCTGCCTTCAGTCTTTCCCAGCATCAGGGTCTTTTCCAATGAGTCAGCTCTTCGCAGCAGTTGGGCAAAGTATTGGAGTTTAAGATTCAGCATCAGTCCTTCCAAGGAATATTCAGGACTGATTTCCACTAGGATTGACTAATTGGACCTATTTACAGTTCAAGAGACTCTCAAGAGTCTTCTCCAACACCACAGTTCAAAAGTATCAATTCTTCAGCGCTCAGCTTTCTTTATAGTCCAACTCTCACATTCATACATGACTACTGGAAAAACCATTGCTTTGACTAGATGGATCTTTGTTGGAAAAGTATTGTCTCTGCTTTTTAATATGCTGTCTAGTTTGGTCATGACTTTTCTTCCAAGGAGCAAGTGTCTTTTAATTTCATGGCTGCAGTCACCATCTGCAGTGATTTTGGAGCCCCCCAAAATAAGGGGATTAGAAGGTTTAAGGGGACTAGAAGATTCAAATTCTAGATTGTGGGAATATAATATCCTGCTCTCATTCTCCTGGGAAGACAGATAGTAGATAAACAAATATGATGATTTTAGAGGAATAAGACTTATGAAGGTAATCTTAAAGAGGTTTTCTTTTTAAGAAAATAGAAATAGAAAGCAGAGCAATAGAAAGTGATGGGAATGGAGTGTAGGGCATTAGATGGGGGTAGTTAAGGGTATATTGACTGAGGAAATGATAGTTGAGCTGGGACCTGAATGATAAAGTACCAGCCAAGTAACTTTTTAGGGGACAAGAATTCTTTGTACTGGGAAGAACAAGCGAAGGTTCTAGAGTTCCCTTGGGTACTGTCCCAGGGCAGTCTTTCTATGTAAATGAGTGTGCTATACATGAGTGTGCTAGGGAGGAAAGACAGGGAAAGTGGGGACTTCTGGGGAGTACTGGCTGTGCCATTTTAGATTTATGAATTCTCTTTGACTATTGTCTTTGGGATGCTGAAGACTTTGTCAAGGAGCCATATGTATGTAACTCTTGAGTGCTTCTAGACAAATGGTCATCTGCAGAACAAGAAAAGATTAATAGTACTGATAATCCCCCAGATCAGTCCAGCACACGTTTAAAATAGGGACACACTGATAGAAATAGAACACTTTATTTGTTCTTTTATTAACCATTTCTTACCTTCTCCCAATTATAGGGTTTCCAGGGTCTCAGATGTGCTCAAGAATAAGACCTATTGTTTTCTATGTAATCTTTTCTCCATTTTTTCAAGCCTTTTTAGTGGTATTGTGAAGTTTTCTTTACATAGATTGTTCATATTTTGTTGTTTATCCTTAGATATTTCATTTTTGGTTATAATTGTAAATAGGCTCTTTTATATATTCTATCTGGTTGTATAAGTGCAGACTATTGATTTCTGTACATTTGGCCCTTCTTATCTGTGGGTTCTGCATCTGCAGATTCAACCACTTGCAGATCAGAAGTATTAAAAAATCCAGAAAATTCCAGAAAGCAAAACTTGAATTTGCCACACACCAGCAAGTATATACATAGCATTTACGTTGTATTAAGTATTATAAGTAATCTAGAGATGATTTAAAGTATACAGAAGGATGTGTGTAGATTATATGACAATACTACACCATTTTATATAAGGAATTTTAGCATATGCAGATTTTAGTGTCTGCAGGGGTTCCTAAAACCAATCCCCCATGGATGCCAAGGGACAATTGTAGGTTAATTCTGGAACTAGGCATTTTGCAAATTTTCTAATTGTAGATAATAATTCTTGGACTTTCCTTTAAAATATTAGTCATTACTTCAATATAGATTCATTGGGTTAATAGGAAATTCTGATTCATTCACTAGCAAATATTCAATGAATTTCTGCTATATGTCAGGTAATCTTCAAGGCCCTAGATATCAGGGGTGTCATTCTGGAAGGTTTTTTTGTGTGTGTGTGAGAATTAGCTTCCTCAAAAGATTTTTCTTATGGAAAGTTGTCATGATATCCTGATTTTATTGAAACATATTGCCTTTGCAGGATAAATTTAGTATGTTCAGTCTCTAAGTTATGTCCGACTCTTTGTGACCCTGTGGACTGCAGCATGCCAGACTTCTCTGTTCTTCACTATGTCCCAGAGTCTTCTCAGATTCATGTCCATTGAGTCAGAGTTGCTATCTAACCATCTCCTCCTCTGCTGCCCTCTTCTCCTTTTGTCTTCAATGTTTCCCAGCATCAGAGTCTTTTCTAATGAGTCGACTCTGCACTGGGTGGCCAAAGTATTGGAGCAGCAAAAGTAAACCTGCAAATCTATGTCTATGAATTGAATCACATCTTCTTGGATGCCATGCCATTGTGCAGGGATAGCCTGCACTGCAAATACAGCATCCAAGGAAGCAGCAATATGCATAAAATAGTCTAAGAATTCTGCTCTTACAGGGCTGACCTCTTGCCAAGGAGATGTGGTTTTTGCCAGCAAAATGAACTTGTAGGTGTCATGTATTCCTAAAATCATCTTTATTTTGTCTGCTGCTCTCTAAACCTACTTAGAGGAAGTCATCCTTTCCCTGACTTCTTCATGAACACCTTGGTAATATGACCTTTCTTGTCACTCTTAGGTTATAAAATATTTTAGTCATTGGAAGCTGAGACCACAATCCCAACTTACATCTTCTCTATGTTCCTAGATGAAAACCTGAAAGTTAAAGTTGCTCAGTCATGTCTGACTCTTTGCTACCCCATGGACTATACAGTCCATGGAATTCTCCAGGCCAGAATACTGGAGTGGGTAGCGTTTCTCTTTTCTGGGGGATCTTCCCAACCCAGGGATCGAACCTAGGTGTCCTTCATTGCAGGCAAATTCTTTACCAGCTGAGCCACAAGGGAAGCCCAAGAATACTGGAGTGGGTAGCCTATCCCTTCTCCAGCGGATCTTTCTGACCCAGGAATCGAACTGGGGTCTCCTGCATTGCAGGCAGATTCTTTACCAACTGAGCTATCAGGGAAGCCCTGATGAAAACCTACCTACTGAGAAAAAGTATTGTTGGCTTCCTCCCTTTTTTGTTGTTGACCTTCTCTTCTACCCATAAGTTAATTGCTGTTCTTATTTCTCCAATGTTGGAGCATGGAGATAGAGGAGAGGAAAGGGTATCAGGAAATCCATTACTTGACTGATACTGTTGTAAAACCGCTTCTTTTCTGTCTGTGGCCCATTTCTCATACAATTTTTTTCTGACAAACTCTGGGAGTTTGGACTGATCATAATATAGTTACTGCTGCTAACAGAGCAGCCAGCAGTCTTTAACCTGTTAGATTTCTCAGATGACAGACTCAGACTCAGCTCATTTGCCATTCAAAATCTAAGGGTCACGTAGCACACTCCAAGAGCTTCAGTTGAAATCTCTTGTATTAGACTTGGGTTTGGGAAGCAGCATTCCCTCACATATATATCTCTTCCTTATGAGAGTCAATGAGAAGGAATAAACATGGTTCAGCTCTCAGTAAAATAATCCTCCTCACAAACCCCCTGTCTCCATTCTTTCATCTTTTTAATTTCATTTTTATAAATCTACCATCTTATCCCTTGCTACTAAAAATGTGGTTCTTGGACCAGCAATATCGGTATTACTGGGAGCTTATTAGACATGCAGAATCTTGTGCTCTCTCCAGACCTGCTGAATCACATTTTAACAAGATCTCTAGGTGATTTATGTGCATATTCAAGTTTGAGAAGTACTGATCTAATCTATTTTTAGTCTCTTATTTTAAAGTTTCTTTTGGTAATCTTCCTCATACTTTATGTTGATATCTAATATCTATCATATCTTGGTACCTTAATGGAGACTTAAAATTTACCATCTTTTTACATAGACAAAAGGTAAAAAAAAAAAATTTTTTTAATCAGATTGGAATAACTTTTATGAAGAAAATATATAAGGGTAATTGTTATGAGTTGAATTGTGTTCTCCCCATATTCATATCTTTAAGTCTTTATCCCTACTCCTCAAAATGGGACCTTGTTTGGAAATAGAGTTATCGTAGATATAATTAGATAAAGGTTAACTTGCATTGAAGTAGAGTGGGCTCCTAATCCATTATGACCAGTGTCCTTAGAAAAAGAGGAATATTTGGACACAGACACACACACAGGGAACCCATCATGTGGAGATGAAGGTTCCAATCAGGGAAATGTTTCTACAAGCCAAGGAATGCCAGAGATTGCAATATGTTGCCAGCAGCTGAGAGAGGCATAGAACAGATTTTTTTTCTTATAGCCCTCAAAAAGAATGAACCTTGCTGATATCTTGATCTTGGACTTCTAGCCTCTAAAACTATGAGCCAATAAATTTCTGTTGGTTAAGCCACCACTTTGTGATAGTTTGTTATGGCACCCCTAGCGTGCCATGTAACTAGGACCTCAGTGAGTTACAGCTAGGAGGGGAACACAAGAGATGGTCACAGTTTACAAAGGAAGGTCAAGAAACATGGAAGGGTTAAGTGAAGGCTTCCTCAGAAGAGAGGGAGAACCAAAAGTAGAACTCACTTCTGATTCTCATTGCTTGTAGCTTCTGCTGGTCCCGCTGCAGCTTCCTCCAGAGCCTTTGTGGGCAGTGAATACATATTTGTTGATGTGACAACATCAAAACATTGTCTTGCTTTGGGAAATGTAAAGTGAAGAGAAAAAGGCAGTTTCTGGTAAATGGAAGTAATTCTTAGCAGGCTGAATTCTTACCCAGGGAGCGCTAAGGAATTTTGCTCAAGTCGTGAGAATGAAAACATATTGAAACAAATAACCCAGATTTTCCATTGCAGTTCCAGAAGATGAGGATTTGGCTTGTTATTAATATTCTCCACTTGATTGCTTCTTTCTGTTGTGCTAGAGATGAAAGTGCTTTGTGGTCCTATTCAAGCAGCTCTTCGTTAATCTTCAGACAGGCCTGGAGGAGTGACTGATGTGGAGCATAGCCTAGCAGGATGGGGACACATGGGGCATTGGTGGGAAACCCGGAAACATGTTAACCAAAATGTGAGGCAGGTGAAGTTCTCTTTTCATTCCCTCTTTTCTCCCTTTTCTGCCGATATTAATACCTCATTCTTTCAATGAGGCAATTAGTTTTTAATGATTGCTGTGCATATTCGCATTAAATTCTCACAACACAACTTGATATAAGAATTTTTATTTCTAATTTCCTAAACAGACACTTGGAGCTAAATGTTAAGTCACTCACATTATGGAACATCTTAAAGCTGACATAATTTGTTGAGGATTGGCTTCTCCCAGACAGACTACTTATGCTCAAATTCCAGCTTCACCCCTTACAAACTGTGGGACCTTGGGCAATTAAACTTTTCTGTACCTCTGTTTTCCCATCTGTAAAGTAACGGTAATAATATTGATAGTTCTTATTTCCTGAAGTTGTTGAGAGGATTAAATGGATCACTATGTATAGTATTTGAAACATTGCCCAACATACAAGGATGTTGTAAGAGGAGCATGAACCCAGGCCTTACTGACTTCGAGACCAGTGCTCTTTTCATGATGCACAAGCTACTTCTCTGAGCACCCAGCTGCACTCATGACACTTGTCCATTCTTTAGATCTTTCTTTCCTTTTCCTCCCACCAAACTTACCTCCTCTGAACTCCAGTTCCTCATAAACTACCAGGTATATATATCAGTTAATTTGGATAAATATCTGAAGGCTAAGTTGTTAATGAGTGCTCCTGGCTTGATGGTATGCTTTTTAGTATGGTGTCAGTTTGAGTTGTGCAGACTTGGAATGAACTGTCATATAAAGTAGAGATTGGAAAGTCACTGTTAGGGGGACTGGATAGGGGTACAGGATCTGGGAGAGGGTGACTCTACTTTTCTATGCAAAGGGAAGACCAACCAATGCCAGAAGTGCAGCCATTATTACTGCAGATTCTGGAAACTAGACCTTTGTGCCACAGGCCTTTGCTTTGCTTCTCAAATCTTGCCATTTGTTAGAGACCTTTTTCACTTGCACAGAGGCTAGCTGGACCTGGTGGGGAGTGGAGAGGAGCAAGTCATTTAAAATAAAAGCTAGTCACTTCAGAATCTTAGTAGAAACTGATTTACTATTTCCATAGTCGTTTTTTTTTTTTTTTTTTTTTTGACCAATCAAGGTTTCCATTCTTGGATTAATGTATTTTTCTGGGTGATTTTCTCAAGCCAAAATGGTCGTTTATTTTAAAATTTATATCTATACTAGATGCTGGAAGTTTAGTTTTCCAAGTAAACAATTCCTTGTTCAAAAGATTTTTCTCTGCCTAAATCTTAACAACCTAAAGAAGGTTTTAAATGCAAGCCCAACCTGACTTTCAATAATGGTGCAAGAAGTGCACTGGAAAGAAAAATTTTGGCAGGAATCAGAAAAGAAACAAACTGACTAGCACCATCCCTGCTGCTAAAATCTGAACCAAGAGGAGAATGGGCTAAAGAACCACAGATCTTTTAAGGAAACAAAGCTTGTGTGTGTGTGTGTGTGTGTGTGCGCGCGCGCGCGTGTGCGTGTGTTCTTTATTTCTGTTGACAGATGGGTCTTAGCTACCAAACTTGGAAAAAATGTAGGCAGTAAATCAGTTTTCCCATTTCATGACGGACGTTATCATGAAAGATGATTCTAAATGTAAACACAGTGGGTAAAATGCCACTTAGAGGGAATTTAATAAACATACTAATTTAGACCTCAGCAAGAGAGCACCTAAATATCAAACATAATAATATACCACAAATCAAATATTCAGGATATCTTTTTTAATCTAAGAGGAAACAGAACTCTTTATTCTAATCTTGCTGTAAATCCTTTGGCTTCCTAAAGTATGTGATCTTGTTAAATTAAAGGATTAAAGTGAATGCATCCTTACTTTGGTATGTACTTACAACTAAATAAATAACATGCTTGTTATGACTGCAAACAAATGAATTAAATGAAACAAGACAGACAGCATGGACTTGCTGATGTCTTTGTTTTTGACAGCCTCTAATCCTGGAAACAGGAAGATATCGAGATGAATAAACATTCCTTGCCTGTGTGAGCTCCCAAGTGGTTAAGTCTATGCCCAGATTCGTGCTAAGAAGTTCAGAAACTGAAGCATCTGGAGACCTTGCATATGTATAAAGGAAATATCTCTCTTCCATTGTCTTCTCTGTTTCCTGCTTATCTGAAAACCCATTAATGCTTAAGCATTTGGGGCCCTCCAATAAAGTAGGGGCAGTGGGGATGGACAAGAAACATTTCTCATTAGATGGTCTTGAAGAATTGTCCCCCTTGAACAACTGTCCCAGTTTAGTCTCCATCAGCTGTCACTGACCCTTGTAAAAAAGCAAAAACGACATAGTGCTGTCAAAGTGAAACCCCATTTTCCATAACATTTAACTCAGGGGCCACAGATGTGTCCCCTTTCTTCATGGAATGTGGTCCTGAACCAAATATGCTAGCAGTTAAACAGCCCACGAACACACCACAAATATTTGTTTATTGGGAATCAAAATGTGGAGTGGGCTACAAAACTGGGGGCTGGCTTATGAAGACCAGATTTAAGAGTGCTGTGGTGGTGCTTGAGTAAATATCACTAGTGGTACAATATTGAAAAGATTGGGAAGTCATCAACCAGCCCTTCAGAACTGAAACACATGATTTAACCACAAGCTGTACTTTATGAAATCTTAAACTGTAACACGAAGAGTGACCTAATTTAATCCATGTGGGCTACATGTTTGATGTCAACAGATTTTTCTTTTTAAACCGTTTGGGGAATGCAACAGGGTCTTTAGTCTTTAATAAAATCTGGGCTGTTTCCTGCTAAGTCACTTATCTTGAGGGATTAATTATTTTACTTTATGATTGATATTCTGTGGTTTCCATGGGTCTTCCTGTACCTTTTGTGCGTATCCTTTTTGCAAAAGCTGCTGCTACTGCTAAGTCGCTTCAGTCATGTCTGACTCTGTGTGACCCCATAGATGGCAGCCCACCAGGCTCCCCCATCCCTGGGATTCTCCAGGCAAGAACACTGGAGTGGGTTGCCATTTCCTTCTCCAAGGAAAGCTTTTGCAAAAGCTAGCTATCTGTAAGTGTTAAAACATTAGTCTCCCACAGGTGTAACAGGTGTGGAAGTAGACCTGAGGCAGACAGTACTTTTCTTACCCTGAGAGGCTTATAAGAGACAGAATGAAGACAGTAGTTTCTGGTATAAGTCATATACATGATACTTGCTTCATAGAGAGACTACTTGTTGACCTAATGTTACAGATCTGTACATACTATAGAAAAATCCTTCCTAAGCAAATCTTCTTAAACCAGTTTGAGACATAACTTGGGGGCTGGAGCCTTGCCATAGATTAGGCCCACAAAATATTTTGTCACCAGAATGAGATTGTCTCAACATAGTTATAAATTTTTTTTTGTTTTCCTACCAGATGGACAACAAATTAACCCTTCACTTTTGAAAAAAATACTGTGACCATTAACTGAAAATACCAGATGGGATTATTTCACAAGTGTGTCTTTTTAAAGGCTCAGTGTGACTAAAATTTCTGAGATAATAGCCTTAGTCCACACTGGAGTAGTTGAAAGTGATACAGTGTCTGCCCTCAAGTAATTTTGAGGATTGCAAGCTTGATAAAAGCAGGGATAACATAACTAGACTATTAAAAAAGAAATAAGCTAGACAGAATTTAGGCCTGTGTCCCTTCCCTGAAAGTCAAAGTGTTAGTTGCTCAGTTGTGTCTGACTCTATGCGACCCCAGGGACTGTAGCCCACCAGGCTCCTCTGTACATGGAATTCTCCAGGCAAATATGGAGTGGGTACCCATTCCCTTTTCCAGGTCCCTTCCCTACCTGTTCTCAATTATTTATGGCTTCCCTACTCAATGTGATGGTTTGCAGACCATAGCATTAACATCACCTGAAGATTTGTTAGAAATGTAGACCGACTCAAAGGCTTCTCCCCAGACCTACATTTTACCAAGAACCCTGGCACATTTATATTTGAGAAGCACTGCTTTAGTGTGTTTGGTGATGTGATTATAAAACAGCTGAGCTAATCTCTTAAAAACTCCTAGCCGAGCTGATCTCTTAAAAAAGTACCCCATAGAAGGGAAATTTCCTTTTGCTGGATTCTGACATCAGAATCATTTTGACCTTTCAGAACCAATGAGTTAGGATGAGGTTTATGTGAATATATAAAATCATATCTCTAAGTACTGAAGGATGGTGTTCAGTACAAAATGAGAATAAGAATAGACATGTATCATCCCTCTGTAAAAGCCTGAGGCTGAGTATAGTGAGAAAGTAGTCTGTGGATATTCTTTCCTGTTTTATAACAACTTTAAAGTTGAACTCTGCTCTTTAACTTTCAATTTGAACAGTCAGATATTCCATACCAGAAGTATCTTCACAATTTCTGGTTTTTCCTCTGAAAGTAATTAGATAGGAGAGGACGTTTTTCATAGGCCAGGCCTTTAACACCTTAAAAATACTTTGGTTCATACTATGTAAAAAAACACACGTTCTACTTATTGATGAAACTGAATATTCAATCCAAATTGTAAAATATTATTATGTATACTAACTTTGACATTTGTCTTATATAATACAAGGAAATGTATTCTTATCAGATACTTGCCTATTTTTAATTTATTAAAAATAAACACAAATTTACAATTTCAAAAATTCCAACTATAAAGATACAAAGTAAAAACAAAAACAAAACTTTTCTCCCTAACTCTTCAGGCTCCTCTTCCAATACTGAAAAAATTAGTTATGGTTAACGGTTTATTTATTTATTTATTTATTTACTTTTCAAAATTTGCCCTTACTAGGGAAAATAAAAATTTTTTCAAATTTATTTTTTGAATAATTTTTTCAAAATTGTTATAAGTTTTATTGGAGTAGAATTGACTTACAATGTTGTGCTAGTTTCTGTCACACAGCAAAGTGAATCAGTTATATATATATAAAATGCATATATAAAGAAATGCCTGTTTAGATCTTCTCCCCATTTCTTGATTGGGTTGTTTTTCTTTCTTTGACATAGAACTGCATGAGTTGTTTGTATATTTTGGAGATCAATCCTTGTTGGTTGCTTCATTTGCAAATATTTCCTCCCATTCTGTATGCTTGCTTCTCATTTTGTTTATAGTTTCCTTTGATGTGTAAAATCTCTTAGGTTTAATGGTCAGTGGCTTGCACCATTGTGTTAAGTTTACACTAGGGGAAATGTTCCCTCTCAGATTAATTGTGGCTTTCATAAATACTAGAAAACAAGTTACCTCTGGGATCATCCTGATGATGCCTTTGGTCTGCTAAAATATCGACCTGCTAAAAATTATCAAAGGCTTTTAAGTTGAATTAGGTTCTTTTTTTTAATTTTATTTTATTTTTTAACTTTACAATATTGTATTGGTTTTGCCATGTATCGAAATGAATCCGCCACAGGTATACATGTGTTCCCCATCCTGAACCCTCCTCCCTCCTCCCTCCCCATACCATCCCTCTGGGTCGTCCCAGTGCACCAGCCCCAAGCATCCAGTATCGTGCATTGAACCTGGACTGGAGACTTGTTTCATACATGATATTATACATGTTTCAATGCCATTCTCCCAAATCATCCCACCCTCTCCCTCTCCCACAGAGTCCAAAAGACTGTTCTATACATCAGTGTCTCTTTTGCTGTCTCGTATACAGGGTTATTGTTACCGTCTTTCTAAATTCCATATATATGCGTTAGTATACTGTATTGGTGTTTTTCTTTCTGGCTTACTTCACTCTGCATAATAGGCTCCAGTTTCATCCACCTCATTAGAACTTATTCAAATGTATTCTTTTTAATGGCTGAGTAATACTGCATTGTGTATATGTACCACAGCTTTCTTATCCATTCATCTGCTGATGGACATCTAGGTTGCTTCCATGTCCTGGCTATTATAAACAGTGCCGCGATGAACATTGGGGTACACGTGTCTCTTTCCCTTCTGGTTTCCTCAGTGTGTATGCCCTGCAGTGGGATTGCTGGATCATAAGGCAGTTCTATTTCCAGTTTTTTAAGGAATCCCCACACTGTTCTCCATAGTGGCTGTACTAGTTTGCATTCCCACCTACAGTGTAAACAGATGTATAGAACTGTCTTTTGGACTCTGTGGGAGAGGGAGGGGGGAATGATTTGGGAGAATGGCATTGAAACGTATAATAATAAACAACTTGCCAGTCCAGGTTCGATGCAGGATACAGGATGCTTGGGGCTGGTATACGAGGATGACCCAGAGGGATGGTATGGGGAGGAAAGTGGGAGGGGGGTTCAGGATTGGGAACAACCTGTACACTGTGGCAGATTCATGTTGATGTATGGCAAAATCAATACAATATTATAAAGTAATTGGCCTCTAATTAAAATAAATAAATTAAAAAACTAAAATTAAAGGATCAGAGGGAAAAAAAAAGATTCTGATGTAGGGAAAGACTGAAGGGAAAAAGAAGAGGGTGGCAGAGGATGGAATGGTTAGATAGCATCTCTGACTCAATGGACATGAATTTAAGGAACCTCTGGGAGATAGTGGAGGACAGAAGAGCCTGGGGTACAGTGGAGGACAGAAGAGCCTGGGGTACTGTAGTCCATGAGCTTGCAAAAAGTTGGACATAACTTAGTGACTGAACAACAGGAGTCATGTATGGATGTGAAAGTTGGACTATAAAGAAAGCTGAGCACCAAAGAATTGATGCTTTTGAACTGTGGTGTTGGAGAAGAAAAAGAAGAAGACTTGGGAGTCCCTTGGACTGCAAGAAGATGCAGCCAGTCCATCCTAATGGAAATCAGTCCTGAATATTCTTTGGAAGGACTGATGCTGAAACTGAAACTCCAGTACTTTGGCCACCTGATGCAAAGAACTAATTTATTGGAAAAGACCCTGATGCTGGGAAAGATTGAAGGCAGGAGGAGAAGGGGACAACAGAGGATAAGATGGTTGGATGGCATCACTGACTCGGTGGACATGAGTTTGAGCAAGCTCCAGGAGTTGGTAATGCACAGGGAAGCCTGGAGTGCTGCAGTTCATGGGGTTGCAAAAAGTCGGACATGGCTGATCAACTGAACAACAACAAATAGATGTTTGGTAATAACTAGTTTGTGTTTTTGGAGAAGGCAATGGCACCCCACTCCAGTACTCTTGCCTGGAAAATCCCATGGACAGAGGAGCCTGGTAGGCTGCAGGCCATGGGGTCACTAAGAGTCAGGCACGACTGAGCGACTTCCCTTTCACTTTTCACTTTCACGCATTGGAGAAGGAAATGGCAACCCACTCCAGTGTTCTTGCCTGGAGAATCCCAGGGACAGAGGAGCCTGGTGGGCTGCTGTCTGTGGGGTCGCACAGAGTCGGACACGACTGGAGCGACTTAGCAGCAGCAGCAGCAGTTTGTGTTTTAATTTCCAATTTCCTAATAACATATGAAGTTGAGCCTGTGTTTACATGCTTATTTGCCATCTGTATATCTTCTTTGGTGAGGTGTCTGTTCAACAGGGTTTTTATTTTCCTATTCATAAGTTGAGTGGTTTGCTTTTTATTTTGAGTTTTAACAGTTATTTGTATATTTTGAATAACAGTTCTTTATCAGATATGTATTTACAAATATTTTCTCGCAGTCTGTAGCTTGTTTTCTGATTCTCTTGATATTATCCAACGTATATATTGCTCACTTCCCAGGTGGCGCTATTGGTAAGGAACCCACCTGCCAGTGCAAGAGACTGGGGTTTGATCTCTGGGCTGGGAAGATCCCCTAGAGGGCATGGCAACCCAGTGTAGTATCCTTGCCCGAGAAGTCCCATGGACAGAGTAGCCTGGCAGGCTACAGTCCACGGGGTTGCAAAAGAGTTGATCATGACTTTGCGACTAACAACAACATATATTGCTGAGTTTGATTTGCTAACTTTTTTCAAAGGTTTAGCATCTATATTCACAAAGGATGTTGGTATGCAGTTTTCTTTTCTTTTGACATTTGTTATTAGTGTAACAAATGCTTGCCTCATAAATGAGTTGGGAAGTGTTTCTTCTTTTTCTAGTTTTTGGAGAAGAGATTTTGTAGAATTAGTATTGTTTCTTTCATGAATGATTGCTAGAATTCACAACTGAGACCAGTTGGGCCTGGAGTTTTCTTTGTTGAAAGGTTTTTTACTATGAATAAAATTCATTTAGTCATTCTAGATATAGGACTACTCAGTTATCTATATCATCTTCAGTGGATTTTTTTGTGTGTCTGATTAATGCTCTCTCTCTCTCTCTTTTTTTTTTTTTTTGTCTTACTCCCTTGATTTCTGTTCTTATCTGTATAATTTCCTCTGTTCTGCATGATTTAGTTTCCTTTCCTCTCCTTTCTGTTTCTCAACATGGAGTTTTAGGTTACTGATTTGAGAATTTTTTTCTTTTTTAACATAAAAACTTAGTGTTATAAAATTTCCTCTTATTTTAGCTACATTCCACCAATTTTGACATATTGAATTTTCATTTCTTTTCACATCATTTTCTTTGATCTGTTTTGATTGAAGGGTTATTTATAATTGTGCTTTTTAATTTCCAAATAATCAGGATTTTTCCATGTATTTTTCTGTTATTGATTTCTAGTTTAATTTGATTATGGTCAGATTATTTTTGGTTAGTTAATATTGTTTTCAATTTGGTAAAATTTATTTTATCACTCTGAATATGATTTCTTCATCAACATTCAAAGTGTATTTGAGAAAAATGTGTATTGTGCTGTTGTTTGATGGCACATTCCCTAAATATTAATTAGATGAAGTTGGTGATAACATTGTTCATGTTATCTAGATCCTGACTGATTTTCTGCCTTCTTCTTCTATCGGTTACTGAAATGAATAGTATCTCCAGTTATAATTGTGAGTTTATCTGTTCTATTGTCTTTTGCTTTATGTATTTGAAACTCTATACACAATTTAGGATTGTTATGTTTTCTTTAGAATTGATGCTTTTATTATTACATGATGTCTCTCTTTATATAACTTTGATTATATACGTTGTTCTGAGGTCTCTTTTGCCAGATATTATTATAGCTATTCCAACTTTCTTTTGGCTAGTGTTTATATTAATATCATATATTTCTTTCTATCTTTTAAATTTTACTTTATCTATATCTTTATGTGTAAAATGGATTTCTTATAGATAGCATATAAATGAGTATTGCTATTTTATCCAGTGTGATAATCTCTGATTTTATTTGTTTAGACCATTCACACATATGTAATTATTGATATGAGTGGACTAAAATCTCCTCACTTGAAAGCTGTTTACAGTTTGTTCCATTTGTCATTTATCCCTTTTTTCTTTTTCTTCCTTCTCTTAGATGAATCAAGTATTTTTTATCCCATTTTATCTCCTCTAATGAATAATTATTAATATTTATATCTCTTTATAAAAGTTTTTAGCTATTACCCTAGGGTTTACAATATACATCGGAATCTACCTTTAAATATTTTAATACAATTTCATTTGTAGTGTAAGGACCTTACAATATGAAGAGGAAAAAATGAATTTTGTTCAGTTTGCTCTGTTTCAAGTACATTTTATTTCTTTATGTATATACAAGTTTGTCTTACATCATTCCTTCTTCTTATGGCTGCATATGTATTTGCAGTTGTTGTATCTGCTTGATGAATTGACTCCTATATCACTTATTTTATGTTACCTTCTTTCTCTGTTTTAACCAGTTTTGACTGAAAATCTGTTTTAACTGATATGCCTAGATAATTCTGTTCTCTTTTGTTTACCATTTGCATGAGATATCTTTTTCTGTCTCTTCACTTTTAACTGTGTATGTCTTACAAAGCTAAAATGACTTCTTTTGTAAACAGCATATTGTTGACTTTTGCGTTTTTTTCATCCACTCAGGCATTTGGTCTTTTTATTTCAGAATTTGATCCAGTTATGTTTGAAGTAATTATTGATAGATAAGGACTTACTAGTGTCATTTTGTTAGTTGTTTTCTGACTATTTTTTAAAAATCCTTTTGTTCATGTCTTTTATTCTTGCTATCTTTGTGTGTTTTTCCATTTTTTTGGAGTGGTATGCTTTTGTTCCTTTCCTTTGATCCTTTATGTATCTATAGTAGGTGTTTTTTTTTTCCCTTTGTGGTAGCCATGAGACTTACACAAAACATTTTATAAATATAAGCTAATAACAACTTACCTTCAAACTCATACAAAACCTCTACCCTTTCACTTCTCCCCTATATTTTGTGCTACTATATCAGACTTTATGTATTTTTAATATTGTGCATCCTTTAGCAAATTATTGCAGCTATGATTATTTTAATACTATTAAAAATCTTTTCTACTAGAAATAAAAGTACTCTACATACCATCACTACAGTATTAGGTATTCTGAATTTTAGTATATATTTACCTTACCAATGAGTTTTATACTTTTATACATTTTTACATTGTTACTTTGTGTTCTTTTATTTCTTGAATAACTCCCTTGAGCATTTCTTGTAAGACATATGTAGTGGTGATGAACTCCCTTAGCTTTAGTTTATCTAGGGATGTCTTTATCTCTCATTTATTTCTGAAGAATGATTTTTCCAGGTATATTATTCTTTGTAGGCATTTTTTTTCTTTTGAGTAGTTTGAATATATTCACTGTCTTCTGACCTGCAGAGAAATCTGCTGGTAAACTCATAATGGAATGTTTTTCTCTTGTTGACTTTAAAATTATCTATGTATTTTTTACTTTTAACATTTTGATTATAATGTGTCTTGGCATAATATTCTTTGGTTGATCTTACTTAGGGCTCTTTGAACTTCCTGCGGTTGATGGCATATATTTTTTCCCAAGATTTGGGATGTTTTCAAATATTATTTTCTTAAGTAAACTTTCTACATCTTCCTCTCCTCCTGGGACTCCCATGATGGGAATATTTGTTCATTTGAGTGTCTCATAATTCACTTTTCTTTACTTTTTTCTTTCTGTTTCTCTATTTGGTTAATTTCAAATGATCTGTGAGAGTTCAGTGATTCTTCTGGAAGATCAAGTATGTTGTTGAAACTCATTATTGAACTGTTCAATTCTGTCATTATTTAGCTCAGCTCTAAGATTTTGGTTTGTTTCTTTCTTATCATTCTCTTTTTTATTAAACTTCATTAACATTTTGTTCAAATATTCTTTTCCTAATTTTATTTTTTTGTTTGTCTATATTCTTTTGCATTTCACTGAGTTTCTGTAAGATTATTATTCTGAATTCTTTGTCAGGAAAATCATAAATCTTCATTTCTTTGGAGTTGGTTATTGGAGCTTTATTAGTTGCCTTGGTGTCATATTCGCTTGCTCTTTAGAGATACCAAAGGAACGTTTCATGAAAAGATGGGTACAAAAAAGGACAGAAATGGTGTGAACCTAACAGAAGCAGAAATATTAAGATGAGGTGGAAAGAATACATAGAACTATACAAGAATGACCTTAATGACCCAGATAACCACGATGGTGTGATCACCCATCTGGAGCCAGCCATCCTGGAATGTGAAGTTAGGTGGGCCTTAGGAAGCATCACTTCAAACTAAGTTAGTGGAGGTGATGGAATTCCAGCTGAGCTATTGCAAATCCTGAAAAATGATTCTGTGAAAGTGCTGCACTGAATATGCCAGCAAATTTGGGAAACTCAGCAGTGGCCACAGGACTGGAAAAGGTCAGTTTTCATTCCAATCCAAAGAAAGGCAATGCCAAAGAATGTTCAAACTACCACACAATTGCAGTCTTCTCACACACTAGTAAAGTAATGCTCAAAAGTCTTCAAGTGAGGCTTCAACAGTACATGAACCGAGAACTTCCAGATGTTCAAGCTGGATTTAGAAAAGGCAAAGGGACCAGAGATCATATTGCCAACCTCCATTGGATCATAGAAAAAAGAAGCAGAAAAATATCTGCTTCTGCTTTATTGACTACGCCAAAGCCTTTGACTATGTGGATCACAACACTGTGGAAAATTCTGAAAGAGATAGGAATACCAGACCATTTTACCTGCCTCCTGAGAAATCTGTATGCAGGTCAAGAAGCAACAGTTAGAATGAGACATGGAACAACAGACTGGTTCCAAATAGGAAAAGGAGTACGTCAAGGCTGTATATTGTCACCCTGCTTATTTAACTTCTGTGCAGAGTACATCATGTGAAATGCCAGGCTGGATGAAGCACAAGCTTGAATCAAGGTTGCAGCAAGAAATATCAATAACCTCAGATAGGCAGATGCCACCACCCTTATGGCAGAAAGCGAAGAGAAACTAAAAAGCCTCTTGATGAAAATGAAGGAGGAGAGTGAAAAAGCTGGCTTAAAATTCAACATTCAAAAAACAAAGATCATGGCTACCGGTCTCATCACTTCATGGCAAATAGATGGGAAAACAGTGGAAACAGTGTGAAACTATTTTCTTGGGCTCCAGAATCACTGCAGATGGTGACTGCATCCACGAAGTTAAAAGATACTCCTTGGAAGAAAAGCTGTCACAAACCTAGACAGCATATGAAAAAGCAGAGACACTTTTCCGACAAAGGTCCATGTAATCAATGCTATTGTTTTTCCAGTAGTCATGTATGGATGTGAGAGTTGGACAGTAAAGAAAGCTGAGCACTGAAGAATTTGAACTGTAGTGTTAGAAAGACTCTTGAGAGTCCCTTGGACTGCAAGGAGATCAAACAAGTCAATCCTAAAGGAAATCAGTCCTGAATATTCATTGGAAAGACTGATGCTGAAACTGAAGCTCCAATATTTTTGCCACCTGATACAAATATTTTGGCCAACTGACTCATTGGAAAAGATCCTGATGCTGGGAATGATTGAAAGCAGCATGAGAAGGAGACGACAGAGGATGAGATGGTTGGATGGCATCACCTACTCGATGGACATGAGTTTGAGCAAGCTTTGGGTGTTGGTGATGGACAGGGAGACCTGGCATGCTGCAGTCCATGGGGTTGCAAAGAGTCAGACACGACTGAGTGACTGAACTGAACTTATGATCCATGTAGCCTTGCATTGGTGTTTGTGCATTTTAAGATAAAAAACACCTCTTCCAGATTTTACAGCCTGGTTTTAGTGGGTAAAGATTCCTTGTTTGTTCCCTGGGCTGATAGGATTACCTCCAGAATCTTAAGTTGTACTGCCCTGGAGATGGTTATGAGGCTGTCATATGTTTGTGGTGGGGTTTGTGGTTGGTGGGCTTACTACAAGGGTTTCTGGTGGGTGTGGATTTTGTCTGGTTCTTTGGTGCATTGGATTACTTTCAGTACCATGTTTAGTAGGGTGGTTCTTGGACAAGGATTTGCTTCAGGATCCACAGTTGGCTTACTTGAGTGGGCCTATTACCAGGTGCATGGACAGGTGGGGGTTCTGCCAGCTTCCTGGAAAACCTCCTGCCTTGGTCACTGGATTGATCTCCAGATAGGCTGGTCTGGTCTTGGACAATGGCAAAAAGGGACTGGGGCCAAGCCCCAGGGCTGTTTCAGGTTCCATAGTCAAGATTGAGGTCTCTAGACCTGGTCTGAAGCCATGGATGAGCATATCTTCCTAACAGGCTCCTGCGTGGGTTCAACTGCTTCCTGACCGTGCCTAGAGGGACTGGAACCAATAATAGGGCCCTTTTCTGGATCTCCTGAGGTGCAGTTCTGAATTTCCCACTGGATCCCTGGGCCAACAGTACTGCTTATGAACTGTGACTGAAAGAAGCTGGAACTGAGTATAGGGTCCTTTCATGGTTTTTGGCAGCACAGATAGTTTCTCCTGCTGGGTTCTTATGCTTGCAGAATTGTTTGAGAAGTGTAACTGAGAGGGGGAAGAAGGAAATGGCAATCCACTCCAGTATTCTTGCCTGGAGAAACCCGTGGATAGGGGAGCTTGGTTGGCTGCTGTCCATAGAGTCGCACAGAGTCGGACACGACTGAAGTGATTTAGCATACGTGCATGCATTGGAGAAGGAAATGGCAACCCACTCGAGTATTCTTGCCTGGAGAATCCCAGGGGCAGAGGAGCCTAGTGGGCTGCCGTCTATGGGGCCGCACAGAGTCGGACACGACTGAAGCAACTTAGCAGCAGCAGCAGCAGCAGCAGCTGAGAGGGACTGGAACTGAGTATTGGCCCCTTTAGGATCTCTGGAAGCACAGACAGTAGCGTATTCCACTGGGACCCTGGACACTCAGGACTGTAGGCAAACTGTAGCTGTGAAGGGCCTGGAGCCTTAGTAAAGGGCCCATTATGAATGTTCTAGGTTGCAGATGGGATTGTTTCCCACTGGGTCCCTTGACCTGCAAGAATGTGGCAAACTGTGGTTATGAAGGAGCTGGAGCCAAGTATAGTGTCCTTTCAGGATCTCTGGGGCACAGATGGGAGAGTTACCTTCCAGATCCCTATGCCAGCAGGACTGTTCACAGAATATAACAGGGATGAACTGGAGCCCAGTTATAGGGCTCTTTCAGAATCTATAGTCTTACTTTCAGGAGCTCTCAGACTGTGGCTCAGAGGAGCTAGAGCTGGTATACAGGCTAATTCAGGGTCCACAGTTGAGACCAAGTTCTCTATGCCTATTACCCAGTGCTCACATGGGTGTGACTTCTACTGGTTCGTTTGGTATATGATGTCCGCCCTGGTGGCTCAGAGGGTAAAGAATCTGCCTGCAGTGCAGGAGACCCAGGTTCAATCCCTGGGTTGGGAAAATCTCCTGGAGGAGGGAATGGCTACCCATTCCAGTATTCTTGCCTGGAGAATTCCATGAACAGAGGAGCCTGGTGGGGTCCAGTCC
Organism: Bubalus kerabau; assembly: GCF_029407905.1. Taxonomy (NCBI): domain Eukaryota; kingdom Metazoa; phylum Chordata; class Mammalia; order Artiodactyla; family Bovidae; genus Bubalus; species Bubalus kerabau. The sequence goes on from NC_073627.1 coordinate 124,652,683, forward strand.
ATGGGGTCACAAAGAATCGGGCATGACTGAGCAACTAACACTTTGATATATGATGCTTGTGATAGGACTGAGTCAAATGGGGTTGCTGCCAAGTCCTCAGAAGATGGAGATTTTTCTGGGTCTGTAGCTGGGACCATGGTCAATGATTCAGCTGCTTGGGTGATATCTTGCATTTTCAATAAGCTGTCCTCAGCATTAGACTTAACTGAGGCTTTGCAGTCTCCAACCTGGATTCTAGCACTCCCAGAAAGGCACTTTTGTGAGTGAATGGATGCCAAACTGTTTTTCAGAAGGGATACAATTGAAGGACGTCTTATTTGACCATCTTGCTGATAATTACTTACATTATTTCTTGTAGAGTAGGATGGCTGGCAATAAATTCCTACAATTTGTATGTGTCTGTGAAAAAAACTTTTATTTTTACTTCATTTTTGAAAGTAATTTTTGCTGGGGTTGAATTTTGGGTTGACAACTTCATCTTTCAGTATTTTAAAGATACTATATAATTATTTTCTAGCTTTCATAGTTTCTGAAGAGAAATTCATGTTTTAAATATTTTTTTTTCTTCTGCATGTAATGTCTGTTTTTTCCTCTGGCTACCTACCTGTTTTGATTTTAGCAATTAAATTTTTTTTTCACTGTGTCACTTGGATCTGTGGTTTGGCATTTTTAATTAATCCTAAAAAATTCTTGGTCATTATTTTTCAAATATTTCACCCTGTCCTGGTCTCTCTATCTTTTCCTTTCTGGGATTATAATTATGTGTACACTATACTGTTTGATATATTGTCCCACAGCTCTTGCATGTTCCATCCTTTTTTATTCTCTTTTTATCTCTTTATATTTCAGTTTGGATAACTCTTTTGACCTAGTTTTCTAGTTCACTGATTCTTTAGTCTACTTATGAGCCCATTGAAAGTATTCTTGTTCTCTGATACTATGCTTTTGATTTCACATTTCCATTTGATTCTTTTTTGCAGTTTCCATCTATGTGCTAAAATTATCCCTGTGATGTTAGGTATTGTCCAACTATTCCATTAGATCCTTTAACATATTAATTCCTACTTATTTAAAATTTTATGTCTGACATTTAACATCTTTGTCATATCTGACTTTGGCTATGATGATCACTTTGTCTTTTGGGAGTTTTTTTTTTTTTTTTTTTTTTTCATGCATTATATGCCTGTCCTTTTTGTTGAAAGCCAAACATCTTAAAATTTTTTTTATTTTATATTGGTGTATGGTTGATTAACAATATTGTGTTAGTCTCAGGTGTATAGCAAGGTGACTCAGTTATACATATGCCTGACTATATTCCTTTTCAGATTCGTCTCCCATTTAGGTTATTATAGAATATTGAGCAAACTTCCCTGTGCTATACAGTAGGTCTCTGTTGGTTATCTGTTTTAAATATAGAAAGCTGAACATCTTGTGTAGGGCATTAGAGATTGACATAAATAATTTTTATCTTTGAAAGTAGGCATGCATTTCCTTTAACCGAGCCTTTAGTACCAGGATTTGTGTTAATCTAATTAAGAGCTGGGCTAGGTTTGAGGTTTATTGTTGCTATGATAGCCCTATTACACCATGGATTTTACATTCTACTGGGGTTATTTTCTGTTTAAGATAGTAGTTAGTTTGAAAGAGTAATTTTTTTTCAGTGATTATCCTCAGCCTTAAGTGTTTCGTTTGTGCCGTTCCTCAGACAGATCTGGCTCTTGCATGTTACCTGTGACTCAGTGCTTCTTAGTCTGTCAGTGGAAACTACGGTTCAGTTCAGTTCAGTTCAGTTCAGTCGACCAGTCATGTCTGACTCTTTGTGACCCCACGGACTGCAACATGCCAGGACTTCCTGTCTATCACCAACTCCCAGAGTTTACTCAAACTCATTTCCATTGAGTCGGTGATGCCATCCAACCATCTCATCCTCTGTCATCCCCTTCTCCTCCTACCTTCAATCTTTCCCAGCATCAGGGTCTTTTCCAATAAGTCAGTTCTTTGCATCAGGTGGTCAAAGTACTGGAGTTTCAGCTTCAGAATCAGTCCTTCCAATGAATATTCAGGACTGATTTCCTTTAGGATGGACTGGTTGGATCTCCTTGCAGTCCAAGGGACTCTCAAGAGTCTTCTTCTTTTCCTTCTCCAACACCACAGTTCAAAAGCATCAATTCTTCAGTGCTCAGCTTTCTTTATAGTACAATTCTCACATCCATACATGATTACTGGAAAAACCATAGCCTTGACTAAATGGACCTTTGTTGGCAAAGTAATGTCTCTGCTTTTTAATATGCTGTCTATGTTGGTCATAACTTTTCTTCCAAGGAGCAAGCGTCTTTTAATTTCACGGCTGCAGTTACCATCTGCAGTGATTTTCGAGCCCCCCAAAATAAAGTCTGTTACTGTTTCCACTATTTCCCCATCTATTTGGCATGAAGGGATGGGACCAAATGCCATGATCTTAGTTTTTTGATTGTTGAGTTTTAAGCCAACTTTTTCACTCTCCTCTTTCACTTTCATCAAAAGGCTCTTTAGTTCTTCTTCACTTTCTGCCATAAGGGTGGTATCATCTGTATATCTGAGGTTATTGATATTTCTCCCTGCAATCTTGATTCCAACTTGTGCTTCATCCAGCCCAGCGTTTCTCATGATTTACTCTGCATATAAGTTAAATAAACAGGGTGACAATATATAGCCCTGACATACTCCTTTTCCTGTTTGAAACCACTCTGTTCTTCCATGTCCAATTCTAACTGTTGATTCCCGACCTGCATATAGGTTTCTCAAGAGGCAGGTCAGGTGGTCTGGTATTCCCATCTCTTTCAGAATTTTCCAGAGTTTATTGTGATCCACACCATCAAAGGCTTTGGCATAGTCAATAAAGCAGAAATAGATGTTTTTCTGGAACTCTCTTGCTTTTTCGATGATCCAGTGGATGTTGGCAATTTGATCTCTGGTTCCTCTGCCTTTTCTAAATCCAGCTTAAATGTCTGGAAGTTCATGGTTCATGTACTGTTGAAGCCTGGCTTGAAGGCTTTTGAACATTACTAGTGTGTGAGATGAGTGCAATTGTATGGTAGATTGAACATTCTTTGGCATTGCCTTTCTTAGGGATTGGAATGGAAACTGACCTTTTCCAGTCCTGTGGCCACTGCTGAGTTTTCCAAATTTGCTGGCATATTGAGTGCAGCACTTTCACAGCATCATCTTTCAGGATTTGGAATAGCTCAACTGGAATTCTATCACCTCCACTAGCTTTGTTTGTAGTGATGCTTCCTAAGGCCCACTTGACTTCCCATTCTAGGATATCTGGCTATAAGTGAGTGATCACACCATCATGATTATCTGGGTCATGAAGATTTTTTTTGTATAGTTCTTATGTGTATTCTTGCTACTTCTTCTTAATATCTTCTGCTTCTGTTAAATCCGTACCATTTATGTCCTTTATTGTGCCCATCTTTGCATAAAATGTTCCCTTGGTATCTCTAATTTTTTTTTATAGAGATCTCTAGACTTTCCCATTCTATTAGGGGATGGTATTCTCCATTGTTTTATTTAAGCCTCTGTCTTAGGCAGTCCTGTGTTCAGGTATCTTGGGGATGTGGCCTTAACAATGATCCTGCCCATTCCCCAGTGATGTTCTGAACTTTGTACATATACTTTTCCTCCCTCAGGGATCCAGGTTTGTTTCCTGGTCTGTTCCCCCTGCTTCAGTGGCATTTCACCAATGTCCAGTGTGTGTTGGTGTTTTTTCTCTTTTCCCTTCAGGTTAAAGCTTTTCCTGTTTTCTTCCCTTTTTTCTTTCCTTCAGTTTCCTCCCTCCTTCCCTCCCCTCTTCCCTTCTTTTTTTTTTTAGGTAAGAAAAGAGAGAAAGGTTTGGGTAAATTCTTTCCCCTCCTGAGTGACTGCTGTTCTTTTTTTAGTTCTACACCAGAAGGGAGACTTTTTCATTATTCTCCCAATTATTTCTGTGAGTGTCCAGTGAGGTCTGTATGTGTGTGGAGGTGGAGGGGGGGAGGATGGGGGTGGGGAAGGTGGTGTGGGGGGAAGGTTTTACATTTGCTGCAGTTAAGGGTTTACCCTCTCTCCAGTGTATTGTTGGCCCCCAGAAATTTGTCTGCTTCCTTAGCTGAATTCTTCTTACTGGTGTTTGGCTTCCACTTTAATCTAATCAAATTAGATTAACTTCTTACTGGTATTTGACCTGGGTAAGTTACTGTTCTTATGTTGTCCCCTTCTCCTCCTGCCCTCAATCTTTCCCAGCATCAGGGTCTTTTCAAATGAGTCAGCTCTTCGCATCAGGTGGCCAAAGTATTGGAATTTCAGCTTTAACATCAGTCCTTCCAATGAGCACTTAGGACTGATCTCCTTTAGTATGGACTGGTTGGATCTCCTTGCAGTCCGAGGGACTCAAAAGAGTCTTCTCCAACACCACAGTTCAAAAGCATCAGTTCTTCAGTGCTCAGCTCTCTTTATAGTCTAACTCTCACATCCATACATGACCACTGGAAAAACCATAGCCTTGACTAGATGGACCTTTGCTGGCAAAGTAATGTCTCTGCTTTTTAATATGCTGTCTGCTGCTGCTGCTGCTAAGTCGCTTCAGTCATGTCCGACTCTGTGCGACCCCATAGATGGCAGGCCACCAGGCTCCTCCGTCTCTGGGATTCTCCAGGCAAGAACACTGGAGTGGGTTGCCATTTCCTTCTCCAATTCATGAAAGTGAAAAGTGAAAGTGAAGTCGCTCAGTCGTGTCCGACTCTTTGCGACCCCATGGACTGCAGCCCACCAGGCTCCTCCATCCTGTCTAGGTTGGTCATAACTTTCCTTCCAAGGAGTAAGCATCTTTTAATTTCATGGCTGCAATCACCATCTGCAGTGATTTTGGAGCCCAGAAAAATAAAGTCAGCCATTGTTTCCACTGTTTCCCCATCTATTTCCATGAAGTGATGGGACCAGATGCCATGATCTTAGTTTTCTGAATGTTGAGCTTTAAGCCAACATTTTCACTCTCCTCTTTCACTTTCATCAAGAGGCTCTTTAGTTCTTCTTCACTTTCTGCCATAAGGGTGGTGTCATATGCATATCTGAGGTTATTGATATTTCTCCCATCTAGATCTCTGTTATCCCAAATATCAAATAAGAGATGGAGTGGATTGTATTAAAAAGTCTTTAACATTCCCCTTACATTAATGATTGCTGGAGTATATATTGTGCTTCCTGATATCCGATATCTTTCCAAAACATGCATGGATATCCATCTTAGGTTGTTGTCTACAATTCATTATGGCTCCAGGAGCTCTGCCAGATTCCTGGGCTCTCCCATATTGGGGGCTCCTACCTTATGGCTCACTGGTTAGCATATTAAGTATTTTCAGCTCTAAGATTTATACCTGTGTTTTTTGGTTGATGTAGGAAGGCTCCTCCTGGAGTTAGATCCTCACTTAGTTTAGAACCCAGCTGAAGCTGAATTCCTTCCAATTGTGAAGCGCCTTCTTCTAGTAGTATTGAAACTGCCATGGAATTACTTCACTGCCTCAAGCCTTTGGGATAAACAGACTGTTGGAGTACATATGCCCACATGATATAATGGTTTCTAGGTACCCAAATGAAACATATAGAATTGCAAAGAAACATTATTTAGGTACTTTCAAAGAAAGAGAAGTTTCTTTCCATGCTCTGAAACAAAATAACGTGATCTCAGCTAAAGAAACACAAGGATTGGGTTGTATTATCCTCAGACTCAAAGGAAAATATTAGACGTTGCACAAATTAAATATGTATTGTGTGAGTATGTGCTCAGTTGCTCAGTTGTATCTGACTATTTGTGACCCCATGGACTATAGCCTTACAGGTTCCTCTGTCCATGGGATTTTCCAGGCAGGAATACTGGAGTGGTTGCCATTTCCTTCTTCAGGGCATCTTCCAGACCTATTTGCTAAACCTGAGGGAAATGAGTGCTCTTTGCAGAAAAGGGCCAGATGAGCAGGTATCACTGTGGAAAGAGAGGAAAGGAGTTGGTTTTTCTGTAGATACTCAGAGTAGCATCAGGGTCATATGTATAGCAGCAAAAAGGGAGCATCCTGATAGGAGGCAAAGGGAAAACCAGAGTCTTTAATTCATGGACCAGTGCTCAAATTTCAAAACTTTGCCCAATTTTTATAGAAATATGGACTCCCTAGAAAGAAAAGCTGGATAAGTGGCAACATTCTAGCCCACTTGCAAAAGGCATTATTTCATGTGTCTTATTTCAAGTGGGGCTGCTCAAAGATTTGTAGTGAGAAGGTTTGGGAGATTTCAGTGGATTTGGGAGGCTCTGTTTGGCTCAATGTGAAGAAGTTAATGATCAGTTAGTAATGCCTGCCATGAGCCTAGGATGGAGGTTCTAGGTTATTGCAGGTCTCTGAGAGCATTGCATTTTATTATTGAAGGAAAGCTTGGTACATTCCTATAAACCAGCCAGGGTGAAAAATCTGTTTTAAGAAATCTTAACTGATTAGAAATATTTTTTATTGGAGTATTATTGCTTTACACTGTTGTGTTGGTTTCTGCTATACAACAAAGTGAATCAGCTATAAGTATACATATATCCCCTCCCTCTAAAACCTCCCTTCCACCCCAACACACCCATAGTTTTACCCATCTAGTCATCACAGAGCACCAAGCTGAGTTCCCAGGGTATAGAGCAGCTTCCTGCTAGCTATCTATATTATACATGGTAGTGCATATATGTCAGTGCTCCTTTCCCAGTTCTTCCACCCTCCCCTTTCTTCACTGTGCTCACACGTCCATTCTCTGTATCTGTGACTTTATTCCTGCCCTGCAAATAAGCTCACCTGTACCATTTTTATAGATTTCATATATATTCATTAATATATGATATTTGTTTTTCTCTTTCTGATTTACTTTACTCTCTATGACAGACTCTGGTCCATCCACATCACTACAAATGACCCAATTTCATTCCTTTTTATGTCTGAGTAACATTACAGTCTCCTGCAGAGACATGGGTCAGCAGTGGCTGGCTGCAGGGACTGGCAGCACCAGTCCTGGGAGGCATGGTGTGTTGGCATAAGTCCTCATGGAGGAGGTCGCCATTGGCCATACAGTGAAGCCTGTAGTCCTACCATACAGCCACTGGGTAGGTGACCCACACTTTGGAGTATAATTATACCAAAGGAGTTCCTGAACTGTTGCAAAGGTTCTAGGCCCCACATCGGACTTCCTAACTTGGGGATCCAGCAAAGGGACTGAGTATCCCTAGGGAATCTGGCTTTGAAGAGCATCAGGATTTGATTACAGAACTTCCATAGGCCTAGGGGAAACAGAGACTCTTGGAGGGTGCAAACAAAACCTTGTGCACACCAGGACCCAGGGAAAAGGAGCAGTGACCCCACAAGAAACTGAACCAGACCTGCCTATGAGTGTTTGAGGGTCTTCTGAGGAGGTGTGTGTTGACAATGGCCTGCCATGGGCACAGGGGCACTGGTATTAGCAGCTGTGGGAGGACCAGCATAAGTCCTCTTATGGGATAAGTCCTCTTGGAGGAGGTCACCATAGCCCTGCCATAGACCCTGCAGACTCCAGGACTGGGCCGTCTCAGGCCAAATAACTAGCAAGGAGGGAGCACAGCAATACCTTTAAACAGAAAATTGGATTAAAGGTTGACTGAGCATGGCCCTGCCCACCAGAGCAAGACCCAGTATTCCCCGCAGCCAGTCCCTCCCATCAGGAAGCTTGCACAAGCACCTTATCCCCATCCATCAGAAGGCAAACAGAAGAAACAAGGACAACAATCTCATGGCCTCCAGAATGAAAACCACAATCACAGAAAACCAAAATGATCACATGAATCACAGCCTTGTGTAATTCAATGAAGCTGTGAGCCATGCCTTGCAGGGCCACCCAAGTTGGACAGGTCATAGTGGAGAGTTCTGAATGAACATGGTCCACTGGAGAAGGGAAGGGCTAACCACTTTAGCATTCTTGCCTTGAGAACCACATGAACAGTATAAAAAGGCAAAAAGATATGACACCAGAAGATGAGCCCCCTAGGTTGGTTGGTGTCCAATATGGTACTGGGGAAGAGTGGAGAAACAGCTCAACAAAGAATGAAGGGCTTGGCCAAAGTGGAAATGATGCCCAGTTGTGGATGTGTCTGGTGTGAAACTAAAGTCCGATGCTGTAAAGAACAACATTGCATAAGAACCTGGAATGTTAGGTTCGTGAATCAAAGTAAATTGGATGTGGTCAAGCAGGAAACTGAAAGAGTTAACAGCAACATTTTAGGAATCAGTGAACTAAAATGGACAGAAATAGGGGAATTTAATTCAGATGACCACTATATCTACAACTGTGAGCAAGAATCCTCCAAAAGAAATAGAATAGCTCTCAGAGTCAACAGAAGAATCTGAAATGCAGTACTTGGGTGCAATGTCAAGAACAACAGAATGATCTTGGTTTGTTTACAAGGCAAACCATTCAACATCACAGTAATCCAAGTCTATGCCCCAACCACTGATGCCAAAGAAGCTGAAGTTGAATGATTCTATGAAGACCTACAAAACCTTCTAGAACTAACACCAAAAAAAAAAAAAAAAAAAAAATGTCCTTTTCATCATAGGGCATTGGTATACAAAAGTAGGATATCAAGACATACCAATAGTAACAGGTAAGTTTGGCCTTGCAGTACAAAATGAAGCAGGGCAAAGACTAACAGAGTTAGCCAAGTGAACAAACACACTGGTCATAACAAACACCCTTTCCAACAACACAAGAGATGACTCCACACATGGACGTCATCAGATGGTCAATACAGAAATCAGATTGATTATATTCTTCGCAGCCAAATATGGAGAAGCTCTATACAGTCAGCAAAAACAAGTCCTGGAGCTGACTGTGGCAGCAAAATTCAGACTTAAATTGAAAGTAGGGAAAACCACCAGGCCATTCACGTATGACCAAAATAAAATCCCTTATGATTACACAGTGGAAGTGACAAATAGATTCCAGGGGTTAGGTCTGATAGATAGAGTGCCTGAAGAACTATGGATGGAGGTTCATAACTTTGTACAGGAGGCAGTAACCAAAACCATTCCAAAGAAAAATAAATGCAGGAAGGCAAAGTGGTTGTCTGAGGAGGTCTTACAAATAGCTGAGAAAAGAAGAGAAGTGAAAGGCAAAGGAGAAAGGGAAAGATATACCCAACTGAATGCAGAGTTACAGAGAATAGTAAGAAGAGATAAATGAATGAACAATGCAAAGAAATAGAGAGGAACAATAGAATGGGAAAGACTAGAGATCTCTTCAAGAAAATTCAAGATACCAGGGGAACATTTCATCCAAAGATAGACACAAAAAAGGACAGACGTGACAAGCACCTAACAGAAACAGAAGATACTATAAAGAGGTGACAAGAATACACAGATGAACTGAACAACAACAACACACAAAAAAATCTGAATGATCTAGATAACCACGATGGTGTGCTCACTCACCTAGAGCCAGACATCCTGGAGTGTAAAGTCAAGTGGGCCTTAGGAAGAATTACTATGAACAAAGCTAACGGAGGTGATGGAATTGCAGCTGAGGTATTTCAAATCCTAAAAGATGATGCTGTTAAAGAGTTGCAATCAGCATGCCAGCAAATTTGGAAGACTCAGCAGTGGCTACAGAACTCCAAAAGGTCAGTTTTCATTATAATCCCAAAGAAAGGCAATGCCAACGAATGTCCAAACTATTGTACAATTGTGCTCATTTCACATGCTAGCCAGGTAATGCTCAAAATCCTTCAAGTGAGGCTTCAACAGTACATGAACTGAGAACTTCCAGATGTACAAGCTAGATCTAGAGAAGGCAGAGGAGCAAGAGACTGAATTGCCAACATCCCTTGAATCATAGAAAAAAGCAAGGGAATTCCAGAAAAACTTCTATTTCTGCTTCATTGACTATACTAAAACCTTTGATTGTGTGGATCACAACACACTTTGGAAAATTCTTAAAGAGATGTAAATACCAGACCTCTTTACCTGCCTCCTGAGAAACCTGTTTGCAAGTCAAGAAACAGCAGTTAGAATGGGACCTGGAACAATGGACTGTTTCAAAATTGGGAGAGGAGTACATCAAGGCTGTATAGTGTCACCTGCTTATTTAACTTCTATGCAGAGTATGTTATGTGAAATGCCAGCCTGGATGACTCACAAGCTGGAATCAAGTTTTCAGAAAAAATATCAAAACCTCAGATATGTAGAAGATATCACCCTAATGGCAGAAAGCAAAGAGGAACTAATGAGCCTCTTAATGAAGTTCAAAGAGGAGCATGACAAAGCTGGCTTTAAAACTCAGCATTCAAAAAACAAAGATCATGGCTTCCAGTCCCATCACTTCATGGCAAATAGAAGGGGAAACAATGGAAACAATGAGAGACTTTATTTTCTTGGGCTCCAAAATCGCTGCAGATGGTGACTGCGGCTGCAAAATGAAAAGAGGCTTCCTCTTTGGAAGAAAAGATGTGACAAACCTAGACAGCATATTAAACAACAGAGGCAGCACTTTGCTAACAAAGATCTATAGAGTCAGAGCTGTGGTTTTTCCAGTAGTCATGTATGGATGTGAGAGTTGGACCATAAAGAAGGCTGAGAGCCAAAGAATTGATGCTTTCAAATCGTGGTGTTGGTCTTACGTTGAGATCTTTAATCCATTTTGAGTTTATTTTTGTGTATGGTGTTAGAAAGTGTTCTAGTTTCATTCTTTTACAAGTGGTTGACCAGATTTCCCAGCACCACTTGTTAAAGAGATTGTCTTTAATCCATTCTATATTCTTGCCTCCTTTGTCAAAGAAAAGGTGTCCATATGTGCGTGGATTTATCTCTGGGCTTTCTATTTTGTTCCATTGATCTATATTTCTGTCTTTGTGCCAGCACCATACTGTCTTGATAACTGTGGCTTTGTAATAGAGCCTGAAGTCAGGTAGGTTGATTCCTCCAGTTCCATTCTTCTTTCTCAAGATCGCTTTGGCTATTCGAGGTTTTTTGTATTTCCATACAAATTGTGAAATTATTTGTTCTAGCTCTGTGAAGAATACTGTTGGTAGCTTGATAGGGATTGCATTGAATCTATAAATTGCTTTGGGTAGTATACTCATTTTCACTATATTGATTCTTCCAATCCATGAACATGGTATATTTCTCCATCTATTAGTGTCCTCTTTGATTTCTTTCACCAGTGTTTTATAGTTTTCTATATATAGGTCTTTAGATTCTTTAGGTAGATATATTCCTAAGTATTTTATTCTTTCCGTTGCAATGGTGAATGGAATTGTTTCCTTAATTTCTCTTTCTGTTTTCTCATTATTAGTGTATAGGAATGCAAGGGATTTCTGTGTGTTGATTTTATATCCTGCAACTTTACTATAGTCATTGATTAGCTATCTTGAGAAAGAAGAATGGAACTGGAGGAATCAACCTACCTGACTTCAGTCTCTATTACAAAGCCATAGTTATCAAGACAGTATGGTACTGGCACAAAGACAGAAATATAGATCAATGGAACAAAATAGAAAGCCCAGAGATAAATCCACGCACATATGGACACCTTATCTTTGACAAAGGAGGCAAGAATATACAATGGATTAAAGACAAAGCTGGTTTTTTGAAAGGATAAATAAAATTGACAAACCATTAGCCAGACTCATCAAGAAACAAAGGGAGAAAAATCAAATCAATAAAATTAGAAATGAAAATGGAGAGATCACAACAGACAACACAGAGATACAAAGGATCATAAGAGAGTACTATCAACAATTATATGCCAATAAAATGGACAACGTGGAAGAAATGGACAAATTCTTAGAAAAGTACAACTTTCCAAAACTCGATCAGGAAGAAATAGAAAATCTTAACAGACCCATCACAAGCACGGAAATTGAAACTGTAATCAAAAATCTTCCAGCAAACAAAAGCCCAGGTCCAGACGGCTTCACAGCTGAATTCTACCAAAAATTTAGAGAAGAGCTAACACCTATCCTACTCAAACTCTTCCAGAAAATTGCAGAGGATGGTAAACTTCCAAACTCATTTTATGAGGCCACCATCACCCTAATACCAAAACCTGACGAAGATCCCACAAAAAAAGAAAACTACAGGCCAATATCACTGATGAACATAGATGCAAAAATCCTTAACAAAATTCTAGCAATCAGAATCCAACAACACATTAAAAAGATCATACACCATGACCAAGTGGGCTTTATCCCAGGGATGCAAGGATTCTTCAATATCCGCAAATCAATCAATGTAATACACCACATTAACAAATTGAAAAATAAAAACCATATGATTATCTCAATAGATGCAGAGAAAGCCTTTGACAAAATTCAACATCCATTTATAATAAAAACTCTCCAGAAAGCAGGAATAGAAGGAACATACCTCAACATAATAAAAGCTATATATGACAAACCCACAGCAAACATTATCCTCAATGGTGAAAAATTGAAAGCATTTCCTCAAAAGTCAAGAACAAGACAAAGGTGCCCACTTTCACCATTACTATTCAACATAGTTTTGGAAGTTTTGGCCTCAGCAATCAGAGCAGAAAAAGAAATAAAAGGAATCCAAATTGGAAAAGAAGAAGTAAAGCTCTCACTGTTTGCAGATGACATGATCCTCTACATAGAAAACCCTAAAGACTCCACCAGAAAATTACTAGAACTAATCAATGACTATAGTAAAGTTGCAGGATATAAAATCAACACACAGAAATCCCTTGCATTCCTATACACTGATAATGAGAAAACAGAAAGAGAAATTAAGGAAACAATTCCATTCACCATTGCAATGGAAAGAATAAAATACTTAGGAATATATCTACCTAAAGAAACTAAAGACCTATATATAGAAAACTATAAAACACTGGTGAAAGAAATCAAAGAGGACACTAACAGATGGAGAAATATACCATGTTCATGGATTGGAAGAATCAATATAGTGAAAATGAGTATACTACCCAAAGCAATCTATAGATTCAATACAATCCCTATCAAGCTACCAACAGCATTCTTCACAGAGCTAGAACAAATAATTTCACAATTTGTATGGAAATACAAAAAACCTCGAATAGCCAAAGCGATCTTGAGAAAGAAGAATGGAACTGGAGGAATCAACCTACCTGACTTCAGGCTCTATTACAAAGCCACAGTTATCAAGACAGTATGGTGCTGGCACAAAGACAGAAATATAGATCAATGGAACAAAATAGAAAGCCCAGAGATAAATCCACACACATATGGACACCTTATCTTTGACAAAGGAGGCAAGAATACAGAATGGATTAAAGACAATCTCTTTAACAAGTGGTGCTGGGAAATCTGGTCAACCACTTGTAAAAGAATGAAACTAGAACACTTTCTAACACCATACACAAAAATAAACTCAAAATGGATTAAAGATCTCAACGTAAGACCAGAAACTATAAAACTCCTAGAGGAGAACATAGGCAAAACACTCTCTGACATACATCACAGCAGGATCCTCTATGACCCACCTCCCAGAATATTGGAAATAAAAGCAAAAATAAACAAATGGGACCTAATTAACCTTAAAAGCTTCTGCACATCAAAGGAAACTATTAGCAAGGTGAAAAGACAGCCTTCAGAATGGGAGAAAATAATAGCAAACGAAGCAACTGACAAACAACTAATCTCAAAAATATACGAGCAACTCCTACAGCTCAACTCCAGAAAAATAAATGACCCAATCAAAAAATGGGCCAAAGAACTAAATAGACATTTCTCCAAAGAAGACATACAGATGGCTAACAAACACATGTAAAGATGCTCAACATCGCTCATTATTAGAGAAATGCAAATCAAAACCGCTATGAGGTACCATTTCACACCAGTCAGAATGGCTGCAATCCAAAAGTCTACAAGTAATAAATGCTGGAGAGGGTGTGGAGAAAAGGGAACCCTCTTACACTGTTGGTGGGAATGCAAACTAGTACAGCCACTATGGAGAACAGTGTGGAGATTCCTTAAAAAACTGGAAATAGAACCGCCTTATGATCCAGCAATCCCACTGCTGGGCATACACACTGAGGAAACCAGAAGGGAAAGAGACACGTGTACCCCAATGTTCATCGCAGCACTGTTTATAATAGCCAGGACATGGAAGCAACCTAGATGTCCATCAGCAGATGAATGGATAAGAAAGCAGTGGTACATATACACAATGGAGTATTACTCAGCCATTAAAAAGAACACATTTGAATCAGTTCTAATGAGGTGGATGAAACTGGAGCCTATTATACAGAGTGAAGTAAGCCAGAAAAAAAAACACCAATACAGTATACTAACGCATATATATGGAATTTAGAAAGATGGTAACAATAACCCTGTGTACGAGACAGCAAAAGAGACACTGATGTATAGAACAGTCTTATGGACTCTGTGGGAGAGGGAGAGGGTAGGAAGATTTGGGAGAATGGCATTGAAACATGTAAAGTATCATGTATGAAACGAGTTGCCAGTCCAGGTTCGATGCACGATACTGGATGCTTGGGGCTGGTGCACTGGGACGACCCAGAGGGATGGTATGGGGAGGGAGGAGGGAGGAGGGTTCAGGGTGTGGAACACATGTATACCTGTGGCGGATTCATTTTGATATTTGTCAAAACTAATACAATTATGTAAAGTTTAGAAATAAAATAAAATTAAAAATTAAAAATAAACAAATCATGGTGTTGGAAAAGACTCTTGAGAATCCCTTGGACAGCAAGGAGATCAAACCAGTCAATCCTAAAGGTAATCAACGCTGAATACTCATTGGAGGGACTAATGTTGAAACTGAAGCTCCAATACTTTGGCCACCTGATGCGAAGAAGTGACTCAGTGAAAAAGACCCAGATGCTGGGAAAGATTGAAGGCTGAAGGAAAAGTGGTGACAGAGTATGAGATGGTTGGATGGCTTCACCAACTCAGTGGACATGAGTTTGAGTAAACTCTGGAAGAGAGAAGGACAGAGAAACTGACGTGCTGCAGACCAATGTCCCATTTAGTCAGGCACGACTTAGCAACTGAACAACAATATTCTATTTTACATATGTACTGCATCTTCTTTATTCTTTCATCTCCCAATGGATGTTTCAGTTCAGTTCAGTTCAGTTCAATCACTCAGTCGTGTCTGACTTTTTGCGACCCCGTGAATCGCAGCATGCCAGGCCTCCCTATCCATCACCAACTCCCGGAGTTCACTCAAGCTCACGACCATCGAGTCAGTGATGCCATCCAGCCATCTCATCCTCTGTCGTCCCCTTCTCCTCCTGCCCCCAATCCCTCCCAGCATCAGAGTCTTTTCCAATGAGTCAACTCTTCGCATGAGGTGGCCAAAGTACTGGAGTTTCAGCTTTAGCATCATTCCTTCCAAAGAAATCCCAGGGCTGATGTCCTTCAGAATGGACTGGTTGGATCTCCTTGCAGTCCAAGGGACTCTCAAGAGTCTTCTCCAACACCACAGTTCAAAAGCATCAATTCTTTGGCGCTTAGCTTTCTTCACAGTCCAACTCTCACATCCATG
Source organism: Bubalus kerabau (assembly GCF_029407905.1). Lineage (NCBI taxonomy): Eukaryota > Metazoa > Chordata > Mammalia > Artiodactyla > Bovidae > Bubalus > Bubalus kerabau. The sequence goes on from NC_073627.1 coordinate 124,668,252, forward strand.
CATGACCACTGGAAAAACCATAGCCTTGACTAGACAGACCTTTGTTGGCAAAGTAATGTCTCTGCTTTTGAATATGCTATCTAGGTTGGTCATAACTTTCCTTCCAAGGAGTAAGCGTCTTAATTTCATGGGTGCAATCATCATCTGCAGTGATTTTGGAGCCCCAAAAAATAAAGTCTGATACTGTTTCCTCTGTTTCCCCATCTATTTCCCATGAAGTGATGGGACCAAATGTCATGATCTTCGTTTTCTGAATGTTGAGCTTTAAGCCAACTTTTTCACTCTCCTCTTTCACTCTCATCAAGAGGGTTTTTAGTTCTTCTTCACTTTCTGCCTTAAGGGTGGTGTCATCTGCATATCTGAGGTTATTGATATTTCTCCCAGCAATCTTGATTCCAGCTTGTGCTTCTTCCAGCCCAGCGTTTCTCATGATGTACTCTGCATATAAGTTAAATAAGCAGGATGACAATATACAGCCTTGACGTACTCCTTTTCCTATTTGGAACCAGTCTGTTGTTCTATGTCCAGTTCTAACTGGTGCTTCCTGACCTGCATATAGCTTTCTCAAGAGGCAGGTCAAGTGGTCTGGTATTCCCATCTGTTTCAGAATTTTCCACAGTTTATTGTGATCCACACAGTCAAAGGCTTTGGCATAGTCAATAAAGCAGAAATAGATGTTTTTCTGGAACTCTCTTGCTTTTTTGATGATCCAGCAGATGTTGGCAATTTGATCTCTGGTTCCTGTGCCTTTTCTAAAACCAGCTTGAACATCTGGAAGTTCACAGTTCACGTATTGCTGAAGCCTTGCTTGGAGAATTTTGAGCATTACTTTACTAGCGTGTGAGATGAGTGCAATTTTGTGGTAGTTTGAGCATTCTTTGGCATTGCCTTTCTTAGGGATTAGAATGAAAACTGACCTTTTCCAGTCCTGTGGCCACTGCTGAGTTTTCCAAATTTGCTGGCATATTGAGGGCAGCACTTTCACAGCATCGTCATTTAGGATTTGCAATAGCTCAACTGGAATTCTATCACCTCCACTAACTTTGTTTGTAGTGATGCTTTCTAAGGCCCACTTCCAGGATGTCTGGCTCTAGGTGAGTGATCATACCATAATGAGGAAAAAAAGAGAATGTATTTCCAAAAGTAGCCATCCTTGCCCTCCCAAAATGTTTGTTACCCTTATGAAAGTCCCAAGACGGAACATGCCTAATTCAAAGCTAAAAGATAGCAAGGCAGTGTTGTGGCTGTGGCAGAAGCTGTTGGCTTCGTTGTAGAGAGTACCTGAGATAAGGTCCCCCATGCTGTGTTACCTCAGCATGGCAGATAAGTAAAGTGGAAAAAAAAAAAAAAGGGTCATTAGTCAGGGAATAATCCATTGGACAAATTCTTAGCTTTATCCTTGTCATTCTAATTAATTCCCTGAAAAGAGTTTACTGATTTCTGTTTTCCCTGGTTCTGTTTTCTGTTTGCTCTGGTTCACAAACAGAGCAAAGAACATTTCTGGATAGAGATATGGCTCTTTAGGAATTTGATACTTAATAGAAAGATATTTGATAATTAGAATGACAGCAGTAAAAATAACTATAATTAGTTTGACAAGAATATAAATTATCAACAGTACTTGCCAACTTTGAAATTATTATCTGCAGTTGTCTTTTAAAATTATAGTTACAAAGTTGGTGCTCTGGGACAACCAACAGGGATAGGGTGGGGAGGGAGATGGGAAGGGGGTTCAGGACGGGGGGGGTGGTCACATGTATACCTACGGCCAATTCATTTTGATGTATGGAAAAAAAAAAAACACTCACAATATTGTAAAGTAATTAACCTCCAATTAAATTAATTTTTAAAAACTGTGTTTTAATCAAATTATTTTGATTATTTGATGGGTAGCATAAGTTCAAAAACTTAAAACCTACATTTCTCATAAATCCCCTAGAAGCAATTTTATTATAATACCAATGGGTTCTTGATTTTAAAAGGTGTTAAATCTCTTTTTTAAATTCATGAATGTAATCTATTATGCAGTAAGACACTGGTAGTGTGCTCATGTGCCCCAAATATCATTTGGGGGCAGCATTGTTTTAGACTTCATTATAAAAATAAGAGAGCGTGCTTTAAGAAATTAGGTATAATAGTTTAAAAATGAATAAATGAAGTAAGGAAATTAAGGAAGATATTAGAAGGTTTTTACCTAATGCAATGGGTAATGCTTAAATGTACTATGTGTCACCCTATCTGATTTCCCATGGCACTATCTCAAGGAGATGATTAATTTGTTTGTCTGTCACTTAATTATTTGTTTGTCTATCACTTTATTATAGAAAGTTCTCGGAGGGTAGCCACCATGCTTTATTCATCTGTACTTCCTAACTACTGCAATACCTAACATATGGAAGATAGTCAGTACGTCTTTATTAATAAATAAATAGAACTATGGGCACATGGAAGAATGAGTATAAAATAAGTTTAGGGAATAGTATATAAGATGTGAAGGGAAAAATATTAGAGTAACAAAAAGAACATTTTCTAAATCAAAAGAAATTAAGAATTCTGAAGACCCTGTAGTTTGGAAGCTGAGAGTAGATAAAGGATCTAGAATTTCAAGGAAAATACCTTGCAATACCTTGTACAAAAGATAAATTTTCTCAGTGTGAAATGATTGCTTTTATGCTATATCATTGCATGATGAGTTGACTGGTGGTAGATTTTCATTTGAAAATATTTTTCATCAGAAGTATAAAGTTACTGCACCAGATGTTTTCGGAGAAAAAGCCTCATGCATATTTGATTATCATTCCTTTGTAGGTTGCATTTTCTCTCTGCAAACCTTAAGGTTCTTCTCCTTATTCTTTTTTTTTTTTTTAATGTGTTTATTTATTTATTTTCTTTTTGGCTGTGCTGGGTCTTTGTTGCTGCGTGTGGGCTTTCTTTAGCTACAGTAAGCAGGGGCTACTCTGTAGCTGTGGTGTGAGTGTTTCTCACTGCAGTGGTTTCTCTTGTTACAGAGCACAGGCTCTAGGGCCTGAGGGCTTCAGTAGTTGTGGCGCATTGGCTGAGTAGTTGCAGCTCACAGGCTCCAGAGCACAGGCTCATTAGTTGTGGCGCGTGGGCTCCATTGCCCTGCAGCATGTGGGAATCTTCCTGGGCCAGGCAAACTGGTGTCACCTGCATAGCATGGCAGATTCTTAACCACTGGACCCCCACAGAAGACCTCCTTATTCTTAGTGTTTGGAAACATCACAGTGACATGCCCAAGCAGATATTGTTTGTTGTGCTGGCTACTGTTGTGCCCTTGCATTTTGAGGACTTGAGTCCTTAAGTTCTGGAAAAGCATCTTGATTGAGTTCCCACTTTCATTTACTCTATACTCTCATTCTGTGACTCCTACCATTTGAAATTTAAATTCGTGGACTATAAATTTTCCATTTTGAGTTATAAACTTTAATTTGTTTAGAATTTCTCTAATATTTTCAGTCCTTTGGATCTACATTCTGAGTTTTTATTTTACTGTACTATATTTTTGGTAATAATATTAAGAGTCTGTTTTTTCCTCTGTTATTGTTTCTTTTTCATGTGTATAGTACGTGGTTGAAAAAAGGACCTCAATTCCAATATCTATTAAGTTAGGAAGTGCCTATAATATATATGAAATTAGCTTAAAGAATCTGGGTTCATCACCTACAGCCTTATGTTATAATGCACAAAGTACATTATAATGCACAAAGAGATAGAGACATGTAACAAAATTTTTATGTTTGCTTTTCATTTCTGTGAAAAATACAGATAGATTTTCAGGTTCTACAGAACATTAGCCCATATTCTGCAATCCAGACTGATATAAATGCCCATAGACGATCTGTGTGGTTTTACTCTTGAGACTGAGGCCAAGAAGGGAGGTACTTCTTGTTTGCTTATGTGTTATTTCGTTTAACACTGACATTCCTCCTGTAGATAATTCTCAAAGTTACACTTTAGAGTGCTGAAGAGGGGTAGAGTGGGATACTTGCAGCAGTTACATTTTATCTCAAGCTATTTTAAAATGACTTTAAAAATGTGCTATGACTTTGTATTGCACATCAATAATAGACACCTCTCACTCTATTTGAGCATTTATTCACTTCATTCAGATGTTGTTTACATTAAAACAGAATTTAAGTGATTTGGGGAAGGATGCTTTTCTTCTATTTGTGGTTCTAAAGGTATCTGTTGCACACTTTGCAGAAAGGAAATCATATAGGTTTCAGACAAAAGGAACTTCACTTGTAGTGAGAATAAGAGAAATGGGTAAGAGTCAGTGTTAATCAGACATGTCTGAAAGGGTCCCCCACGGGTTGACTTCTTATAGAAACCGTGGCAATGGAAAGAGACAAGCGATACTCAGAAATTGCAGAACAGCAGGGTTTATTCAGCACCTTTGCGGGCTCAGTGGAGTTGCCTCCAGAGGTTGAGCACCCAGGCTTTGGTCTGGGTATCTTTTATATGGCGCAGGCTTCCGAATCCTAGTGATTTCCCCACCTAAGCAGTTTGGCTGACTCAATAAGCAGATCAGTTCACAGAAGCAGAGGTGAGCAGCAATAAGCAGGTCAGTTTACAGAAGCAGAAGTGGTGAGCAGTGAGCATAGCAGTAACTTAAGAAACTATTTTAGTTTCTTTTTTTTTTTTCTTTTCATTCCCCTTTTTGAGGCTCAGGGTGTATCTGCAGCTGTAAGAGAACATCATCATCTGCTGCTGCTGGTATCATAAGTAGCAATTGAGTGGCCATCTTTCTTTCAACACTGTCTCTATGATACTTTTTACAGTGCTGACTAGGAGGGGCATGAGGCAAGGAATAAGCAGGCATCCAGTGAGCATGGCCATAACTACCCTGATTATTGTCTTAATTCCTCCTAGCCAAGAGAACCATCCTCTGAAGAGACCGTTTATGTCCCATTCCTTCCAGGTCTGAACCAGGACATGAGCAATCTTTCTGATATTTTTAGCTATGTCTATTATAGCCTTTCCATTTAACCACCTCTTTAACTGCTTCCTTCCTAGCCTGGTCCTGTTTCCCGTCACGCCTCTGCCCCCATCTGACATCCCAAAAGGAGTCTGTCGAGTCCAGCAGGCCATCTGTCTTGAGGTGCCATAGCACGTTAGGTCATTCACACTGCAGGTTTTAATTTTTTCCTTCCAGTAATGTTTTCCTTCTCTAGTGCATGAAGAGGCTGAACTATAAAATGTGGCCAGTTGGTATGTATAGTAAGCAAATCCTTGGACGCATTTCCCCTCATGGTAGAAAGATTCCATACATTCAAAACAATCATCGTGTCTCTCAGATGACGAGGAGATTTTACAAATTAACAGAATTATAAGGCAAAAACACACTGTTTTCATACTTAAGCTGATCATAGTAGGAGGAGACTCCAAAAAATAAGAATTATGAAGAGATAGGCAAAGCAGAGGGAGAGTTTTTGAATGATAGTCCACTCAAGGGGAGACACAGAGTAGTGTCCTGTTTCGAATAAGGTAAGTAGGAGGAATCCCGGTCCAATTAATAACCAATACATCTATTGTTTGCCAGTCCTGCTGGTTCCTCAAGCTTTAGCCATGCGTTGACTGACCAGCTTCCAGCATGGCCAGAGAAGGACTTTGGGATCGTTGTTTCCTTCTTTGCAAGGTCAGGTGCAGGGGTTCCTCCAGATTGAAGGTGGCTTCCTACTTCCTTCGGCTGTCAGTCGGACTTGAGGGTTTGACTGTGGAGTTATGGATCCAAGCGTCTTTTCCTGCCATTTTGAAAGCAGTGGGAGTAGTTAAGATTACAGAATAGGGCCCTCTCCACATGGGTCTTAAGGCTCTTTTCTCCAGTCCTTTACCCATACTTGGTCCCCTGGTTGGTGTGGATGTACTGTTTTGACTAAGGATATGGGTATTCTATCAATTACCTACTTATGTATTAGAGAGATGGTATGTCCTAACCCTTGCAGCTGCTTATGTAAGTCCAAGTCCCCCAGTTCTCTGGTGTCTCCCGTTAAGTTGACTGGCAGGGGCAATTATCCATACTGGATTTCAAATGGTGAGAATCCTAGCCCTGCCTGGGGTGAGCACCTTCAAGAGGGCCACAGGTAACATGTCTACCCAAGGTAAGCTAGTCTCCTGACATAGTTAGCTAGGCCTTGTTTAAGGGTTCAGTTCATGCATTCTACTTTCCCTGAGCTCTGGGGACAGTAAGCAATACACAATTTTCACTGGATCTTCAAAGCCCTTGCCACCAGTTGTACTGTCTCGGCTACTAATGCCGGTCATTGTCCAACACTATGGTCAGAGGCATTCCATATCTGGGGACAATGTTGAGGAGGGCCTTGGTTACTTATCTTACCTTTTCAGTTTGGGTAGGAAAGACCTCTGCCCATCCCGAAAAGGTGCAGATGAAAGCTAAAAGGTATCTGAATTCTCAACTCAGACTGATTTCAGTGAAGTCCACTTCCATATCCTCAAATTGGGATAAGTTCAGTTCAGTCACTTAGTCATGTCCAACTCTTCCTGACACCATGGACCACAGCACTCCAGGCCTCCCTGTCCATCACCAGGTCCTGGAATCTACTCACACTCATCTCCATTCAGTCAGTGATGCCATCCAACCATCTCATCCTCTGTCGTCCCCTTTTCCTCCTGCCTTCAATCTTTCACAGCATCAAGGTCTTTTCCAATGAGTCAGCTCTTTGCATCAGGTGGCCAAAGTATTGGAGTTTCAGCTTCAACATCAGTCCTTCCAATGAACATTCAGGACTGATCTCCTTTACGTTGGACTTGTTGGATTTCCTTGCAGTCCAAGGGACTCTCAAGAGTCTTCTCAAACACCACAGTTCAAAAGCATCAATATGCTTTTGGCATTCGGCTTTCTTTATAGTCCAACTTTCACATCCATACATGACCACTGGAACCAACATATCCTTGATGAGATGGACTTTTGTGTTAAATAATGTCTCTGCTTTTTAATATGCTGTCTAGATTGGTCATGGAGAAGGCAATGGCAAGCCACTCCAGTACTCTTGCCTGGAAAATCCCATGGACAGAGGAGCCTGGTAGGCTGCAGTCCATGGGGTTGCTAAAAGTCAGACACGACTGAGCGACTTCACTTTCACTTTTCCCTTTCATGCATTGGAGAAGGAAATGGCAACCCACTCCAGTGTTCTTGCCTGGAGAATCCCAGGGATGGAGGAGCCAGGTGGGCTGCAGTCTATGGGGTCGCACAGAGTCAGACACAACTGAAGCGACTTAGCAGCAGCAGCAGCAGCAAGTTGGTCATAGCTTTCCTTCCAAGGAGTAACCGTCTTTTGATTTCATGGCTGCAGTCACCATCTGCAGTGATTTTCAAGCCCCCCAAAATAATGTCAGCCACTGTTTCCACTGTTTCCCCATCTATTTCCCATGAAGTGATGGGACCAGATGCCATGATCTTGGTTTGTTGGATGTTGAGCTTTAAGCCAACTTTTTCACTCTCCTCTTTTACTTTCATCAAGAGGCTTTTTAGTTCTTCTTCCCTTTCTGCTGTAAGGGTAGTGTCATCTGCATATCTGAGGTTATTGATATTTCTCCTGGCAATCTTGATTCCAATTTGTGCTTCCTCCAGCCCAGCGTTTCTCATGATGTACTCTTCATATAAGTTAAATAAGCAGGGTGACAATATACAGCCTTGACGTACTCCTTTTCCTATTTGGAACCAGAGTGTTGTTCCATGCCCAGTTCTAACTGTTGCTTCCTGACCTACATATAGGTTTCTCAAGAGGCAGATCAGGTGGTCTGGTATTCCCATCTCTTTAAGAATTTCCCACAGTTTATTGTGATCCACACAGTCAAAGGCTTTGGCATAGTCAATAAAGCAGAAATAGATGTTTTTCTGGAACTCTCTTGCTTTTTCGATGATCCAGTGGATGTTGGCAATTTGATCTCTGGTTCCTCTGCCTTTTCTAAAACCAGCTTGAACATCTGGAAGTTCATGGTTCACATACTGTTGAAACCCGGCTTGGAGAATTTTGAACATTACTTTACTAGCATGTGAGATGAGTGCAATTTTGTGGTAGTTTGAGCATTCTTTGGCATTGCCTTTCTTAGGGATTAGAATGAAAACTGACCTTTTCCAGTCCTGTGGCCACTGCTGAGTTTTCCAAATTTGCTGCCATATTGAGTGCAGCACTTTCAGAGCATCATCTTTTAGGATTTGCAATAGCTCAACTGGAATTCCATCACCTCCACTAGCTTTGTTTGTAGTGATGCTTCCTAAGGCCCACTTAACTTCACATTCCAGGATGTCTGTCTCTAGGTGAGTGATCACACCATCGTAATTATCTGGGTCATGAAGATCTTTTTTGTATAGTTTTTATGTGTATTCTTGCTACCTCTTCTTACTATCTTCTGCTTCTGTTAGGTCCATACCATTTCTGTCCTTTATCGAGCCCATCTTTGCATGAAATGTTCCTTCCAGTTCCAGTTCAGTCACTCAGTCGTGTCCAACTCTTTGCGACCCCATGAATCCCAGCACACCAGGCCTCCCTGTCCATCACCAACTCCCGGAGTTCACTCAGACTCACGTCCATCGAGTCAGTGATGCCATCCAGCCATCTCATCCTTGTCGTCCCCTTCTCCTCCTGCCCCCAATCCCTCCCAGCATCAGGGTCTTTTCCAATGAATCAACTCTTCGCATGAGGCGGCCAAAGTATTGGAGTTTCAGCTTTAGCATCAGCTCTTCCAGTGAACACCCAGGACTGGTCTCCTTTAGAATAGACTGGTTGGATCGTCTTGCAGTCCAAGGGACTCTCAAGAGTCTTCTCCAACACCTTAGTTCAAAAGCATCAATTCTTTGGCACTCAGCCTTCCTTCAGTTCAGTTCAGTTTAGTTGCTCAGTCATGTCCAACTCTTTGTGACCCTGTGAATTGCAGCATGCCTGGCGTCCCTGTCCATCATCAACTCCTGGAGTTCACTCAAACTCATGTCCATCAAGTCAGTGATGCCATCCAGCCATCTCATCCTCTGTCATCCCCTTCTCCTCCTGCCCCAATCCCTATATCTCTAATTTTCTTGAAGAGATCTCTAGTCTTTCCCATTCTTTTGTTTTCCTCTATTTCTTTGCACTGATAACTGAGGAAGGCTTTCTTATCTCTTCTTGCTATTCTTTGGAACTCTGCATTCACATGGGTATGTCTTTCCTTTTCTCCTCTGCTTTTCACTTCTCTTCTTTTCACAGCTATTTTTAAGGCCTCCTCAGACAGCCATTTTGCTTTTCTGCATTTCTTTTTCTTGGGGATGGTCTTAATCCCTGTCTCCTGTACAATGTCATGAAACTCCATCCATATTTCATCAGGCACTATGTCCATCAGATCTAGTCCCTTAAATCTATTTCTTACTTCCACTGTATAATCATAAGGGATTTGATTTTAGTCATACCTGAATGGTCTAGTGGTTTTCCCAACTTTCTTCAATTTAAGTCTGAATTTGACAATAAGGAGTTCAAGATCTGAGCCACAGTCAGCTCCCAGTCTTATTTTTGCTGACTGTATAGAGCATGTCCATCTTTGGCTGCAAAGAATATAATCAATCTGATTCCAGTGTTGGCCATCTGGTGATGTTCATGTGTTGTCCATGTTCTCTTGTGTTGTTCAAAGAGAGTGTGTGCTATAACCAGTGTGTTCTCTTGGCAAAACTCTATTAGCCTTTGCCCTGCTTCATTCTGTACTCCAAGGCCAAATTTGCCTGTTACTCCAGGTGTTTCTTGACTTCCTACTTTTGCATTCCAGTCTCCTATAATGAAAAGGACATCTTTTTTGGGTGTTAGTTCTAAAAGGTCTTGTAGGTCTTCTTCAAACTGTTCAGCTTCAACTACTTCAGCATTAGTGGTCAGGGTATAGACTTGGATTACTGTGATATTGAATAGTTTGCCTTGGAAACGAACAGAGATCATTCTGTTGTGGAGATTGCATCCAAGTACTGCATTTTGGACTCTTGTTGACTATGATGGCTACTCCATTTCTTCTAAGGAATTCTTGCCCACAGTAGTAGATATAATGGTCATCTGAGTTAAATGCACCCATTGCAGTCCATTTTAGTTCGCTGATTCCTAAAATGTTGACATTCAAATGGGGATAGTCTGCAACACTGTGTCCTACCAGCCTACTAGGCCCCTGGAAAGCATTATTTTGTAAACAGGTTGCTCATTGCTGGGAGACAGAAGAGCAGAGTGCGGGGAAGCGAGCGATGAGATGGTACCAGACTAGCAAGGTCTCTAAGGCGATCTTGCCCATATGGGTCAGTTCATGTTGTTGGTGGACCAGCTTGTAGGTTAGATGCTCCAGGACATTGACTCAGTGGTCTTTTGTGATCCGCCATCCTGTCTTCGCCTTGGTTCCCTCTTCCTTTTTTATCCATTCCTGCTTTTCAGAAGAGTACCTGGGGGCAACTGATACTTTCAGGGATAGCAGGACTTTTGGTTTGTCTGGAAGCTGCCCTCAGGCAGCCTGGTTGGTGACTGCATTAGTGTGTAGGTTTCCTTTGGCTACTGGGTCTCCCCCACTTCTGGTGGCCTTTGCAGTGGACGACTGCCACTTCCTTCAGTCCCCGTACTACGTCCAGGAGGTCCCCCTACTACCTTCAAGATTTCAGCTTGGTTCTTGATCCCCTTGCCTTCTGCAGTAAGGAGTCCTCTTTCATTGTATAAGCCTCCGTGAACTTGTAGAATAGCGAAAGCACACCATATGTCTGTATAGGTCTTGACTTGCCAGTCTTGGCTGAGTTCCAGTGCTCCGATTAATGTCCTCAACTCCACTCTCTGTGCTGACCATCCTTGAGGAAGTGCCTCTGCTTCCACCACTTCAAAGTCAGGCACCATGGCATACCCGGCCATCCTTTTCCCATTTTCCATGAAGCTGCTACCATTAGTATATAGGACCAGGTCTGGGTTTTGCAGTTTATCAGTCAAGTCTGGTCTTCTAGAAAATACTTCATCTAGTATTTCTAAGCAGTCATAGTCCAGGAGCCCTGCCTCGTCTGGTAGGAAAGTAGCTGGGTTTAGAGTTCATACAACTTCCAGTTTTACTCGTGGATTTTCACATAGTAACCCTTGATACTGAGTCATCCATGCATACATGAGCCAATGGTGGCTTCTGTTATCCATCAGGGTTACAACTGAGTGTGGGACTTTAACATTGAGGTTTTGCCCCAGCGTTAACTTGTCAGCTTCCCTTACCAGTAAGGTGACGGCCACTAGTGCTTAGAGGCAGGGTGGCCAAGCAGCCGCAACTGAGTCAATTTGTTTAGACAGGCAGGCCACTGGCCTTTGCCAGGGTCTGAATTCTTGGATTAGGACTCCCAAGGCTATTCCATTCTTTTCATGAACAAAGAGGTTGACCATTCTGGTTACATTGGGAAGTCCTAGGGCTGGGGCCTTAGAGAGTTTGGCCTTAATTGTTTGAAACACTGCCTCCTGGGTTGGTCCCCACTCATGGGGGACCTTTTCTTCTTTTAGAGCCTCATATAGGGATCTGGCCAAGTCTGAAAATCCAGGGATCTATATCCTGCAGAACCCTGCTGCTCCCAGGAACTTGTGGACCTTCCTGTGAGTGGTAGAGGTAGGGATGGTGCAAACTGCTTGTTTCCTTTCAGTTCCCAGCATCCACTGGCCCAGCATGATGCTAAAACCTAGATATATGACTTGTCTTTTACAGACTTGTGCCTTTTTTTTTGAAACCTGGTACCCTGCTTCCATTAACAGGGAGAGGAGGGCCTTTGTTCCTTCTAGGCTTTGAGCCTGTGTCATGCTGGCCAGCAGAAGGTCATCGATGTATTGCAGCAGGACACAGTTTAACTCTTGTCCAGGAAATTTAGCCAAGTCAGTGGCCAAGGCTCTGCTGAAGGGAGTAAGTGAGTTCTTGAACCCCTGTGGAAGCCTCGTCCAAGTAAGCTGTTTCTTGCTTCCCATGTATAGGTTTTCCCATTTAAAGGCAAATAGTGGTTGGCTGACAGGTACTACCCAGAGGCAGAAGAAGGCATCTTTTAAGTCCAAGCAAGTAAACCATTCAGCTGTGAAGGGGATCAGTCTTTATAGGATACATGGATTAGGCGCTGCTGGGTGCAAAGTAATTGTTGCCTGTTTACAGCCCTTAGGTCCTGAACCAGACAATAGTCATGTGTTCCCAGCTTTCTTATGGGCAGCAGTGGGGTGTTCCATGGTGACTGGAATTTTATCAGGAGTCTGTGTTGGAGTGGTGTGTCTTAATGAGCCTGGATTCCCAGTTGGGCCTCTTGGGGAATCAAATATTGTCATAGTTTTACAGGTTGAGCTCCTGGTTTCAGATCAATCAGGATGAGGACATAATGTTTTGCTAGGCCTGGGGGTTCTCCTAGGCTGAAAACTAGTGGGTATTCAGTCTCTAATTCAGGAGGAATGGTCCTAGTGGGTATTCAGTCTCTAATTCAGGAGGAATGGTCCTCTCTTCTTGAAGGGAGGAATACAGGCTCCATTTTTCTTCTCTCCTTAGAGCAAGAGTCAAAATCAAAGAGGTGGGCGGTCCTTTAGTTTTAGCTGGTCTGACCCATCAACAGAGAAGGAAATTTGGACCCCCCACCTTGGCAGCAGTTCTCTTCCCCTCACAGGGACAGGGCAGTCAGGTAGGTAGAGGAATTCATGTAGTACCTCATGGCCCCTTAATTGGCATTGTTGAGGACCGCAGAAGGGCTTGCGGGTCTGAGCACCTGTGGCCCTGATGGCAGTGGTTTCCTTTCCTGAGATGGGGGGATACTTGTTGAGTGACCACCGAATGTCCGGCACCTGTATCCACCATCAAGTCCACTGGATGGCCCCCTACTTGAATTCTGACCATAGGCTCTCGGGGGCCCAATTGGAGAGAGCCTGGTCCCCTCTAGTCGTATTCTGCTCCAGCTAGGCCGGTCAGATTAGTGCTGGGTGGCTCAGGTTGATGTCTGCTCAGCGGACCTGCTGCTTTGGTTCTCTTCTCAGGGCAGCTAGGGACTCATTCTTCCAGTGATCCTTCTCCTTGCAATAGGCACACTGATTGCAGCTGAGGGAGTTCCTCTCTCTTGGGTCTGGGCCCCTTGACTTATGAGGTGGCCTTGCTAGGGGTTCAGGCTTTGACAGGGCAGCTGCCAGGAGTGCGGCTTTTTGCTTCATCCTCTTTTCTGCTTCTTGACATGCTGTTTGATCACAATTGAAAAAGACTTTGTTAGCTATTGCTAGCAGTTCTGTGGCATTTTTTCCTGCAAACGCTTCTAACTTCTGTAATTTCTTCCGGATGTCCAATTGGGCCTGTCACACAAAGGCTACATTTATCATCTGTGGGTTCTCAGGGGCTTCAGGATCAAAAGGGGTGAAGACCTGGAAGGCCTCATATAGCCTCTTGTAGAAGTCGGCCAGGCCTTCATCTGTTTTTTTGCAATACCTCAGTGGTCTTGGCCATGTTGGTAGGCTTATTAGCCCCAGCTTTTACTCTATGTAGGATGGCCTGTCGATACCTCTCCAGCCAGTTTTTCTTTCCCTTGGTGTTGGGGTCCCAATGGGGCTCTTCTTCTGGGAAGGCCTTCCATGCCCAGTTATCCACATCTAATTGACCCCCTGGGGCATTGGCCTGGAGCCATTTTCGAGCCTCTGTCACAACTCGTCGGCACTCCTCAGTGTTGAACAGGGTGAGGAGAAGCTGCTGACAGTCCACCCAGGTTGGGTGGTGAGTCTGGAAAATGGACTCTAGGAGATCAACTGGTGCCTGACGTTTTTCAGAGTATGAAGGGGTATGATGCTTCCAGTTGAGATCAGTTGTGGAAAACGGTTGGTAGTAGAGGACAGTTCCTTCTTCTTGTAGAGTCCCACTGGGGACAATATGCTGCAGTCCCCATGTCTCTCTTAGAGGCATTTGAAGTGCTAGGGAAGCTGCCCATTGAGCCAACTGGAGACACCTGCTCATTGGCTCTGGGGTCTCTGATCATGGGGGCATAATAGCTTCAGGAGCATTAGGAGGAAGAGGTGAAACAGAAGGCGGTGGACTGCCTGGTAAATGCAGATCTGCTGCTCCTGGCGGGGGAGCTGTGGGGATGTAAGGTGGGGGCATTGGAGGCATGTCTTTAGCTTCACTCTGGAGGGTAGGCAGTTCCTTTTTCTGACACGAAGCCTTTTTTTCCGATTGATCCATAGAACCTTACATTGCCCCTGACCTGTCATGCAGAACCAAACCCAGGGAGGCCTTCATTGGGCAATTTTTAACCATTGGTCAATATATGGAAATTGGTCTGGGTGGCTGGAGTCTCCAGTCACAACTCTATATACTGCTTGGACGGTGGGCATATCTAAAGTCCCCTCTGGGAGCCCTCTGACCCTAAAGGAGGGCCATTCTAGGGTACAAAAGTGTGCAGCTTTCCTGGGATTAGTTTCATACCATACTCTCCAGAAAATCCTTTCTTAAAATTCTTAATCATACTTTCTAAAACAATAGGTTTTGAGGTTGAACTGCCCAATATGTGAGAGTTCCTAACTTGTGGTGGTGCCACACAATGAACAAAGGGAAACACTCACTTTCATCTGCCTGGCCTCTCCCCTCACGGAGATTTAGCTGTCTCTTAGCATTGGCACGGAGAAGGCAATGGCAACCCACTCCAGTATTCCTGCCTGGCAAATCCCATGGACAGAGGAGCCTGGTAGGCTGCAGTCCATGGGGTCGCTAAGAGTCAGACATGACTAGCGACTTCACTTTCACTTTTCACTTTCATGCACTAGAGAAGGAAATGGCAACCCACTCCAGTGTTCTTGCCTGGAGGATCCCAGGGACGGGGGAGCCTGGTGGGCTGCCATCTATGGGGTCGCACAGAGTGGGACACTACTGAAGCGACTTAGCAGCAGCAGTAGCATTGGCAGGTTAGTATAAGCCCCTGACTCAGACCAGCCTCACAGGGAGGAATTAGATCCTCAAGAGACTGGTGCTGCCCTAAGTCATATGAGGTCACTATGGAACCACAGGTTAGGACTCACTTAGGCTCCGTAGTCCAAGATTGTGGAGAGTGGTCTCTTATTCAACACAAGCACACATCCACAGCACACCGGGATTAATAGACCACCCAAGGGAACAAATCCTATTCTGAGTGACCCTCCGGTCACTGGGAGGTGATCAGGCTCTGCTTCTGTAGTATGGCTAGTCTTGACTCGGGCAGATGTCCCCAGGGCACTCACCCATCTGACGTCCTGTCCTGGAACCTACTTCTGCTCTCCTTCTGAGTCCATTCAGAAAGCAGTATGAGCCACAGCTGATGGAGCCCATGTGAGGTTTGGTCTCCAGCAAACGGCTGGTTGGTGTCACTGGGCTGGCAGCTGTGGCCTCCCTCAGTTCCCTGACAATGGTGGCACAAGGGAACAACTCAGTTGTCATTTCCCTGCCAATGTACCAGGAAATCTTATAGAAACCATGGCGACAGAAAGAGACAAGCAACACTTGGAGATGCAAAACAGCAGGGTTTATTCAGCACCAGTGTGGGCTCAGCAGAGTGGCCTCCAGAGGCTGAGCACCTGGGCTTTGGTCTGGGTATCTTTTATATGGCACAGGCTTCCAGGTCCTACTGACTTCCCACCTAAGCAGTTTGGCTGACTCAATAAGCAGGCCAGTTTACAGAGCAGAGGTGGTGAGCAGCAATAAGCAGGCCAGTTTACAGAAGCAGAAGCAGTGAGCAGTGAGCATAGCAGTAAAGTTAAGCAACTATTTTACTTTCTGTTTTTTTTTTTTTTTTCCTCTTCAGACTTAGCATGATATCTACATCTAGATAGTACAAGAAGGTAAAATAATACAGTAGCATTATTTTTTTAATTTAAAATAGTAGTTATTTTTAATTATAAAACTTATACATGTTCAAGATAAAGAATTCAACTATTAGGTGATTTAAGATAAAAATAAAATTTTTGACTCCATATCCATACCCTTGGTGACAGTCTAGAATTTCTTGTTATGTTTAATACAAATATACCTATAAACACAGTAAAGGATTCTTCATCTTAGCGTCTATCAGAAATATGCAAAACCTTCCCTATACTGTATTATCTTCCAATTAAAATTAATGAATTAAAAAAGAAATACTCAACAATGAAATTGATTAAAGCCTCACATTAAAAAAAAAGAAACCTGCAGTTGAATGATGGAAGAATATTAGGCTTAGGTTTGGTAGTATTGGGCTTCCCTTGTGGCTCAGCTGGTAAAGAATCTGCCTGCAATGCAGGAGACATGGGTTATCTTGTAGTGGAGTGAATTGATCTATCAGTGATAACAAAGACACCAAGCTATAAGGTGCACATCACATGTTATACATTACAGGAAAGATGTTGACAGCAACTACAGCAACCCTGATTATGATGCATAAGTTGTCACACTTTTCAATCATTATGTGTGTTAGTAGGTAAGTCATATTGGAATTCAGTCAGTTATATGTAAGCAGGATTGCAGCCTTTATTCTGATATTCTTAGGTCAGGTTTACACAATAGTTGGGTCTTCCCAGGTGGTGCTGGTGGTAAAGAACCCGCCTGCTAGGGCAGGAGACATAAGAGACGCAGTTTAGATCCCTGGCTCAGGTAGATGCCCTGAAGGAGGGCATGACAACCCACTCCAGTATTCTGGCCTGGAGAATCCCATGGACAGTGAAGCCTGGCGAACTACAGTCCATAGGGTTGCACACAGTCCAACATGACTGAAGCAACTTAGCATGCACACATGCACACCATAGTTAACAATTTTTCAGATTTTGGAAAGGCAGTGTAGTATACACACCATATATTTTGTAACATTCATGGAGGAGTTGGACCAAAGTCATACAATCAAATACATTAATATTTCTTCAGTGAAATGGAGGAATGGTTGGGTTTTGCTGCCAAATATATCATGAAGAAATTTTCAAGTTTCAGAACATTTTCTATTTCAGAATCATGGACTGGTGAGATATCCTATTCTTTAATCCTGATAATGCAAAGTAAAACTAAGAGAACATATCCAAAAGGTGTTGGCACTAGACTGAATTTGTTTTTCAAATAGTGTGCTCTTTTGGGGTTAAGAAGTGGGAACTTCAGAAATATCATTATCTAGAATAGGTCAGATGTTAGTCATTCAAGTAAATTTTGTATGAATATAGAAAATAAAAGATAAACAGAGAATGGGTGAATTCAGAAGCCTGTAGTGAGTAACATACCTGGCAGAGAATTTAAGAGTTGCACAGAAGAGGATCTTTTTTAAACAACAGAAGCTACTTGTGATGGGGTAGCTTGAAGTATTTATTTGGAAATTAAAGAAGTTCCTTCTGTGAGGATTTTTGGCTGAGAACAGTGAAGTTTTCAATGGAAAATTTTCTTAACTCTGCTTTTGTAGCTTAGATCGAGTGTGTCATATGTTTATATGGAATGTCTCATGTATAACTGAAGCTTCCTTTTATATTTCAAGTAGCTATTTAGATACCTGGTCTCTATTGTATGGTTTTTTGATTTGAACATAGTTTGTCTTTCGTTTCTACCCAGTTTCCATGACTCAAACCATTATGTTAGGCCAGAATGTGGTAATAGAGGCAATTATGCCATTGAGTATGTGGCCCAGCCTTCAGATTAAGGTTTCACACCTGGGTATCATTATTCTTTCCCATATCAATTTATTATTTAAGGACTTATTGTTTGAAAGTCCTTATAGCACATAAGCAATTAGAGTAGCTGAGAGTCTGCCTGTATTCAATGTATTTATTTTGCTTTCCCTAGCTTTTTCATGCCAGAATAATTAAATCCCCTTCTAATGTATCAGGAGCAGACTGTTTTGAAATTGACAGCACTCTTTCCTCTCCTCTTCAATAAGAAAAGAATCACAGAAACCTGGCAGATAAATAATAAACTTTACAAAAAGGAAGGAGAAAACAGAACACATTAATTGAAAGGATATTCTCCCGTTCCACCTAAAGCAGTAATTGGTGAATATTACTGATTTATTATTATTTTCTAAACAGAGTTTACAAATGCTATTTTGTTGACTGCATAAGAAACAACCTACTTCTTAGAAATGAATATTTCATGTAGCAAATTTGTTTCCTGTAGTGTGTGAGTAACAAGATATTATACTGAGCTTTTAAAAATGTAGTGACCTATTCCATAGGACACTCTTGGGAGAAGGAAATGGGTTGGCTAGACCTCATGGAAATATTTATTTGCATATGCTTCAATGCAATGAGCACTTTGCAAATTTTGAATTTTACCATGTGGTTGTTGTAGCAGAATAGCTAGTCTTTTTCTAGAGTATATTTGCATATGATAGTTTAACAGCTTTCCCCTTTTGTTCCTAGAAGATTAAGTCTCAGTCTGAGGAGAAGAGAAAATAAAAGTGGTTCCTTACAACTTGAAAAAAAATATAATTTGAAGATAAGAGCAAACTCTGAAATGCACATTTTACTTCCAGAAGTTCAGTCTAAGAAGTACAGTTTTTCTCTGTATGTGCCAGCAGAGCTCTTCCTAATTCTTGGTGGCAGGTGTGTCATCAGGAGCCCTGTGAAGTTGAAATAACTCATCAAAATTTCCCCCAACTATTTTTTGCCTACCTAGTGAAATTCAGGCTTCAGCATTTCATTCCTTTGGTTTAGGTTTGGACCCTTTGTTTAAAATTCATATTTTCTCAGGGAGTGGATGAGGAGCAGAGATGAGTGCTTTCTAAAAATTATTGATCACTTCAAATGCTCCATGAATAAAAAGGCCCTGAGCTTTAAAAAGATTAGGAAATTGCGAAGTGTACACTTTTGAAGGAGGTGTACACCCCCCTCCCCATATAATACCTATTAGAGTCCTTGAACAGAGAAGGCAATGGCACCCCACTCCAATACTCTTGCCTGGAAAATCCCATGGACAGAGGAGCCTGGTAGGCTGTAGTCCATGGGGTCGCTAAGAGTTGGACACAACTGAACGACTTCACTTTCACTTTTCACTTTCATGCATTGGAGAAGGAAATGGCAACCCACTCCATTGTTCTTGCCTGGAGAATCCCAGGGATGAGGGAGCCTGGTGGGCTGCTGTCTCTGGGATCGCACAGAGTCAGACATGACTGAAGCAACATAGCAGCAGCAGCAGCAGCAGCAGAGTCCTTGAAATTGATAACAACCTCAGATATGCAGATGACACCACCCTTATGGCAGAAAGTGAAGAGGAACTAAAAAGCCTCTTGATGAAAGTGAAAGTGGAGAGTGAAAAAGTTGGCTTGAAGCTCAACATTCAGAAAATGAAGATCATGGCATCCGGTCCCATCACTTCATGGGAAATAGATGGGGAAACAGTGGAAACAGAGTCCGACTTTATTTTTCTGGGCTCCAAAATCACTGCAGATGGTGACTGCAGCCATGAAATTAAAAGACACTTACTCCTTGGAAGGAAGATTATGACCAACCTAGATAGCATATTCAAAAGCAGAGACATTACTTTGTCAACAAAGGTCTGTCTAGTCAAGGCTATGGTTTTCCCTGTGGTCATGTATGGATGTGAGAGTTGGACTGTGAAGAAGGCTGAGCGCTGAAGAATTGGTGCCTTTGAACTGTGGTGTTGAAGAAGACTCTTGAGAGTCCCTTGGACTGCAAGGAGATCCAACCAGTCCATTCTAAAGGAGATCAGCCCTGGGTGTTCTTTGGAAGGAATGATGCTAAAGCTGAAACTCCAGTACTTTGGCCACCTCATGTGAAGAGTTGACTCATTGGAAAAGACTCTGATGCTGGGAGGGATTGGGGGCAGGAGGAGAAGGGGACGACAGAGGATGAGATGGCTGGATGGCATCACTGACTCGATGGACGTGAGTCTGAGTGAACTCCAGGAGTTGGTGATGAACAGGGAGGCCTGGCGTGCTGCGATTCATGGGGTCACAAAGAGTCGGACAGGACTGAGCGACTGAACTGACTGACTGACTGGGATACATTTGGGGATATTATACAATTTCCTGGATAGTATCTTACAATTGTTTACTGATTGATCAAGGATATTCGTATTAGATAATTTCCTTGGAGTTCTACACAGTGCTGATTCCCATTAGACTGTGGCCAGCAATGGACTATAGAATTCTGTGTCTCTGCAAGTGAGCGAATAGATGGGATGTAGAGGCACTGGTTTGCTTCTTGAAGGGTCTTAGGTTAGTAATCAGGAAACTGGCTGATTGAAAGCTTTAGTTTTGCTTATGTTTGATAAATGTTATGTGGAGAAAGCTTTGCTAAGATTTTAGCAGAATGTATATTCCACTGGAGCACTGTCAGTTCTTTGGGGTGACATTGTTCTTTACCAAACTTTGTCTCTTTAATTATTCTGATAGACAAAATGAGATTTAGAAATAGCATACAGAAACAGGAGGAACAGGAGGACTACATTTTTTAAAATCTCCATTAGGTCTTCTTATGTAGATATTTGTGATTATTTTCTGCTACTATTGACTCAGTTGTTTATTTCTCTGATTTTTTCCTTTCAAATTCTGAAAAGCAATCTATGTAACACTGAAGCAATTTTTCTGTTAGCAAACATAAAAGAACCCAGCAAATTCATCTGTGTTCTGTGATTTGTATACAAAGGTACTTAGAAATAATAATTTCTTCCCCTAATTGTTGCTAAATAGGTCTGCAGTGGATGCAGAGTCCTTCCATAATTGCAGATTAAACAATATTGCAGTTTTGAATGAAATTAGGGAATTGAGGACTCAAATTGGCAACATAACAAACGTCTGTTATCCCTGAGGAAATTTGTGATATTGATTCTAACTAAAAGTAGAAATTGTACACACTGGGATATTGGGGGAACAGTTTAAAAAGCCAATGGGATGGTAGTTGTGGTGGTGATACAGATTTATGATTATGAAATTACAGAGTATAATACTTTGAAAACACCTGTGATTTTTACTCAACTATTTTAGTTGAAAACTGTCTCTGACAACACTGTTGTTCTCTGAACAAGTTATTTACTATATTATTAAAATTTAATGCACTGTGGCATGCTCTTGAGAAATCCATTCCCTCAAAACAAACAAATTACACTTAAAGAGTTCTTTCTAGCACACACCTGGGAGTTAACTTCTATATGTCTTTAATTAGTAAAATTAGATTAATAACACATATTGGTCAAGTGACATATAGAATCAAAAGAGTTGAATATGTAAACAGTGATATCCTCCTCTACCTATCACTTCCAAATGAATGCAAATGAGCATTTCAAGAAAAGTAATGTAGACCGTTTAAGCAGTGTTTACTTTTTGGTTCAGAATATGTTTATAGTATATCAAATATCTAAGGAGATTTAAAATGTAGTCATGTATTTAGATGTTTGAAATTATTAGTGCCATTAGGACATAGAGTCTTTTCTCACCGTTGTATTCCCTGCATGCATCATTTAGGTTGTTTCCATGTCTTGGCTGATGTAAACCATGCTGCAGTGAACATTGGGGTGCATATATCTTTTTGAATTATGGTTTTCTCCAGATATATGCCAAGGAGTGGATTGCTGGATCCATTAGTAGTCCATTTTTAGCTTCTTAGGGAACTTCTATACTGTTCTCCATAGGCTGTACTAATTTACACTCCCACCAACAACATAGGAGGGATCCCTTTTCTCCATGCCTTCCCCAACATTAATTGTTTGGAGATTTTTTGATGATGGCCGTTCTGACAGGCACAAAGTGATGCATGTGTGCAAACTAAGTTGCTTCGGTCATGTCCAGCTCTTTCCTACCCAGTGGAACGTAGCCCACCAGGCTCCGTTCTACAGGATTTTCCAGGCAAGGATACTGGAATCGGTTGCCATGCCCTCCAGGGGATCTTCCCAACCTGGGGATTGAGCCCATGTCTCATGTCTCCTGCACTGGCAGGCAAGCTATTTACCACTAGCGCCACCTGGGAAGTATTTTTTTTTAATACTCATTGTATTTTTTTAAATTAATTAATTAATTTTAATATAATTTATTTATTGTAATTGGAAGTTAATTACTTTACAATATTGTGTTGGTTTTGCCATATATCAACATGAATCCGCCACAGTTATACACATGTTCCCGATCCTGAACCCCCCTCCCACCTCCCTCCCCGAACCATCCCTCTTTTTAATTAAAAGATAATTGCTTTATAGTATTGTATTGGTTTCTGCCAAACATCAACAACCTCATTGGATTTTTAAAATATTTTATTTTTAATCCTCATTGTATTTTTGAGTTACATTTCTCTAATAATTAGCAATGTTGAGAATATTTTCATGTGCTTTTTGGCCATAGGTATGTCTTCTTTAGAGAAATGTCTATTTAGATCTTTTGCCCGTTTTTTTTGTGTGTGTGTTTTTTTTCGGTTGTTTGTTTTTTGATACTGAGCTACAGGAACTATTTTTATGTTTTTGGAAATTAATCTCTTGTCAGGTCAGTCATATCATTTGCAAATATTTTCTTGCATTCTATGTGTTGTCTTTTCATTTTCATATTTATTTATTTGTATTTATTTTATTTTTTTTTTTTGCTATGCAAAAGTTTGTAAGTTTAATAAGGCTCCATTTATTTATTTTTGTTTTTACTTTCATTATCTAGGAGGTAGATCCAAAAGATATTGCTCTAATTTATATCAGAGTGTGTTCTGCCTATGTTTTCCTCCAAAAGTTTTACAGTATCCAGCCTGTGTTTTCTTACTGATTTTCTCTCTGGATGATCTGCCCTTTGATGAAAGCGTGTGTTAAAGACCCCACTATTATTGTGTTACTGTTGATTTCTCCTTTTATGGCTATTAGTATTTGCATTATATATTGAGGTGCTCCTATTTTCAGTTCAATTCAGCTCAGGCACGAAGTTGTGTCCAACTCTTTGCCACCCCATGAACCACAGCACACCAGGCCTCCCTGTCCATCACCAGCTGCCAGAGTCCACCCAAACCCATGTCCATTGTGTTGATGATGCCATCCAACCATCTCATCCTCTGGCATCCCCTTCTCCTCCTGCCCTCAATCTTTCCCAGCATCAGGGTCTTTTCAAATGAGTCAGCTCTTTGCATCAGGTGGCCAAAGTATTGGTGTTTCAGCTTCAACATCAGTCCTTCCAATGAACACCCAAGACTGACCTCCTTTAGGATCGACTGGTTGGATCTCCTTGCAGTCCAAGGGACTCTCAAGAGTCTTTTCCAACACCACAGTTCAAAAGCATCAATTCTTCGGCTCTCAGCTTTCTTCATAGTCCAACTCTCACATCCATACATGACCACTGCAAAAACCATAGCCTTGACTAGATGGACCTTTGTTGGCAAAGTAATGTTTCTGCTTTTGAATATGCTATCTAGATTGGTCATAACTTTCCTTCCAAGGAGTAAGCGTCTTTTAATTTCATGGCTGCAATCACCATCTGCAGTGATTTTGGAACCCCCCAAAATAAAGTCAGCTACTGTTTCCACTGTCTCCCCATCTATTTGCCATGAAGTGATGGGACCGGATGCCATGATCTTCGTTTTCTGAATGTTGAGCTTTAAGCCAACTTTTTCACTCTCCTCTTTCACTTTCATCAAGAAGCTTTTTAGTTCTTCTTCACTTTCTGCCATAGGGGTGGTGTCATCTGCATATCTGAGGTTATTAATATTTCTCCTGGCAATCTTGATTCCGGCTTGTGCTTCCTCCAGCTCCTATTTTGGGTATGTATATATTACAGTTGTTATATCTTCTTCTTGGATGATCCCTTGATCATAATGTAGTGTCTTTCTTTGTCTCTTGTAACAGCCTTTATTTTAATGTCTATTTTGTTTAATATAAGTATTGCTATTCCAGCTTTCTTTTGGTTTTTATTTGCATGGAATACCTTTTCCCATCCCCTCACTTTCCGTCTGTATATGTCCCTAGATCTGAAGTGGGTCTCTTATAGACAGCATATATATGTATGGGTCTTGTTTTTTTATCCATTCAGCCAATCTTTGTCTTTTGGTTGAAGCATTTAATCTGTTTACATTTAAGGTAATTATCAATATGTATGTGCTTATTGCTGTTTTATTAATTGTCTTGGATTTGTTTTTGTAGGTGAAATGGCAACCCACTCCAGTACTCTTGCCTGGAGAATCCCATGGAGGGAGGAGCCTGGTAGGCTACAGTCCATGGGGTTTCAAAGAGTCGGACAGGACTGAGCGGCTTCACTTCACTTCACTTCTCTTTCCTTCCTCTTTTGTTCTCTTGTGATTTGATGACTACTTTTAGTGTTGTGTTTGGATTCCTTTTTCTTTTTTGTGTATGTATCTATTCTAAAAGTTCTGTCTGCAGTTACCATGGGGTTTTTATGTAGCAGTCTACAAATAAATGAGATTATTTAAAGTTGCTGGTCTCTCTTAATTTCAAATGTATTTCCAATATTCTGCATCTGTACTCTGCTGTTTGCATGATTCCTGGTTTTGATATCATATTTGTGTGTGGATGATTTGCTACCTTCACCATAGGTTTACCTTACCAGTGAGCATTTCCATTCTTAATTTTTTTGTTTCTAGTTGTGTCCTTTTCTTTTCTACCTGGAAAAGTTCCTTTAGCTTTTGTTGTAATGCTGATTTGGTGATGCTGAATTCTCTGAGCTTTTGTTTATCTATAAATGTTTTGATTTCTCCATTGAATCTGAATGAAAGCCTTGCTAGGAAGAGCATTGGTTGTAGGGTTTTCCTTTTCATCACTTTAAATATATTTATGACATTCCCTTCTGCCCTCTAGAGTTTTTGTTGGGAAATCAGGTAATAACCTTAGAGGGATTTCCTTGTATGTTATTTGTTGCTTTTTAATATTTTCTCTTGTCTTTAACTTTTATTAATTTGATTATTATGTATATTGGCATGTTCCTCCTTAGGTTTATCCTGTATGAGACTCTGCACTTCTTGGACTTGAGTGACTATCTTTTTCCCATGTTAGGGGACTTTTTAGCTATTATCTCTTCAAATATTTTCTCAGGCCCTTTCTCTCTCTCTTCCCCTTCTGGGACCTGTATAATCTGAATGTTTGTGTATTTAATGTTGTCCCAGAGGTCTCTTACACTATCCTCATTTCTCTCCATTCTTTTTTTTTTTTCTATTCTGTAATAGTGATTTCCACCATTCTGTTTTCCATTTACATTGGTGTTCTTCTGCCTCATTTATTCTGCTATTGATTCCTTCTAGTGTATTTTTCATTTCAGTTATTGTGTTGCTCATCTCTGTTTGTTCTTTATACCTTCTAGCTCTTTGTTAAAGATTTCTTGTATCTTTTGTGTCTCCATTATTTTTCTGAGATTTTGAACCATCTTTCTACTTTGAATTCTTTTTCAGCTAGATTGCCTATCTCCCCTTCACTTAGTTGTTCTTCTAGGACTTTATCTTGTTCTTTCATCTGGAACATATTTCTCTTTTGTCTCATTTTGTCCAAATTACTGTGATTGCAGTTTCTGTTCCACAGGCTGAAGGGTTGTCAAGAGTGTAAAAGTTGCAGTGGCTTGGTGGAACTTGGATTTGCTGCTTCTAGTAATTATATACACTGGCTCTGGTTAGCTCCAGGGCCCTGAGGAATGCTGGGCAGTTTTTCTAGAAAACTCCTTCCTGTTCCATAGGAATGAGCCAGTGGGCAGGAAAAGCCAGTTGACTCCAATTTTGAAAGAAATTCTACCAGGAATAAAAATGCTATCAAACTGGGCTGCATACTACAGAGAAGTTGTTCATGAAGGAAAAGTCAGTGATGTGACAAACTTCACTATTGTCTTATTTTAAGTTGAGGGAAAGGATATCTTGAGAGTTTGGGATTGGCATGTACACACTGCTATATTTAAAACAGATAACCAACAAGGATCTACTGTATAGCACAGAAAACTCTGCTCAATACTGTATAATAGTCTAAATAGGAAAAAATTTGAAGAAGAATAGATACATACATATATATATATATATGTATATACATATAAACTGAATCACTTTACCATACACATGAAACTAACACAACATTGTTAATCAACTATCCTCCCATATATCAATAAAATTATTTAAAAACTAAGACAAAAAAAGAAATTTCCACAGCTACTCAAACCATTAGCAACTTCTACCCTGATCAGTCCAGAAGTCCCTGGTGGCTCAGACAGTAGAGTTTGCCTGCAGTATGGGAGACCCAGGTTCGATCCCTGTGTCAGGAAGATCCCCTGGAGAAGGAAATGTCAACCCACTCCAGGATTCTTGCTTGGAGAATCCCATGGACAGAGGAGCCTAGCGGGGTATAGTCCATGGGGTCACAAAGAGTCGGACATGACTGAGTGACTTCACTTTTACTTTTTTCCACCCTGATCAGTCAGCAGCCATCAATGTCAAGACAATAACTAGTAAAATGTTTATGACTCACTGAAGGTTCACATGTTGCTTAGCATTTTTTAGCAATAAAGTTTTATTGTTAAAATAAAGTAAAATTAAGACTACATACATTTTTTAGATATAATGCTACTGCACACTTAATAAACTGCATATACTATATCCTATAGTGTAAACATAACTTTTACATGCACTGGGAAACCCCAAAATTTGTGTGACTTACTTACTGCCATATTTGCTTTGCTGCAGTGGTCTGGAACTAAATCTACAATATCTTTGAGGTATACCTCTAAGTACTGATTCTAGATAGTTTAAGGTAGGTCCAAGAATTAAATAAATTTGAGCACTTAAAAACAGCAAATAACAGGGATAAAGAGTTACATGTGGGATATAATTTTGGTTTTAGATATAGTCAGGTCTGGGTCCAAAACCTGGCACCACTGTTTTTTAGCAGTTTGGCTTTGAGGAAATTTCTTAATGTTTCTGAGCCTCATTTGTAAAGTTGGACTAATACTAATAGCTACCCTAGAGAATTGCTGTTGGAAAGATATGAAGTAAAATCTGTAAAGAGTCTATAGCATAATACCTGGTATATTATAAATATTTAGTATCCCATGGATTCTCATCCTGTGCCTAGAATTTTATTCACATTAATACCACATTCTTGCTAAGTCTAAGCTCTCTATGACATGAAAATTCAGTCACTTGCAGAGTTCTGTTGTCAAAGTATTTCTGAGAATCCCCAGAATTGTAACTCACATGTGTGCAGTAGTAGTCTTATTGGTATTATGGTACTGTATACAAGGACTCCCAGACAATGACCTTGAGTTATCAGTAAAAATCTGCTATTGATTGTAAACTACAAAGATTAAACTTTGCTGCTCATAAGGACAAATATTGTATGACATACCTTATATGTGGCATCTAAAAGGAAATGATACAAATGAACTTACAAAGCAGAAAGAGACTCACAGACTTAGAGGATGAACTTATGGTTGCCTCTTGTTGTTGTTGCTCAATCACTCAGTCGTGTCCAACTCTTTGCGACCCCATGGACTGCCGCACGCCAGGCTTCCCTGTCCTTCACCATCTCCCAGAGCTTGATCAAACTCATGTCCATTGAGTCGGTGATGCCGTTCAACCATCTCATCCTCTGTTGTCCCCTTCTCCTCCTGCCTTCAATCTTTCCCAGCATCAGGGTCTTTTCCAGTGAGTTGTCTCTTCGCATCAGGTGGCCAAAGTATTGGAGCTTTAGCATCAGTCCTTCTAATGAGTATTCAGGATTGATTTCCTTTGGGAATGACTGGTTTGATCTCCTTGCAGTCCAAGGGACTGAGCCACTGAACAACAGGAAGTGGCAAAGAGCCTGTTAAGAGGTGTAAATTACCCTCATATCTGTAGCCTCTAGGGGATCTGCATTCTCCCATGAGCCCATAGTTGGCCTTTATCAATTTCTTAAACATTTTTGTTCAAATTCTTCCCAGTATCTGACTGCATTTTCCTTAGATAAACAAGTGTTGTTGTCCCGACTCTCCTCAAAGATACCTGTGTTTCCTTAAATTTCCAATTAGTTGGGTGCCCTGAAGTTTCAGCTCTCTGATGAGTTCAAGAGGAGTTATGAATTTTTTCAAATTGTTCATTACTTTTTGTATTTTGTGTGTGTGTGTGTGATGGTAGGAACATGTTCTTTCCGACTTTCTAAATCCCAGGTAGGAATTAGAAGTCCCAGACATCTCCCAGGGTAAGTTTTTACCTCGTTGGTAAGAGGTAGAATCAGGATACAAATCATGCAGTTGACTCTAGGCTCCATATCTGTAACTACCAAGCAACTGAGTTGCTTTCCCTTGGTGACAGTGAAGCTTCACAGGCATTTTATTGTTGACTATGATGCTTTAATCTGTGCATCTAATAACAGGAGCCACTAACCACATATGACTATTTAAATTTAAGTTAAATAAAATGAAATAAAATTAAACATTTATTTCCTTAGTCACACTAGCAGCCATACTTCAAGTGCTAATTAGCTACATGTTCTAGTGGCAACCATCTTGGACAGCACAGATAAGAACATTTCCATCATTGTAGAAAGTTCTGTTGAATAGTTCTTCTAAGTTCCTGTCAACAGCATGTTTTGTCTCTTGAAACAAGAGGGAAAAACGCACTTCCTCTTCCTCTGGGGTATGCTTAGGAAAAGAAAGTGTTACAGAATTTAATGAAATGATTTATTCATGCATTGAACGTAAGTCTTTCTGTTTGGCCACCCATATGCCACCAGGATATGGGCATAACAGAATTAATTTCCAGGAAAGCCGAAACACTGCTCTTGAATCTACCTTATAACTTTAGGCCACTTTGGTACACTGTGATTTTTCTGCCCTCACCATGAATTCTCCTTCAGAGGTCCATCATAGTTGACTGATATTTGGCTTTCTTTAGGTTTCCTATAGTCAGTCAGACACATGGATATGCATGTTTGTTTTGATCTGCATTGCAACAGTGCTCTGAAGTCAGGTAATTTTCCCAGCAGCCTCCTTAGCTCCCATGCAAATGAATGGACCCAGACAGAGCCTAGGAAGCCTTCTCCCTAACCCTACTCAAATACCAAGACTAGTCTTATCATTAGAGAACATCTAAAAGCAGTCATCCATAAAGGAAATCAACCCTGAATATTCATTGGAGGGACTGATGTTGAAGTTGAAGCTCTAATACTTTGGGCCACTGATGCAAAGAGCAGACTCGCCGGAAAAGACCCTGATGCTGGGAAAAATTGAGGCAGGAGGAGAAGAGGGTGACAGAGGGTGAAATGGTTGGATGGTATCACCAACTCAGTGGACATGAGTTTGACCAAACTCTGGGAGATAGTGAAGGACAGGAAAGCCTGGCATGCTACAGTCCATGGGAAGATTCCACATGGTGCGGGGCAGCTCAGCCTGTGTTCCATGACTACTGAGCCTACACTCTGGAACCCAGGAGCTGCAACTGCTGAGCCCATGCGCTGCAGCTGCTGAAACCTGCATGGCTTAGAGCCCATACTCTGCGGCAAGAAAAGACACCACAACTGAAGAGTAGCCCCCACTTGCCACAACTAGAGAAAGCCCACGTGCAGCAACGAAGACCCAGTGCAATAATAGATAAATAATTTAACAAATAAAATTTCTAATTACCTGCATAACATTTCCCTATTTTTCTTGAAGACTAATTGCATTGAGCATCTTCCTTACTAAAGAAAACTACTGGCCATGTTGCCCAGTCTGGGATGTTCCTGGCCCATTAGTCAATAGCTCCTCCTTTTGCTCTGACCACTTAACTTTCAGATAATCCCTTCCCTTGGTCTACCCTCTGACTCTCTTTCATTTCGGACATTGCCATGATCCAGATGTTTCTTTTACTGGGTTTTCCTTTTTTGTTGTTGTTTAATGAAGCTAATTTCCAGTATATCCCAAACACACTTTTTCTTAATACTTTAAACCCTCAAACTAGGTAGAATTTATGTGAACATATGGTGTTTTTTTCAGAGTATAGAAGGTGTTTTTTTCTTTCCATATATATAAAAAGGTAAAGATATATCCATGTAATTAAAGTCATATTAGTTTTCATATCTTTGCTAGAAAATTTGATTGCTCTGATTTAGGGAAAATTATTGATCCATTCCATGTATACAATTCTCTCAATTCTGAAATACATAAAATAATTTTTTTCTAGCCCACCATTATCCATCTCACCCTTCTGCCACCACTATCTTTTGTACATCACACACTTTGGTTGCATCAACCTTTACAAGTTATTTCTAATGAAAAATTTTAAGTGCAATATTTGTTGTGTTAACAATAGAATGTATAATAATAATGTGACGTAATGAAGGAAAATGACACAAGTAAGCTGAATATTCATAATTGCCTTTTAAAATGAATAAATATTAAGAGAATTGAGGTGCTAAGCATGCATAGTGTATACTCACTGAGTATGTGTACTTGGTGACATTGCCTTCTAACACATATTAAGGCTAGATTAGTCACTGTGCTGTGTTTATCTAAACATGATTTGTGACCTTAAACTTCCCATTTGTTCTGATCCAAGCTCACCTTAAGAGCCAAATTTAATAATGTTTTTTCCCCAGTACTAGTGCTTACAGAAACCCATATTCCCTGACATTTAGAAAACAGTATTGCCCACAAAATCCATTAACATCTAAAGAGATTAAATTAAAATTTATTTAAAGGCCTCACACGTTCATGGAACATTCTTGTTTTAAGATTTCAGTTTAAGATGAATTTTCCCCAAACTCCTGATAACTTTTTGTTTTTATCTAATAGGAGTTAAACTCAACTATACCCAATGTTTCTTCCCCTCTTCTTCTTTCTACTAAATACTGAAATAGTAGCCCAGTTGGGAAATTTGACTAATTGTACAGATAGACATTCTAATATAAAAATGTTCTTATTAATCTAAATACCGCTAGGAAACTAGTTTCCTTTCTCTTCTCTTCCTTTTGGCTGGGGGAGGCCGTGGAGCTGAGAACCATAAACTTAATATCCTAACTACTAATCTACAAGCTTTTTTTTAAAAAAAAATCTGAAAGTGTTGTATATTTACTTTTGCCAGATAATTACTTTTGTATTTGCCTAGGCTATTAAAATGCAGAAAAAATGCAAACTGCCAAAACAGATATGTTAATATCCTTATTCATATAGCAGTGGAGCTAAGATCATTCAGTTCAGTTCAGTCAGTTCAGTTCAGTCGCTCAGTCATGTCTGACTCTTTGTGACCCTATGGACTGCAGCATTTGAATGTAAAAATCACACCAACTAAAATCAGTAGGAGATGGAAGAAGAAATTTGGATTAGACTAAGTAGAGACATCATTTTTGTGGCATTTGTAAGGTGATGTTTTATCGTAGGATCAGAAAGGATGTGAAATATATGCAATAAACAATCTGGCTAGAATTATTCAGTCTCTGCCACAAACATATAAATAACTTTCTTGTTCGAGGGGCCAGAGAATTTGAATGAGAAGAACAATGCTCTTTTACTAAAGAGCATTAGTTGTAATTTAGAAGACTTTAATATTAAAATAGAAACTCTAAAATCAGACCTGTATTCAGATCCCATCTGTCTTTTCTAAGTGTGTAACCTTGAACACTTTCCTTATGACTTCAGTTTCATAGTCTGTGAAATGGGGATTAAAAGTAGTACCCATTTCATATGGCTTTTACGTAGAGTACTTCAGATATTGCTTGGCACATGACAAACACTCAGTAATGGTAACTGCTGTAATAATAACACTATTAATAGTCATAGCAGTTATTATAATGTTAATATATATCGTTATTAAAATCCTAAGGTGAGAGGATTGTTCTTTTTTTTTTAAGTGTATCAAGTTGCTTTTTCTATTTTCTGACTCTGCAGAACTTTGCCAACTGGAGTCCTTTGCAGAGCTAGGATAGTTCTACCATAATTAGCCAAGATAGAGGAAAATGGGTTTGTCCTTGGAATTGCCTTCCACCATCATCAATTCCTAAATTGGTGCCCTTTAATAAAATTTATGGCATTGAATGTATATTCTGCCAGATTCAGATTTAATGCCCTCATTAAAGAAAAATGTTTAAAGTGTTTTTTTCTTTTCTTTTTAAATCAAGGAACCAAAAAGATCCAAAGGCAGAAAGACTTCCCTCCCTGTTTCTTGTTCCCTTGTACTGAAATGTCCTTTCCCATTGTTCTACCGTAACTTGTCCGTCTGGCTAACTCCTTTGTCTTTAAAATCTAAGTGTTAGAGTCACTGCCTTTAAGAAAGCTTTTTCAATCTACACAGTTGGATTTCATGCCTCTTCTCTAATTGCCTATCATCACATTTATACCCTAGATCTTAACCATTTGTTTATTTGTATACTTCTGTCTTTAATTTAAAGGCTTCCCAGGTGGTGCAGTGGTAAAGAATCTGCTTGCCAATGCAGGAGATGCAAGAAATATGGGTTTGATCCCTGGGTTGGGAAGATCCCCTGGAGCAGGAAATGGCAACCACTCTACTATTCTTGCGTAGAAAATTCCATGCAGGGTGGAGCTTGCAGATGACAGTCCATGAGGTTGAAAGCAGCAGACAAGACTGAGCACGCACGCTAATGCACAGTCTTTAGTTCGTGAGTTCTTTGAGGGCAGAGTATTTAATACTTGTATCTCATGTAGACAGCAGATTCTTAATAAATATTTGTAGAATTAAAGAATTTAGAATGAAAATAGAGATCAAAGTAGAAATTAAAATAACTGATAGACATATGAAAAGGTGCTTAACATAATTTCTTATCAGGAACATGCAAATTTAAGCCCAGTGAAATACCCATGCATACCTACCAGAATAGCTGAATTCAAAAAAATTGATCATACCAAGTTTTAGATAGTTTGGAGAGCAACTGAAGCTTTTATATATGCTGGTGGGAGTGTAAATTGCTTTGACCACTTCGAAAAACCATTTGGTAGAGCCTATTAAAGCTAAACAGCTGTCTACCTAATGATCCGACAATTCTACTTGTAGGTAAATACCCAAGAGGAATGAATAAAAAGACAGTATAAGAATGTTCATCGTATCTTTATTTAGAATTTTTCCCAAATGGAAGCACCACAGATGTTCATCAGTAGTAGGACAGATAAACAGACAATGGTATATTCTAACAATAGAAAACAAACAAACAAACAAACGAACAACTCCTTATATACACAGCCTGCAATGCAGAATCTGCCTGCAATGCAGAAGACCCAGGTTTGATCCCTGGATCGGGAAGATGTCCTAGAAAAGGAAATGGCAACCCACTCCAGTATTCTGGAAAAGCCTATGACAGAGGAGCTTAGTGAGCTACAGTCAGTCCCTGGGATTGCAGAAGAGTCGGACACAACTAAGCACACCCACACTACTTGTAAACACAGGTTCTCTTTGCCCATCTTAAAATTAAAATCATGATTACATTTACAGGAAGAGTGTAGACAGGGAATGAGATTGGAGGAGCACCCATTTGGGGGTGCTAGGAATATCATACCTCTTGATTTAAGTGGTGGTTACATAGCAGTGGGCTTCTCTCATGGCTCAGTTGGTAAAGAATCTGCCTGCAGTGCAGGAGGCCCAGATTCAATCCCTGGGTTGGGAATATACCCCAGAGGAGGGAATGGCAATCCACTCTAGTACACATATACAGAATTTGTCAAGCTATACATTAAGCTTTCTACACATTATTGTATATAAATTATATCTTTATGAAAACACTAAAAAAACTTTTAGAACCTTAAATCCCTAATAAACAAACTTAAGCTTTTCTCCATGTTCTTTTGCAGCTCTTGTTCATTTATTCAGTTATATATATTTCAGCAACCCTTTTAAAAATACATTTCACTCCAAAGTGGTTAGATTTGGTAAACCAACATGTAGTAAACGTACTTTAGAATTATCATCAGCAGAAATGGCAAAATAAGGGCCTTCAAAAATCTCCTGCTCAGTAAAAGCTATGAGAACACTATGTGACAAAAAATTGTCACAATCAGCATATTCAGAACACAAAATTAACCAAAGACTTGCAATATGAGGCATATTTATATAAGATAATTGGCTAAATCTCAGTAAGAACAGTGAGCTTTATGGCATTTTATTTTGTCTTAGGTCCATTCCCTTCTCCCCAGCAATGTGGTGTCCTCCAAAATCAGTACCCTTGAAATTATGGGGAAAGCCATCAGTGTTGGTGCCTCTAGCGGACGAAGAAGAACACTGGAGAAGGGATTAGAGTTATTCCAGAGTCCATTTCCCATAAAGCTGTCATTATTTGATCTGTCAGGAAGTTCTCTAAAAAAAAATCCCACTTGGCTTTATTTGACCTAGCTCAGACGTCAGCTTATAGAAACAATCTTTCCTATAGTAGCATTTATCAAAAATAGTCAGTCAGTTTCAGTAATATAATATCACACCTGCCTAAGGTGATGACAACAGTTGGGGCAAATCACAAGCTGATTAAAACATTTAAAACAAACCTAAGGAAATGGAGATGTCACAGGGAGCTTTAAAAGCTCTGACATATTCCTGGGGATCTAGAAAACTATGCATGTGTGTAAGGGTTGTTGCACATGCCCAGGAAGACCAGAGAAGACCCTAAGAAGGCTCTCACTTCTAGCTGACTTTGAGGATCCATGAAAATAGGAAATGAAGGAAAAGGCAACGTAGTATGTACACTGCCTGCCTGTGCATTAGAGGCATGCCCCAACATACACACAGAGGTCCTCAGCAAGGGCTATGAGCTTTAGGGAATTTAAGGAAATCTCTTCCAGTCATTAATTAACCACTAAGCCAACTGAAGGGCTTTCCAGGGGGCTCAGTGGTAAAGAATCCGCCAGCTAATGCAGGAGAGGTGGTTTAACCAAGGGATTGGGAAGATCCCTTGGAGAAGGAAATGACAGCCCATTCTAGTATTCTTGCCTGGGAAATCCCATGGACAGAGGAGCCTGGCAGGCTACAGTTCATGGGGTCACAAAAGAGTTGGACACGACTTAGTGACTAAACAACAACGAGTCAACTGAACAGAGACTTCAGTGGCCACCTATGACAAGGAATATTGAGTTTACAGAATTAGTTTCACAAAGAAACTAAACAAAAAACAGCAAAAAGGAATGGCCACAGCAAATGCTAGAGAGAGAGAAATCTGATTCTGTAATTGCCACATTATGTTATTTAGAATGTATAGTTAAAAAAAGAGATAGATGCAAAGAAAGAAAAAAGTATGACCCATACACAGGAAAAAATTGTCAAATAAAATTTTCTGAGAGAGTCCAGCTATTGGAAATACTAGACAGAGTTCAATATTCTTGGACATATATTCCATTGTATACCATATACCATGGGAAGAGCTGACTCATTGGAAAAGACCCTAATGCTGGGAAAGATTGAAGATGGGAGGAGAAGGGGACGACAGAGGATGAGATGGTTGGATGGCATCCCTGACTCAATGGACATGAGTCTGAGCAAGCTCCAAGAGTTGGTGATGGACAGGGGAAGCCTGGGGTGCTGCAAGTCCATTGGGTCGCAAAGAGTCAGACACGAATGAGTGACTGAACACAGTATACTGTATCTTCTTTATTTGTGACAGACACTTAGGTTGTTTCCATATCTTGTCTATTCTAAACAATGCTGCTGTGAACATTTGGGTGTATTTTTTTTTTTTTTCAAATTAGTGTTTTTGCTTTCTTTGGTATATACCAATGAGTGGAATTGCTGAAGCCTATGGTAGTTCTAAGCACTAAGCGCTGGCGGCTGCGACCACTACACTAAGCGCGGCAGAGAGGAACTACCCCACGTCTGAGGTCAGGGGCAGAAGCTGGAGGGACCCCATGCCCAAAGGGCAGCGGCCAAGAGGAGTTACCCCACGTCCGAGGTCAGGGGCAGCAGCCAAGAGTGCAGGGCTGTGACGGTGCAGGAACCGCGGAGAGGAGCTACCCCCCCGTCCGAGGTCAGCGGGGGCGGCTGAGAGGAGCTACCCCACACCCAAGGTCGGGGCAGTGTCCAAGAGGATCAACCCCACACCAGAGGCCAGGGGCAGCGGCCGGGAGGACCAACCCCATGCCCAAAGAGCACTGGCTGCGTGGGTGCAGGAGGGCCTAGAGGAGCTATCCCACGTTGAAGGTCAGGAAGGGCAGCAGTGAGGAGATACCCCTCGTCCAAGGTAAGGAGCAGTGGCTGCACTTTGCTGGCACAGCGGTGAAAAGATACCCCACGCCCAAGGTAAGAGAAACCCAAGTAAGATGGTAGGTGTTGCAAGAGGGCATCAGAGGACAGACACACTGAAACCATACTCACAGAAAACTAGTTAATCTAATCACACTAGGACCACAGCCTTGTCTAACTCAATGAAACTAAGCCATGCCCATGGGGCAACCCAAGATGGGGGGGTAATTGTAGAGAGAACTGACAGAATGTGGTCCACTGGAGAAGGGAATGGCAAACCACTTCAGTATTCTTGCCTTGAGAACACCATGAACAGTATGAAAAGCCAAAATGATAGGATACTGAAAGAGGAACTCCCCAGGTTGGTAGGTGCCCAATATGCTACTGTAGATCAGTGGAAAAATAACTCCAGAAATAATGAAGGGATGGAACCAAAGTAAAAAGAATAGCCAGATGTGGATGTGGAAGCAAGGTCCGATGCTGTAAAGAGCAATATTGCATAGGAACCTGGAATGTCAGGTCCATGAATCAAGGCAAGTTGGAAGTGGTCAAACAAGAGATGGCAAGAGTGAATGTCGACATTCTAGGAATCAGT
This sequence comes from Bubalus kerabau, assembly GCF_029407905.1. Lineage (NCBI taxonomy): Eukaryota > Metazoa > Chordata > Mammalia > Artiodactyla > Bovidae > Bubalus > Bubalus kerabau. The sequence continues at coordinate 124,704,837 of NC_073627.1, forward strand.
GAACTAAAATGGACTGGAATGGGTGCATTTAACTCAGATGACCATTATATCTACTACTGTGGGCAGGAATCCTTCAAAAGAAATGGAGTAGCCATCATGGTCAACAAAAGAGTCCAAAATGCAGTACTTGGATGCAATCTCAAAAACGACAGAATGATCTCTGTTCATTTCCAAGGCAAACCATTCAGTATCACAGTAATCCAAGTCTATGCCCCAACCAGTAACGCTGAAGAAGCTGAAGTTGAACGGTTCTATGAAGACCTACAAGACCTTTTAGAACTAATACCCAAAAAAGATGTCCTTTTCATTATAGGGGACTGGAATGCAAAAGTGGGAAGTCAAGAAACACCTGGAGTAACAGGCAAATTTGGCCTTGAAATACGGAATGAAGCAGGGCAAAGACTAATAGAGTTTTGCCAAGAAAATGCACTGATCATAACAAACACCCTCTTCCAACAACACAAGAGTAGACTCTATACATGGACATGACCAGATGGTCAACACCAAAATCAGATTGATTATATTCTTTGCAGCCAAAGATGGAGAAGCTCTATACAGTCAGCAAAAACAAGACCAGGAGCTGACTGTGGCTCAGATCATGAACTTCTTATTGCCAAATTCAGACTTAAACTGAAGAAAGTAGGGAAAACCACTAGACCATTCAGGTATGACCTAAATCAAATCCCTTATAATTACACAGTGGAAGTGAGAAATAGATTTAAGGGCCTAGATCTGATAGATAGAGTGCCTGATGAACTATGGATGGAGGTTCATGACATTGTACAGAAGACAGGGATCAAGACCATCCCCATGGAAAAGAAATGCAAAAAAGCAAAATGGCTGTCTGCGGAGGCCTTACAAATAGCTATGAAAAGAAGAGAAGCGAAAAGCAAAGGAGAAAAGGAAAGATATAAGCATCTGAATGCAGAGTTCCAAAGAAGAGCAAGAAGAGATAAGAAAGCCTTCTTCAGCGATCAATGCAAAGAAATAGAGGAAAACAACAGAATGGGAAAGACTAGAAATCTTTTCAAGAAAATCAGAGATACCAAAGGAACATTTCAGGCAAAGATGGGCTCGAGAAAAGACAAAAATGGTATGGACCTAACAGAAGCAGAAGATATTAAGAAGAGATGGCAAGAATACACAGAACTGTACAAAAAAGATCTTCACGACCCAGATAATCACGATGGTGTGATCACTGACCTAGAGCCAGACATCCTGGAATGTGAAGTCAAGTGGGCCTTAGAAAGCATCACTAAGAACAAAGCTAGTGGAGGTGATGGAATTCCAGTTGAGCTATTTCAAATCCTGAAAGAAGATGCTGTGAAAGTGCTGCACTCAATATGCCAGCAAATTTGCAAAACTCAGCAGTGGCCACAGGTCTGGAAAAGGTCAGTTTTCATTCCAGTCCCAAAGAAAGACAATGCCAGAGAATGCTCAAACTATCACACAATTGCACTCATCTCACACGCTAGTAAAGTAATGCTCAAAATTCTCCAAGCCAGGCTTCAGCAATATGTGAACCATGAACTTCCTGATGTTCAAGGTGGTTTTAGAAAAGGCACAGGAACCAGAGATCAAATTGCCAACATCTGCTGGATCATGGAAAAAGCAAGAGAGTTCCAGAAAAACATCTATTTCTGCTTTATTGGCTATGCCAAAGCCTTTGACTGTGTGGATCACAATAAACTGTGGAAAATTCTGAAAGAGATGGGAATACCAGACCACCTGATCTGCCTCTTGAGAAATCTCTATGCAGGTCGGGAAGCAACAGTTAGAACTGGACATGGAACAGCAGACTGGTTCCAAATAGGAAAAGGAGTTCGTCAAGGCTGTATATTGTCACCCTGGTTATTTAACTTATATGCAGAGTACATCATGAGAAACATTGGACTGGAAGAAGCACAGTGTGGAATCAAGATTGCTGGGAGAAATATCAATAACCTCAGATATGCAGATGACACCACCCTTAAGGCAGAAAGTGAAGAGGAACTAAAAAGCCTCTTGATGAAAGTGGAAGTGGAGAGTGAAAAAGTTGGCTTAAAGCTCAACATTCAGAAAACGAAGATCATGGCATCCGGTCCCATCACTTCATGGGAAATTGATGGGGAAACAGTGGAAATAGTGTCAGACTTTATTTTTTGGGGCTCCAAAATCACTCCAGATGGTGACTGCAGCCATGAAATTAAAAGACGCTTACTCCTTGGAAGGAAAGTTATGACCAACCTAGATAGCATATTCAAAAGCAGAGACATTACTTTGCCAACAAAGGTTCGTCTAGTCAAGGCTATGGTTTTTGCAGTGGTCATGTATGGATGTGAGAGTTGGACTGTGAAAGAGACTGAGTGCCGAAGAACTGATGCTTTTGAACTGTGGTGTTGGAGAAGACTCTTGAGAGTCCCTTGGACTGCAAGGAGATCCAACCAGTCCTTTCTGAAGATGAGTCCTGGGATTTCTTTGGAAGGAATGATGCTAAAGCTGAAACTCCAGTACTCTGGCCACCTCATGAGAAGAGTTGACTCATTGGAAAAGACTCTGATGCTTGGAGGGATTGGGGACAGGAGGAGAAGGGGACGACAGAGGATGAGACGGCTGGATGGCATCACTGACTCGATGGACGTGAGTCTGGGTGAACTCCGGGAGTTGGTGATGGACAGGGAGGGCTGGCGTGCTGCGATTCATGGGGTCTCAAAAAGTCAGACACGACTGAGCGACCGAACTGAACCGAACTGATGGTAGTTGTATTTTTAGTTTTTTGAGGAACTTCCATACTGTTTTCCATAATGGATGCACCAATTCACATTCGCATTACAGTGTACAAATGTTCCCTTTGCTCCACATCCTCAGCCACGTTTGTTATTTGTGGTATTTTTAATGATAATCATTTCCACAAGTTGAAGGTGGTATCTCATTGTGGTTTTTATTTGCATTTCTCTGACAATTAGTGATGTTGAGCATCTTTCATGTGCTTGTTAGCCATTGTATGTCATCTTTGGAAAGATGTCTGTTTAGCTCTTGTGGCTATTTCTCAGTCAGGTTGTTTGTTTCATGTTGAGTTGTATGTGCTGTTTATATAGTTTGAATATTAATCCCCTATGGATCATCTTATTTACAAATATTTTATCCCATTCCAGTTGTCTTTTCTTTTTGTTGATGATTTCCTTTGCTGTGTGAGAGCTTTTAAGTTTAACTTGACCCAATTTGTTTTTATTGGGTTGGCTAAAAATTCGTTTGGGTTTTTCCATACTATATTACCTGAGTGAAACTTTTTGCCCAAACTTTTTATGTCCTTTGCCTTAGGAGACAGATCCAAAAAATATTTCTAATATATGTTAAAGACTGTTCTGCTTATGTTTTCTTATAGGCGTTTTATGATTTTTGATCTTACATATAAGCATTTAATCCATTTTGAATTTATTTCTATATATTGTGTTAGAAGTGTTTTATTACATGTGCCTGTCTAGTTTCACAGCACCAGTTATTGAAGAGACTTTTTTTCTCCATTGTATATTCTTGCCTCTTTTGTCTTAGATAAATTGACCATGAGTGCATGAGTTTATCTCTGGGATCACCGTTCTATTCCATTGATCTATGTATCTGTTTTTATGCTAGTATCATCTTGTTTTGATTACTGTAGCTTTGCAGTATAGTTTGGAGTCAGGTAACATGATACCTCTAGCTTTTTTCTTTTTTCCCAAGATTGTTTTGGCTATTCAGGGTCTTTTGTATCTCTATAGAAATTTTAAACAAATTTGATCTGGTTCTATAAAAAATTCCATTGATATATTTTTTATAAAGATTTGCATTGAGTCTTTAGATTGCTTTGGATACTATGGTCATTTTAACAGTATCGGTTCTTCCAGTTTTTGAACATGGTATATCTTTCCATGTATTTGTGTTAGCTTCAGTTTCTTTCACCAGTTTCTTACAGTTTTCCAACTATAGGTCTTTACTTCTTTGAGTAAGTTTAGTCCTAGGTATTTCATTTTTTTTTGATGTGATCATAAGTAGAATTGTTTCCTTAACTTTCCTATTTGAGAGTTCATTCTTAGTACATAGAAATGCAACAGATTTCTTTGTATTAATTTTGTATCCTGCAACTTTACCAATTCATTGATGATATCTGGTAATTTTCCTGTGGTGTCATTAGGATTTTCTGTGTATGTAGTATCATATCTTCTGCAAGCAGTAGCAGTTTTACTTTTTCATTTCAAATTTGGACTGCTTTTATTTCTTTTACTTCTCTGATTACTGTGGCGAGGACTTCCAACACTGTGTTGAATAAAATCAGTGAGAGTATGAATCCTTGTCTGATTCTTGACCTTAGAGAAAGTGCTTTCAGCTTTTCACTTTGAGCATGATTTTAGCTGTGGGCTTTCCACACCTGGCCTTTATTATATTGAAGTATTTTCCCTCTATACCCATGTTTTGGGGGAGTTTTTTAATCATAAATGGATGTTGAAGTTTATCAAAAGATTTCTTCTGCATCTATTGAGATGATCATATGGCTTTTATTCTTCAGTTTGTTAAGAGTGCAAAGGACCCTCAGTGGTCCATTAACTGAAGAGTGGATAAATAAAATGTGGATTATGGATGAATCTTGAAAATCTTATGTTAAGTGAAAGATGTCAGACACAAAAAGTTACATAGTATATGATTCCTTTTACATAAAATGTCCTAGATAAATAGATTCATAGCGTTAGAAAGTAGATAAGTTGGTTTCTAGGATCTGGGTGCAGGGGGAATGAGTAAAGCTACTAATGCTTATGGAGGTTTCTTTTTGGAGTGATGAAATATTCTGGAATTATATATTGGTAATGATTGTGCAACTTTACAAATACACTGCTGCTAAGCTGCTAAGTCACTTCAGTCGTGTCCGACTCTGTGCGACCCCATAGACAGCAGCCCACCAGGCTCCCCCATTCCTGGGATTCTCCAGGCAAGAACACTGGAGTGGGTTGCCATTTCCTTCTCCAGTGCATGAATGTGAAAAGTGAAAGTGAAGTCGCTCAGTCATGTCTGACTTTTAGCCACCCCATGGACTGCAGCCTACCAAGCTCCTCCGTCCATGGGATTTTCCAGGCATGAGTACTTGAGTGGGTTGCCATTGCCTTCTCTGACAAATATGCTAGAATCGACTAAATTGTAGACTTTAATTGTAGAATTTTATGATATGTGAGTTATATTTCAAAAAGAACCACCAAAACAAAACCAATTTAAAGATACAAATTGCCACTAGCATAAGTTGAAGCCGCCAGCCTATATCTATCTAGATCAAAATTCTAATTCCATTCTGTATGTAAAAAGTTGTTCTCCGTATAACTGACTGCAGTAAAATAGTGCACTGATAATGTTCTTTTGGGTGGCAGAGTGCCTAACGTGTCCAGCGCAGTCCAGGAATATTTTGTCAGTGGGTTGTCAGAAAGGAGTATGAAGGCACTGCATGTCATGGTTCAGGTTTTTGGTTCATTTGTTTTTATTTTTTGGTTTAAACTATTTAATGACAGTCATTATATTTCTGATATCTCCTTGTTCAAAGTGTATGGCATAGCGAATGATTGAAAATTTGCCCAGTAAATGTTTTGGCCAGTAATTATTATCCCTTGCAGTGTTAGAATTTCCTATTTTTAAAAGAACTTTCTATTGAAAACACAGCAAAGCCTATTTTGAAGTGCTTAAATATTGTTCTTAATTTTGTTGATTAAAGTTTGTCACATGAAGCATATATGTTTTTAGCTTTATTTCTAGAATTAATTTAGAGAATTATGAGTTCTTCTCAGTAACCAATCAACATAACCACCAGGTACCCAATAAACAATTAACCTTGTTTTGGGGAGAACATATGTAGCAAAAAAAAATGGAACTGAGTCCTGTTCTGCCAACTCAAGTGCCTACTTGAAAAGAATATCTGTCAATCCCTCTATGAAAAAGAAATTATTATATTTATAGTGGGAACTTGAAATTTTTAATGCATGGCAGAGGCCACTTAGAAAATCCATTAGAAATTATCACTCAGATTCAATGTTATATACATCACTCAGATTCAATGTTGACTTCTCGGCAGTCAAAGGATAGATGGTCCTAATGGTAAACTGGATGTATAGGATGGCCTTAGATGTTTGTCCTTATTGCACTTATTAGACATTTCTAAATCCATGATTTTAAGCAATTTGAGAAGTAGTATAAGATTCAGTTATTGTTATTTTCAGTTGTTCAAAAACTAATTTTAGTTGAATTTCATTCATAAATATAAAACTAAGAGAAGCATTAGTTTGGGATTTCAGACTGAAAATGAACTTGAAACCCTATGCTGAACAAACAAATCAAAATAGTATTAATGGGTGACTTCTAGTCAAGAAACTCTGTCCTTTCATGAGAAATTCAAGACAGCAAGGCTAGTTTCCCTAAATGCAGCACATTCATTGCAACCTACAAAGCCCCTGAAATAATGTCAAGCTTTTCCTCTTCTGTGAAATAAAAAAAAATGTCCCCAAAGGAAAGAAAAAAAAATGTGACTGTAAATGAAATATCCTTTCAAACTGTTGCATATAGTTCCTTTCAGCTTAACATTTTGCCTTATTTTTTTCACCAACTGACAGTTTAGGTAATAACTTAGATTCAACTCACCTGCTTTTACCAGTGCCCTGTGACGCTGTAGAATGACAAAATGAATCTGTGAGTCTCAGGATTTGAGAGAAGGGTATATTCTAATAATGCTTTAAGGGTTGACCAAGAAAATCCCGAAAATTTTGGTTTTCTCTTCAAAAAATTACTGTAAATAAGTTCAGCTTATGAACCTTTTCAATTTTTTTTTTCTGTTAACTCCCTGAAAGGTTTAAACAGTTTTTGATAACCATTATCATTCAAACTAGGTGGAAATACCTATCAAAATGCAAAGGGTTGGGTTCACTGTTTCCAAAACTATGGGAGATTAGATATCAGCAGTTAACTGCATTGTCATGTTAAATATTTATTTCTTATTTTTCTCACATTCTGAACCACTTTAGTATAAGTGGCAAGGATCTAATAAAGCATAAAATCAGAAGTTTCAAATATGTAGCCAATGCAATGAAAGTCAGAAACTTGGAAAACCAAGTTGTTGCAAAATAACATAAAATTCATAATGGGAAAAAGAGGCTTTTGCCCCAGTCATTTAAAGACCTTTTCTGAAATGCATTTGCTATTCCTCCAAAATCATTTCCTACTATTTGTTTCTAGATTTCCCATTATGTAAACTTTCACCTTTACTTAAATTATTGTGTTATTGGAAATATTTTTAATCTTGAGGATAAATTTTCTTAATGTTCTAGATTATAGTAAAAGGGTAATATTTTTGTCAATCTCAAATACCAAAATCAAATAGGAATAGATCAAACTTGAGATGTTCAACAGATGATGGCCTTGGCATATTCTTTCCAGAAAAGACTGATAGAAAAACCATCATTTCCTGTCTGCTCTCACCTCACTAAACTCCCCTACTCCCCACCTTTTTAGTATTCTTTTGGGGAGATTTCCTTTTTACACTGGAACTTTTGCCTTGGAAATTTACAATTTCTTAAGTGCTGTCATCTATTAAAATCATTTCAATGTTGCGTTCTTCAACACTATGAAGTTGATACTATCCTCATCTTTCACCTTGGAAACTGAAACCTAAAAGGTTAATGAATTGCTCAGGATCGCATAGTAATTGACAACCTTGCAATTTAATTCTTCAGACCTGATACTAACTTACCTGGAATGTTGCCTGTAGTGTAGATCTTCACAATTTTCAAGCAGCAATATAATTTCTTGGTACCTGTCAGCCCTTCCTTCTTTTTTGTCCACTTTCTTTGAATTCTCAGCTTTCACCCATGTTCAAAAGACTCATATTTCTATTTATTGCTTCTTCTGCTTCTCTAATTAAACAAACTGTTTCTACTGTTGCATGCGTTACTCCACCCAGGCAATTTGGCTTCCATAATTTCTGTACAGAGTGTTAAGAGAGCAAACCTCAGGGTTTAAATTTAGTCAAATTGACTGCTTTTTGTTTTCATCCTTTCTAAAATCCTCATGGCTCAAGTCTAATAAGGTTCTTCAAAAATCCACTGGTTTTTTGCTTTTGTACCATGGGAGTAGTGGCTTCCAGCCCTGTGCAGCGTCTAGGTGGCTTTCTGTCTGAAAAGGAGCTGTTTAGGGATCACATTGCTTACAACAGGTCTCTCTCCATTCCTAATCTCAAATAGTATTTCACTCTGCCTTCCTGCTTTTTAAAGCAGCTTTAAAAAGGAGCTTTTCTTTTACTCTCTCCAGGATGTCTAACTTTCAAAATGTATTGAAAATTTTAACTTTTTCCTGAAATAATAAACACATATTTTTAAAAAATGTATGAAGAGAAACAAGAAGTTCTTATTTCCATCCCTCTTTATTCTTCTCAATAACCATTTCTTATCTTATTCACCTACATATTAATAACTAAAAATATGTACTGCTGTTTTTGGAATTATAAGTATTTGGGTATTGGGTGCTAACTTTTTGATATAATAGTTTAGTATTGATCTCTTTTTTTATTCTTTTAATTTCTGTTTCCATTATGCTATTATTGTCGTCTACCACAGCTTTGTTTAAATCAGTTCTTATTGTTCATAGTACAATTGCTTTGTTAATATTCTACATTACAGAGCCAAGGAATATACTGTGACTTATTTCAGGATACATATTTTGTAGTTAAAAACTTCCTAAAATACTCATTTTAGTTTTCTATGAATTTGTTATTTTTCCAAATAATCCAATACTTGTGTTGCAGTGCTAAAATATTTCTGTGTGCCAAAACATTAATTAATATATTGGCTATTTTTCCCAGGAATCCTCCTTTGACATCCTAATTTACTCTCATATAGTCTTCCATTTTCTCCTTCAGTCAGAAATGTAGCTTTCATTCTGGGCTGTCCTTTTACTATTAATACCCTCCTGTGTTGTAACCCTTATTTCCTGGATTTCATCTAGATAACTTTTCCATATTTTATAGCATAATCTTCAGGAGATTTCTAGTAAAAGATGCACTGAAATTATTATTATTATTCCTTTCATGTCTAAAAATGTTGACTGGCAATATGACTTGATAGAGAATTCTAGTTTGAACATAATTTTTCCTTAGAATTTTAAAAACATTGCTTTATCACATTCTAGATTCTATTGTTGCTAAGTATAATGAGAGTCAATTCCTTTTCCTATATGAAAATTTTAATGGTTTTCTCTTTACCCATGATGTTGTACAGTTTCATGATGATGTGCTTTGATACTTTTCCCGTTCATTGTTCTGGGCTTTTCGTGGGACTGCTGCTGCTGCTGCTGCTGCTGCTGCTAGTCGCTGAGTCGTGTCTGACTCTGTGCAACCCCACAGACAGCAGCCCACCAGGCTCTACTGTGTATGATTTGAAATGCACGTCTTTCAGTTCTGGGAAATTTTCTTATATTATTTGGTGGTTTTCAGCTTTCCTTTCATCTCTTTCTGTAACTACTCTTAATGAGAATGTAAAACTCCTGAATTAATTCTCCAGTTTGTTACATTTCTCACTTTTCCCAGCTCTATTCCCAGCTCTACTATCCGAGAGATTTTTCTCAAGTTTGCTTTCCAACACTTATAATATTAACATATTTGTTTTGCTTAGCATATTTTTAATCTACGAAAACACCTTGTTCTCCTAGTATTTCTGCTTCCCTATTTTACATACAATGTGGTTATTGTTCTATAGACATAGTATTTCCTTTTATTACTATGAATATTTGAAGATTTCCTTTTATTACTCTTGTTTTTTATTTAAAATTTTTAAAATGTTTCCTTCATATTGGAACTTTTTCTCAAATGTCTGGTGAAATGTGTCAGTGATCAGAGGCATTGGAAAAATAAAGTTTATGGGCTACTATATTTGTCAGAAATTTTTCAGTTGTGATTGACAGAAACTCAGTTTAAACTAGCTCAAGAGAAAAGAGAGATCTAGCCTCATACACAACCATAAAGCAGAAAGCAGTCTTTAAACATGGTTGTATTCAGAAGCTAATATAATGTTGTCACAATTATCTCCATTTTTCATATGGTGGGGTCAACTCCTCGTTTACCACATGAAAATGAGTGAAAGCAGGAATAGAAGGAACATACTTCAACATAATAAAAGCCATATATGACAAACCCACAGCAAACATTATCCTCAATGGTGAAATATTGAAAGCGTTTCCTCTAAAGTCAGGAATAAGACAAGGGTGTCCACTTTCACCATTACTATTCAACATAGTTTTGGAAGTTTTGGCCACAGCAGTCAGAGCAGAAGAAATAAAAGGAATCCAAATTGGAAAAGCCAAAGTAAAACTCTCAATATTTGCAGATGACATGATCCTCTACATAGAAAACCCTAAAGACTCCACCAGAAAATTACTAGAACTAATCAATGATTATAGTAAAGTTGCAGGATATAAAATCAACACACAGAAATCCCTTGCATTCCTATACACTAATAATGAGAAAACAGAAAGAGAAATTAAGGAAACAATTCCATTCACCATTGCAATGGAAAGAATAAAATACTTAGGAATATATCTACCTAAAGAAACTAAAGACCTATATATAGAAAACTATAAAACACTGGTGAAAGAAATCAAAGAGGACACTAATAGATGGAGAAATATACCATGTTCATGGATTGGAAGAATCAATATAGTGAAAATGAGTATACTACCCAAAGCAATTTATAGATTCAATGCAATCCCTATCAAGCTACCAATGGTATTCTTCACAGAGCTAGAACAAATAATTTCACAATTTGTATGGAAAAACAAAAAACCTCAAATAGCCAAAGCGATCTTGAGAAAGAAGAATGGAACTGGAGGAATCAACCTACCTGACTTCAGGCTCTACTACAAAGCCACAGTTATCAAGACAGTATGGTACTGGCACAAAGACAGAAATATAGATCAATGGAACAAAATAGAAAGCCCAAAGATAAATCCACACACATATGGACACCTTATCTTTGACAAAGGAGGCAAGAATATACAATGGATTAAAGACAATCTCTTTAACAAGTGGTGCTGGGAAAACTGGTAAACCACTTGTAAAAGAATGAAACTAGAACACTTTCTAACACCATACATAAAAATAAACTCAAAATGGATTAAAGATCTAAACATAAGACCAGAAACTATAAAACTCCTAGAGGAGAACATAGGCAAAACACTCTCTGACATACATCACAGCAGGATCCTCTATGACCCACCTCCCAGAATATTGGAAATAAAAGCAAAAATAAACAAATGGGACCTAATTAAACTTAAAAGCTTCTGCACAACAAAGGAAACTATAAGCAAGATGAAAAGACAGCCTTCAGAATGGGAGAAAATAATAGCAAATGAAGCAATGGACAAACAACTAATCTCAAGAATATACAAGCAAATCCTGCAGCTCAATTCCAGAAAAATAAATGACCCAATCAAAAAATGGGCCAAAGAACTAAATAGACATTTCTCCAAAGAAGACATACAGATGGCTAACAAACACATGAAAAGATGCTCAACATCACTCATTATCAGAGAAATGCAAATCAAAACCACTAAGAGGTACCATTTCACACCAGTCAGAATGGCTGCGATCCAAAAGTCTACAAGCAATAAATGCTGGAGAGGGTGTGGAGAAAAGGGAACCCTCTTACACTGTTGGTGGGAATGCAAACTAGTACAGCCACTATGGAGAACAGTGTGGAGATTCCTTAAAAAACTGGAAATAGAACTGCCTTATGACCCAGCAATCCCACTGCTGGGCATACACTCTGAGGAAACCAGAAGGGAAAGGGACATGTGTACCCCAATGTTCATCGCAGCACTGTTTATAATAGCCAGGACATGGAAGCAACCTAGATGTCCATCAGCAGATGAATGGATAAGAAAGCTGTGGTACATATACACAATGGAGTATTACTCAGTCATTAAAAAGAATACATTTGAATCAGTTCTAATGAGGTGGATGAAACTGGAGCCTATTATACAGAGTGAAGTAAGCCAGAAAGAAAAACACCAATACCGTATACTAACGCATATATGTGGAATTTAGAAAGATGGTAACAATAACCCTGTATACGAGACAGCAAAAGAGACACTGATGTATAGAACAGTCTTATGCACTCTGTGGGAGAGGGAGAGGGTGGGAAGATTTGGGAGAATGGCATTGAAACATGAAGAATATCATGTATGCAACGAGTTGCCAGTCCAGGTTCGATACGCGATACTGGATGCTTGGGGCTGGTGCACTGGGACGACCCAGAGGGATGGTATGGGGAGGGAGGAGGGAGGAGGGTTCAGGATGGGGAACACATGTATACCTGTGGTGGATTCATTTCGATATTTGGCAAAACCAATACAATATTGTAAAGTTTAAAAATAAATAAAATTAAAAAAAAAAAAAGAAAATGAGTGAAAGAAAAGAGGAATTCTCTGATCAAAAGAAGGTTTTAAGGGAAGGGAGTAATTGAAAGAGAAAAACCATTACTGTCCCTTAAAGCCTCTTTGGGGCTTCCCTGGTGGCTCAGCTGGTAGAGTCCTCCTGCAATGGGGGAGACCTGGGTTCAATTCTTGGGTTGGGAAGATCCCCTGGTGAAGTGAAAGGGTACCCACTCCAGTATTCTGGCCTGGAGAATTCCATTGACTGTATAGTCCACAGCGTTGCAAAGAGTCGGACATGACTAAGTGACTTTCACTTTCAATCTTGACTACAGAGAGCTGCTGTCATAAGCTTCAAAACTGAGTCAAATCCTTCATAGCTTAGGCCTTTATGTAGGTAGGCTAAGGCGTCCAGGATGAATAATTTATATTGACCTGAGTGAAAAAGAAAACAGTGGGGGGGGGGAGACTTTATGGGAGGGATGTACATTTTCTAGAGGCTTCCCCAGTTACTCAGCAGTAAAGAATCCACCTGCAGTGCAGGAGACACAGGAGATGTGGAGTTCAATCCCTGGGTAGGGAAGATCCCCTGGAGGATGGCATGGCAACCCACTCCAGTATTCTTGCCTGCAGAATCCCATAGACAGAGGAACCTGGATGCAAAGAGTCAGAAATGACTGAAGTGACTAAGCATGCACATCCATTTTCTAACTTTCCAAGCCTCAGGCTTTCTCTGCTTCTGTATGAGTGTAGACCTTAGGGGAGGGCTCTAGTTTATACTTGTGACTGCAAATGAATGTGAGATTGGCCAAAGTCAATCCTCTGCAAATAGATGCTAACTAGCTTTTTAAAAATACAGTCTGAAGTCCATGAAGTATCAGAAGAGCAGATAAAAATTAAACCATAAGCTCAATACCTGGTAAGAGAATTTGTCCATAATGAAGGCATCGGTATTCACAAATAGTAAGAAATGTGTGTCTTCCTGTAACACTGCTCCCCAATTTATACACTTCTTTCGGTATTTGAGAGTAGTACTTCAGTTCTCCTGCATTATTACTCTCAATTTTAGCTATATATTTTTATCTAGAATAGAAACTTGAATAATGGCAACATTTATTTTTCACTGAAGTCCCGAGTCTTTTCCATATTTTTATCTCTTGGAACTCATGTTTAATCATTCCTCACATGCCTGAGATCTTTAAATAATAAAAATTAAAGCAATTCTCTGAGTAATTTGGCACCAGAAACAACCTTAGGCTTTGGCAAAGAAGTGTGGAATGATCAAGGCTTAGGGTCTGGGGAACCCCTGTGTGTTAAACCTGGATCTGATATTACCTTCTTCAGGAACTGGGGCAAGTGCTCAGCTCAGTTGCTCCCAGCTGAAATGGTCAGGAGGCTAATAATACTTAATCTGCCTTTCCCATAGAGAATTAATTAACTGGCAAAGCACTTTGGGTAGAGATGGGGGAGAAAGGCCTATTAAATACTCAAAATGCTATGTGTAAGTTCTGCAAGAATGTGTTCATTGGATCTCATCAGGTCTAGAAGTGGTTTGCAAGTTCCTGTCCAATGAATGATTGCTTAAGTTTAAATATCAGTTAACACATTATATTAGAATTACAATCATAAGTATGTTTATACTTTGGACACATATTTATGTAAATCAGAGAGTTGTTATGAACACTTGTGATATCCTTTCATAATTCATGTATTTACAGATGGAACCAATCTTAAAAATTGACTAAATGATTCCATCTATTTTAGAGAAAAGGAAGGTGAAGCACAGGATTAATTAACTTAGAGTCATAGACTATGACTGCTTCATGCCAGAGGCAGGACAAGAAAAACAAACAAACAAACAAAAAATGTGTATTTGTTGAGGGTCTCCTAAATACTAGAATCCTGCTGGCATTCTTCACATAAATTATTTAATGCTCACAGTAAATATTTAGGGTATTATCGATATAGGTTTTATTTTGTCTGAGGCATCACAATTAGCAATGTAAGAGCTGGAGTCCTACTGGTTGACAGAGCATGTTTTGTTTCTTTATTTCTTTGTTTCTTTATTTTATACCTAGCTATCTCTGTAAAACAGAATTATCAGTGGTTAAAGAGTCTAGGTTTTAGGGACAAGAAACCCAGGAAATCTGGACGTAGCCCTCTCAGACATGCTCTGGGATGATGAATGGAGAGTCCCTATTCCCATAACAGGTCTCATGCTCTCCATTCCAGAAATGACATTAGTTCTGGTCTCCAGGGGCAGTTGTGCCACCTCCCCATGTTCCCATTACCACCTATAATTCCTTAACATTTCTGCCCTTCATCTATCAACTTCTCCCAAAATTCTTATAACACTTCCCAAAGTGTATCTTTGAACTTCTCTGCTTCTTTCCCCAGGTTTTAGAGACCCTCCTCCTGTTTATAAATAAACTCTACAAGAGTTTATTCAATATTTTTAAATTGATGAATAGTGACCATAATATTTTGGCTTCCCTGGTAGCTCAGTGTTAAAGAATCCACCTACCAATGCAGGAGATGGAGGTTCAATCCCTAGATCAGTAAGATCCACTGGAGAAGGAAATGGCAACACATTCCAGTATTCTTGCCTGGGAAATACCATGGACAGAGGAGTCTGGCAGGCTATAGTCCATGGGGGCACAAAAGAGTTGAACATGACTTAGCGACTAAACAACAACAACAACATTAACCATCACATTTGTAGGATTACATGAGCCAAATATTCTACAGAGAGAACATAGGAGCTATGATGACATTCTCTGGTTTGCACAAACCATATTGCAGTATAATTCACACCTTTTGCTATTGTGCTTAGTCCCTCAGTCGGGTCCAACTCTTTGTGACCCCATGGACTGTAGCCCACCAGGCTCCTCTGTTCGTGGGGATTCTCCAAGCAAGCATACTGGAGTGGGTTGCCATGCCGTCCTCTAAGGGATCTTTCCAACCCAGGGATTGAGCCCAGGTCTCCCACATGCACATGAATTCTTTACCCTCTGAGTCACCAGGGAAGCCCATTTACACCTTACCAGCATACTTATGAAAACATCAGAAACCCAAATGCAGAGGCTTCACTACTTCAAAACCTATAGTCCATTAATGGGTGTATTTCACTAATGCTAACTGGTAGCATTTTAGTAGTGTTATAGACCTTGTCAGTCAGTTGTGGAAAATCAGTTTTCCATGTAAGAACCTTTACTTGTGTTTACAAGCTGAGTAAATTGAATTTGCCCTCTGAATCTCTTCTTATGGAACTTCTTACACAAAGCACATGTGCTTCATGGTTTTCATGGCTGTGTATATTCCAAGACTTATTATTAAAAGTATAAAATAATGTGATCAATAGTAATGAACTTGGACTTTTTGTTTTCTCTTAAGAAAGACATATTGGCAATATAGGCCTTATTAGAGTATAACACAGTCTTGAGAATGACATAGAAAAGCTAGAATCAAGACTCTCATAAACTTGGCACATGATATACTTATTAATCTTATAATTCATATCTTAACTACTTAGCATGACAATTAGCTTCTTTAATAAAGCTCCACTTGGATTTGGCATTTGTAAACCAAGAGAAAGTAGTTTGTAGGAACCTCAGTCAAAACAGTCTGTTTACAAACTCACTATTTCTATTAGTTTTTCTATAAATCATCATCAAGGAGCTTTTTTAATTAAAGAAAATGGAGTTTTGTTAGGAATTATTCAGTGAATCTGATCTATTTCTCATAACAATTTTTTTTTTAAGGATAACTGCTTTACAGAATTTTGTTATTTTCTGTCAGACCTCAACATGAATCAGCCATAGGGATACATATATCCCCACCCTTTTGAATCTCCCTCCCATCTCCCTCCCCATCCTATCCCTTTAGGTTGATACAGAGCCCCTGTTTGAGTTTCCTGAGCTAAACAGCAAATTTCTCATAGCAATTCTTAATATTCAGAGAAATACCAAAATAGTCCGATTGGTTGTTAGGACAGCCCAGAAATTTAGAATCTTCTAAACTCACTATTAAGAAAGTCACAAATTCACAAGTTAAATACATAGCACATTCATTTCTTGCTTTGGTATACTCACAGAAGAAATATGTTGGAGAGTGAGTATTTGGGGTTTTGGCACTCCTGTATTACTATATCTTTTACCTATGTCTGTTGACAAGTTCAGCCCAAAATATAATGGTTTTAAATAACAACCATTTCTTTGTTCATGAATCTGTTGGTTGGCAATCAAGGCTGGATTCAGTTGAGAGGGCTTGGCTCTGACCACCATATATTTGGCTCTGCTGTATATTTGGCTAAGCTCAATTTTATGTCTGGGCTCATGATGTTCCCCAATCATATGTTTGGGGAAGCATAGGTTGCTCTCTGCTTGCTCTCACATCCTCCAGAAGGCTATCCCATGCTTTTCCATATAGTAATAGAAAGCAAGCAGAGAACATAAACCCCCATGTTCAAGCCTTTTTCTAGCTTCTGCTTGCTTCATATTTGTTAATATCCACTGGCCAAACAAGTCACATGGCTCAGAAAAGTTATTGTAGAAGAGGACCAGGCAAGGAACAGATGGAGAGAATGATTCTCTGGAGTCTAGAATCATGTAGAAAGAAGTAACAATTGACTACGGTTACTAATACAAGCAGCCATAAGCCAAAAACTAAGATCATGCCATCTGGTCCTATCATTTCATGGCAAATAGATGGGAAAACAATGGAAACAGTGACAGACTATTTTCTTGGAATCCAGAATCACTGCAGATGGTGACTGCAGCCATAAAATTAAAAGATGTTTGCTCCTTGGAAGGAAAGTTATGACCAATCTAGATAGCATATTAAAAAGCAGAGACATCACTTTGCCAACAAAGGTCCATACAGTCAAAGCTATGGTTTTCCCAATAGTCATGTTTGGATGAGAGAGTTGGACCATAAAAAAGGCTGAGGGCTGAAGAATTTATGCTTTTGAACTGTGGTGTTGGAGAAGACTCTTGAGAGTCCCTTGGACTGCAGGGAGATCAAACCAGTCAATCTTAAAGGAAATTGGTCCTGGATATTCATTGGAAGGACTGATGCTGAAGGTGAAACTCTTAATACTTTGGCCACCTGATGGGAAGAACTGACTCCTTGGAAAAGACCCTGATACTGGGAAAGATTGAAGGCAGGAGGAGAAGAGGATGACAGAGGATGAGATGGTTGGATGGCATCACCAACTTGATGGACATGAGTTTGAGCAAACTTCAAGAGTTGGTGATGGACAGGGAGCCCTGGCATGCTGCAATCCATGGGATTGCAAAAGGTCAGACACAACTGAGCGACTGAACTTTGCTGACTAATACAAAGATCCATGGAGCCCTTCATCTTTAGAAAATGAGTATTAGACCAGATCAGGTGTGGGCAAACCATGACCTGTGGGACAATCCTGGCCTGCCATCTGTTTTTTTAAATTAAATTTTATTGAAACAGAGCCATGCTCATTCATTTACATATTGTCTATGTCTCTTTTGTGCTATAGTGGCAGGTTGAATAATTGCTGCAAAGACAGTGTGGTCCACAGAGCCTTAAATATTTACTCTCTCAACCTCTACCGAAAATGTTCACCAACACTAAATGAGATAATTGATCATTTTTCTATCTCTAAACTATAAAGCCACAGGATTTTAACAGAGTACTTTTTAAAGTGTTCTTGAGCTCTTCATTGAAGTGAAGTGAAGTCCCTCAATCGTGTCCAACTCTTTGTGACCCCATGAACTGTAGCCCACCAGGCTCCTCAGTCCGTGGAAATTTTCCAGGCAAGAGTGCTGGAGTGAGTTGCCATTTCCTTCTCCAGAGGATCTTCCTGACCCAGGGATCAAACCCGGGTCTCCTGCAGACAGACACTTTACCATCTGAGCCACCAGGAGCTCTTCATTAGGACGGCAGAACAGAAAGATCTTGAACTCATCTCTTCCCATGGACACAGGTAAACTATTGATACAACTTCATGTAGAACAATTCTCTCTGAGAACAAACTGAAAATTAGTAGAAAACTCTTCTACAATAAAGAATATAAAGAAAAAAGCACATTGGGGCAGGTAGGATGGGCAAAGATGTGATATAGTCACAGCCCATACTTCCAGTGCAGAGACCCACAAACAGAGGGGATATTAGAGGTCTCCTCTAATAGTGAAGGGTTCAGGATCCAGATGGAGAATCTTAACCCTGGGATCTGGAACCAGAAAGATGAGTACCCATAAGTGGCTTTGAAAACTGGTGAAACTTACTTCCAGGAGAACCTGAGGACAGTAGTTTACTGAGAATCAGTTCTTAGTGGAGTTGTGCACAGACTCATTCACCCTGAGTCCCAGTGCAGAAACAGTGAATTGAAAAACATCTGGTGATCTACCTGGCCTGCCAAGATTGCCCCAGCAACCATAGTGGCTCTGCTGTTCCCTGGTAAAAGTCCATATTCAGCTCGAACTCCAGCCCCCTGCCAAAGCAGCAGCCTCCAGTGTACCCTAAGAAAAGCCCAAGAAAAGCCCTGGTCAATGTCCAACTCTGGTTCCAGTCCTCTTACTAAGATGTTGCCCCTGATGCAGCCCGGGAAATGCCCTGGCCTACATCTCTTCCAGCTCCAAGTCTCCTGCCAAAGACACTGGAAACGTGCAACTCTCTTAGGGATGCTCCTACACAAGGCCACATCTTCAAGACTTGGGTAGGTAACTGTTTCAAGTAATTCATAGAAACAATTAGAGAAAGTCAAACAAAATGAAAAGAGAGAGGAATTTGTTTCAAGTTAAAGAAAAGATAAACCCCCAGAAAAACCCTAAAGAAATGGAGATAACTGATTTATCTGATAAAGACTTAATGTCATATAGATTCTCACCAAATTTGTCAGAAAAATGGAGAAACACAGTGAGAATTTTGACAAAGACTTAGAAATTGTAAAGGAGAACTAATCATAGATGAAGGATATAATATCTGAAAGGAAAATGCGCTGCAAGGACCCGAAAGCAGATTAGATGGTACAGAAGACAGCATATGTGACCTGGAAGATAGAATAGTGGAAAACACCTAATCAGAAAAGCAAAAAGGAAAAATAATTTTTTAAAAAATGAGGATCGTTTAGGGACCTCTGGGACAACATCAAGCATACTATTAATAGCATCATATTATAGGGGTCCCAGAAGGAGAAAAGAGAGAGAAAATGGCAAAAAAACTTCTTTAATGAAATAATACCTGAAAACTTCCCTATCCTAGAGAAGAAAACAGATATTCTGATCCAGAAAGTACAGAGTTTGAAACAAGATGAATCTTAAGAGATCCATAGCAAGTCATATCCCAATTAAAAGGTTAAAAGGGAAAAATATAAAGGCAGCAAGGGGAAAAAACACTGAGTCGCATACAGGGGAACTCCAATAAGGTTATCAGCTGATTTTTCAGGAGAAATTTTCTAGGTAGGAAAAGAGTACCTTAATGAATTTAAAGTGCTGAAAGGAAAAAACCTACAAAGATACTCTGCCTAGCAGGGCTGTCATTCAGAATTAAAGGAGAGAGAAAGAGTTTCTTAGATAAGCAAAAACTAAAAGCTTATTACCACTAAATCAGCCTTATAAGAAGTGTTAAAGGATATTCTTTAAATTTAAAAAAAGGGCCATAATTAGAAAGAAAAAAAATATGAAAGAAAAAGACATCATAGACACTTGGTAAAGGCAGACTCCAGAGAAGGCAATGGCACCCCACTCCAGTACTCTTGCCTGGAAACTCCCATGGACGGAGGAGCCTGGTAGGCTGCAGTCCATGGGGTCACTAAGAGTCGGATACGACTAAGCGACTTAACTTTCACTCTTCCCTTTCATGCATTGGAGAAGGAAATGGCAACCCACGCCAGTGTTCTTGCCTGGAGAATCTCAGGGACGGGGGAGCCTGGTGGGCTGCCGTCTATGGGGTCGCACGGAGTCAGACACGACTGAAGCGACTCAGCTGCAGCATCAGCAAAGGCAGACTCAATCGCTTAAAAAGCTACTAGAAGGGTTAGAAGATAAAAGACATAAAATCAACTATAGCTTCAATGAGAAGTTAAGGGATGCACACAGAAAAAAGATGTAAAATATGAAATCAGAAGCATGAAGCAGGGAGTAGAAAGTGCAGAACTTTTAGAATGTGTTCAAACTTAAGTGACCATCAGCTTAAATCAAATAGCTGTGTGTATGTGTGTGTGTGTGTGTGCGTGCTCAGTAGTGTCTGACTCTTTGTGAACCTATGGACTTTGGCCTGTCAGGCTTCTCTGTCCATGAGATTCTCTAGGCAAGAATACTGGATTGAGTTTCCACTTCCTCCTCCAGGGGATCTTCCCAACCCAGGGGTTGAACCCACATCTCCTGCACTGCAGGCGGATTCTTTACTGTCTGAGCCACCAGGGAAGCCCAAGCCTATACATACACTCACACACGCACGAACATTATAGTAACCATAAACCGAAGGTCTATAACAGATACATAAAAAACAAAAAGAAAGTAATACAAACTAAAAATAAATAAATAAATAACCTGGGTCTTCTGCTCATTTTTGATTGGATTGTTTGTTTTTTTTTGATATTGAGCTGCATAAGCTGTTTATAAATTTTGGAGAATAATTCCTTGTTTTCTTACTGTTAAGTTTTAAGAGTTCTTTGTATGTTTTGAACACAGTCTCTCATCAGATATGTGGTTTGCAAATATTTTCTAAATCTGTGGCTTGTCTTTTTATTCTGTTAACAATGTCTTACACAGAACAGAAGTTTTTAACTTTTAGAAATCCAGTTTATCAATTTTTTTTCTTTTATGAATCATGCTTTAGATGTTTTATCAAAAAGATCATCACCAAACTGGTCACCTATGTTTACTTCTTCATTGTCTGCTGAACGTTTCCTACTTTTTTTTTTTTTTCAGGGAATTATCCTTGCATAGCAAAATCTTTGTCTTCCTTAATGCTTTTCTCTCATCACATAATGCCTTTCCCCCCCTTCTATTTACTTATCTAGAGAAGTCTTAACCATTCTTCAAAGAATCAGTTCAAGGCTCACTCACATCCTTCAAAACTTGTCCTGGCCACATCCCTCCACTTTGATTTTGTTCTTCTTTGAACTCCTAAAGCTATGGAAATCTACATGTATCGTTTAGTACTGCATTATACTCTGTTTAGTGCTATTTAAGAAATTATTGCCATGTGATAATCAAATATTTCAGGCAAGAGAAGTTGGGAATTATGCATCCTTTATAATTAACAGCAAACTTAGTATAGTTTGGATCCAGTGCAGAGTCTAAAAAAATGCCAGGAATCAGGAAGCTGTAAGGTGAAATCATTAAGACCCTGAGTTTTGAAATCACTTTAATAAGGTTTTATTTCACCTGTTAGACTGATGCCAGTATGATATTTGGCAAACAATTACTCAACCTTTCTGCCTTGAATATGTTTATCTATAAATAGAAAATTAAGACAATACCTATCTAATATAGTTATCAATAGGAGATAAATGCAAAAATGATCTTAGCAGGCATCACGGCACATGCCATGTGCTTTATATTGTCCTTGTTATTATTATATTAGTATTTAACAAATATAGTAAAATATGAGTATGAATAACTAAAATATGAATGGACTAGGTTACTTATAATGAGGATGCAAATATGAAAATACTTTGTGACTTCTATGTCTAATTTTTATTTTTTATACTATCAATATTATGCTTAAAGGCACATGTTGTATAGCAAATATTAAACTGAATTAAGAATCTTGGAAAACCCATTTTATATCTTGATTTTACCTTTATTCTTCCAAATTGGATTCAGCTTTCTTAATTGTTACAGAGTATTCAACTTAGTGATCACATTTACTAGTTCTATAATCCTGAGAAAGTTGGGTTTCTCCTTCCATTCCCTTCACTAGAGCTGTTTCCTCCTTTTAAAAACCTATCAGATACTACCTCTCAAAATTGATATAAGGGTTAAAAAGATTATTACGTGAAAGTAGCACAGTCTCACATTTTGTGGCTGTTCAATAAATATTACATTTTGATTTCCTCAGAGTGGGTGCCCTTTAAAAAATCTTCATAAAATTCTCCCTTACATTCTTCTACACATTGTCATAATGGGTTACCTGAAGTGCCAGACAGGCCAAGCAGCTTCTACTTCAGTGGAATCTTGCCACTGGCTACACCACAATAACATTCAACGGGAGACTTCAGCTCCTCTCTTCCAGCATGGTCTCAATGTCTGCTTCTCCATCTCATTTTAATAATATGAAGCTCCAGTAATTTCTGCTTTCTATATTCCATTCCTCCTGCTTTTATACATGGCTAGTTCTTTGAGACTTGGTTTAGTTATCTCATTCAGGAAGATCCTGGGCACATACCTTTCTGTAGCCAGGCTGGTGTAAATCTTCTGTGTTTTTCCATGGCATCTGTCTTACTAATAGATCTTCTTCCCAGGACTGTAATCTCTTCAAAGGCCATGATGATTTCCTCAGTATACAGTAAATAGTAGGTGCTTGTTAGTGAAGAATAAATATAATGATTAATTCTTTATTGAATTCTATTTTAAAATGGGTCCTAATACAGTGTCTTGTGTATTCTAGTCATCTTATAAATTTGGTGAATGAATAAACTGGCAAATATAAGAATGAAGATGATATTTTACCTGAGGACAGGATTCAGATAACCTCTCAGATTTTCTTAGCTTTGTTTTTATATAAAAGATCCACATAATACCAGTGTGGTAGAGGCTTTAACATTAAATATAAAACATAAAAAAGATATGCAGTAATTATGTGGCTATAGAAATTTGGGACCATGACTCTATCTTCAGTAAAATCACTAGAATGAATAACTTCTTAGAATCAGACATGTTTTATGTAAATAAAATTATCTTTTTATATGTCTACTCAATGGGAAGAACTCGAAAGTGTTTCATAAACATTTGTCTCACCTACTGTGTGCTCTTAGTTGATTAAGTCCCTTCCTCTTACATATAACTCAAAATGTGGTAAACTATCCACTCCTTGATAGTGCATGTCATTCAAGGGTCACCAAGTTATCTCCAGCTCCAAGGGTGGATTTGGATAAATCATTCAATACAGTCTCACCACCTTTTGCCATGATTGGTACTAGAGATCAGGCTTAAGCCAATGAGCATACAATATTCCCTTGGGGACTGTTGGTGGTGAGCACATGCCCCCAGTGAGCTAAGTCAGACTGGATGCAGCCCCCTTTTCTCCCTGATTTAGGGGATGCTTTTTCTCTCTTGTTTGCTGAACAGAAATGAGAAAGAACAGAGTCTCATTTGATCTTAGAACCTCATTTGATCTTAGCACCTCCCCTAGAAGGTTGACCTTAGAACCTCCCCTCCTGAGGGGAACCAATACCATGAATTGCAGAACAGAGAGGTGAAAAGATTCTGCACACTTTATATAAGTGAGTGTCTGCATAGGTGAGATAATTGTGCTTTTTGTTTAAAATAATTTTGAGACAGACTGCCCTATTACTTGTTACTAAAAGAATCCTAACTAGTACATTTTCATAATTTTTCTATAGTTCATATAGACTAAGATATAAAGTAGTCTTTTTCTTTTTTTATTTTAATTTTATTTTTTAATTGAAGGATAATTGCTTTACAGAATTGTGTTGGTTTCTGCCAAACATCAATGTGAATCAACCAGAGGTATACATATGTCCCCTCCCTCTTGAAGTAGTTTCTTTCTGACTCAGCAGTGAAATGAGTATAAAGCCTATAACCAATTCCTTGTGAAACGATGGCCTGACTTACAGGTAGATACGTGAGATTTAATCGGCAGTCCACTGGACCCAAGGGAAGAAGTGTCAAGAGGAGGCTTTGCACATGAAGGTGTTAAGAGGAATCACCAGTGGAGAGCAGAGAGTGATGCATCTTTTCTGATAGCCAGAAAAGCTGAATGTAGTCTGTCTTGAGGTCATTTCCCTTTTTCCTCTGGATTTTCTAATGATAGGTGAGAGCAGAATGTCTCCCTTAAGATATAACCTCCAATAAACTGAGGAGCCAGGTATTAACATGAGAGAGAGAAAGCAGGAAAGAAAGACTGTGCTTTCCTGGAGCTGTTAATAATATACTGGACAAGGACAATAAATAATTGATAGTTGTCACCTTTCTGCTTCTTAGTTATTCATGGGCTTCAAGATGGTCCTTTATCTTAGTGCCATCTAATCGTGTTACATCACATGCACTCCTTGTCACCAACATTAATATGTCTGCCAGTGACATGTGCTGCACACTGGCTTTTCAGAGCTATCACAAACTGCTGATCTGCGCCAGTCAAGAGCAATGTAATTGTCACCGGTAGACAGAAATATTACCGCCAGACAGAATAGTGTAAATAATACAAAAAATAGCCTCCAACACCAATGACAAATTTCCATAATCAGGGAGCGGTCTCTTCCATCACATCCACCATACTACTCTCCTGCATGAGAATTGCTATAGTCTGGAGGGAAGCAGGCTCAATTCAATCAGGCTGAGCACCTGCACTCTTTTGATTATATACATTGCAGAGACAGAGTAGGTTGGATTCTGGAGCAAAGCAGTGGGGGACTGCAAGTGAGTATTTAAGATTTTTGTTCCTGAGACCTTTACATACACCTGCAGAGGTACCACAGCAACCTAGCAGTAATTGCCTTCCATGGCAATGTGGCCACATTAACCCTCATATACGGCATTACCTAAATTTTGATTATAGGCAGAATGAGAGTACTAAGTACAGAGGAAATAAATTCAGGAAGAAAGAGAAGGCAAAATATGTGCTTTGACTGGAAGCTGAAACTATCTAGACATTACATAGCTCATTTTAGTCTCAAGTGTTCAAGGGAGCATTACCTAATGAATTCTTTTTATCAGATGCTGCAAGATCCCTCGTGCACCTGTGGCAAACATTATCCATTCCTCCTCTTCGTTGCCAACAGGATTCCAATTTTGAACAGGATGGCAGAATGCCCAGCTAAAGAATAACTTCCTCAGCCTTCCTTGCAGCTATGAGCGGAAGTGGCAGAGTCCTGACCAATGAGACACAAGTGGAGAACTGTTGCAGGTTTCTGGGATTTTTGTTTTCCTAATAAAAGGAGCAGATGTTACTGGAGCCACCCTTCTCTTTTCCACCCTCTACCTGCCTTGAAGTTGTGAAGCTAAAGCAGCTCTAAGGACAAATCAAGAGATACACAGATTCAGACTCCGACCTCAGCTAGCCATGAATTTATGCAAGTGGTCCCTTAATTCCGGGTTTCTTATTTGAGGAAAAGAATCCTCTATTTTTTGTTGTTGTTGTTGTTATTGTTGCACAGGTGATATTTTGTATTGTTACTTGCTGATGAGCACATTCCTAAGTATAGGACCCAATCTAAAAATCCCTTGCTACATCCCCAATATTAAGACAAATCAAAAATTTAAAAATTCTTTTGGAAGTCACATGGAGAAGTGAAAAGAGACAGGAAAGAATACAGTAATAAACTAACATCTATTGAGGATATGCTCTGTGCTAAGCACTTTTGTAGGACCTTTACATGCACCAATTCATGTAATCCTTACAGCAACGTTATGAAGTAGTTCTGTTATAAACCCATTTAATAAATGGAAGAGAGGCCTATCAAGGTTAAGCAACTTGCCCATGGGCCCACATCTAAGATAGGATGGAGCCAAGATTCCAGATTCCAGAGTCTAGGCTTTTAACTATTATGTTTTCTGATTTATATTTTCCATGTCATAAAAGGGGAAAACTAAGTCAAAGGTTGTTTGTTTTTTTTGTTTGTTTATTTTTTTATTGGAGGATAATTGCTTTACAGATTTTGTTGTTTTCTGTCAAACCTCAACGTGAATCAGCCGAAGGTATACATATTCAGTTCAGTTAAGTTCAGTCACTCAGTCGTGTCTGACTCTTTACGACCCCATGAATTGCAGCACGCCAGGCCTCCCTGTCCATCACCAACTCCCGGAGTTCACTCAAGCTCACGTCCATCGAGTCAATGACACCATCCAGCCATCTCATCCTCTGTCTTCCCCTTCTCCTCCTGCCCCCAATCCCTCCCAGCATCAGAGTCTTTTCCAGTGAATCAACTCTTCTCATGAGGTGGCCAAAGTATTCCTTCCAAAGAATACTCAGGACTGATCTCCTTTAGAATGGACTGGTTGGATCTCCTTGCAGTCCAAGGGACTCTCAAGAGTCTTCTCCAACACCACAGTTCAAAAGCATCAATTCTTCGGCACTCAGCTTCCTTCACAGTCCAACTCTCACATCCATACATGACTACTGGAAAAACCATAGCCTTGGCTCAGATCATGAACTCCTTATTGCCAAATTCAGACTTAAATGGAAGAAAGTAGGGAAAACCACTAGGCCATTCAGGTATGACCTAAATCAAATCCCTTATGATTACACAGTGGAAGTGAGAAATAGATTAAGGGACTAGATCTGATAGAGTGCCTGATGAACTATGGACGGAGGTTTGTGACATTGTACAGGAGACAGGGATCAAGATCATCCCCATGGAAAAGAAATGCAAGAAAGCAAAATGGCTGTCTGAGGAGGCCTTACAAATAGCTGTGAAAATAAGAGAAGTGAAAAGCAAAGGAGAAAAGGAAAGATATAAGCATCTGAATGCAGAGTTCCAAAGAATAGCAAGCCTTCCTCAGTGATCAGTGCAAAGAAATAGAGGAAAACAACACAATGGGAAAGACTAGAGATCTCTTCAAGAAAATTAGAGATACCAAGGGAACATTTCATGCAAAGATGGGCTCAATAAAGGACAGAAATGATATGGACCTAACAGAAGCAGAACATATTAAGAAGAGGTTGCAAGAATACACAGAAGTACTGTACAAAAAAGATCTTCATGACCAAGATAATTACGAAGGTATACATATATCCCCTGCCTTTTGAACACCCCCTCATCTCCCTCCCCATCCACCCCTCCAGTTTGACCCAGAGCCCCAGCCTGAGCCCCCCGAGGCACACAGTAAATTCCCGTTGGCTGTCTACCTCACACATGGCAATATAAGTCTCCATGTTACTCCTTCCACACATCCCACTCTCTCCTGCCCTCTCCCCATTCCACAAGTCTATTCTCTATGTCTGTTTCTCCATTCTTCCCTGCAAATAAATTCCTCACTACTATTTTTTTTTTTTTTAGATTCCATATACGTGTGTTAGGATAAGATATATATCTTTCTCTTTCTGACTCACTTCACTCTGTATTATAGATTCTAGGTTCATCCAACTCATCAGAACTCAAATGTGTTCATTTTTATGGCTAAGTAATATTCCACTGTGTATATGTACCACAAATTCTTTATCCATTCATTTGTCAATGGACATCTAGGTTGCTTCTATGTTCTAGATATTGTAAATAGTGCTGCAATGAACAATGGGATACATGTGTCTTTTTCAATTTTGGTTTCCTCAGGGTATATGCCTAGGAGTGGAATTGCTGGGTCACATGGTGGTTTTATTCCTAGTTTTTTAAGGAATCTCCATACCGTCTTTCATAGGGGCTGTATCAATTTACATTCCCACCAACAGTGCAAAAGTGTTCCCTTTTTCCACACGCTCTCCAGCATTTATTGTTTGTAGACTTTTTGATGATGGCCATTCTTACCAGTGTGAGGTGATATCTCATTGTAGTTGTGATTTGCATTTCTCTAATAATGAGAGATAGTAAGCATCTTTTCATGTGTTTATTAGCCATCTCTATGTCTTCTTTGAAGAAATGTCTGTTTAGGGCTTTTCCCCCCTTTTTGATTGGCTTGTTTGTTTTTCTGGCATTGAGTTGTATGAGCTGATTGTATATTTTGGAAATTAATCCTTTGTCAGTTGTTTCATCTGCTACCATTTTCTCCCATTCTGAGGGTTGTCTTTTCACCTTGCTTATAGTTTCCTTTGCTGTGCAAAAGCTTTTAAATTTAATCAGGTCCCACTTTCTTACTTTTGTTTTTATTTCCATTAGTCTAGGAGGTGTGTCATAAAGGAAATTGCTTTGATTTATGTCATTGAATGTTTTCTGCCTACGTTTTGTTCTAAGAGTTTTATAGTTTTTGGTCTTACATTTAGGTCTTTAATCCATTTTGAGGTTATCTTTGCTTATGGTGTTAGAAGTGTTCTAATTTCATTCTTTTACATGTAATTGTCCAGTTTTTCCAGCGCCATTTATTGAAGAGGCTGTTTTGCCCCATTGCATATTCTTGCCTCCTTTGTCAAAAATAAGGTACCCATAGGTGCATGGGCTTATTTCTGGGCTTTCTATCTTGTTCCATTGGTCTATATTTCTCTTTTTGTGCCAGTACCACAGATATACTGTTATTGATTCCTTCTAGAGTATTTTTAATTTCAGTAATTTTGTTGTTTGTCTCTGCATGTTTTTGCTTTAATTCTTCTAGGCCTTTGTTAACGGATTCTTGGATTTTCTCCATTTTGTTTTCAAGGTTTTTTGGTCATCTTTATTATCATTATTCTGAATTCTCTTTCAGGTAATTTGCCTATTTCCTCTTCATTTATTTGGACTTCTGTGTTTCTGGTTTGTTCCTTCATTTGTGCAGTATTTCTCTGCATTTTCACAATTTTTTTTTTAATTTATTGTGTTTGAGGTCTCCTTTTCCCAGTCTTCAAGGTTGAATTCTTTCTTCCTTTTGGTTTCTGCCCTCCTAAGGTTGGTCCAGTGGTTTGTGTAAGCTTTGTATAGGGTGAGATTTGTGCTGAGTTTTTGTTTCTTTGCTTGTTTGTTTTTCCTGTGATGGGCAAGGCTGAATGAGGTCGGAATCCTGATTGGGTTTGTATTTTTGTTTTGCTTGATGTTTAGATGAGGTGTCCTGTACAGGGTGTTACTGGTGGTTGGGTGATATTGGGTCTTGTATTCCAGTGGTTTCCTTTGTGTGAGTTCTCACTATTTGATATTCCCTAGCATTAGTTTTCTGGTAGTCTAGGGTCTTGGAGTCAGTGCTCCCACTCCAAAGGTTCAGGGCTTGATCTCTGGTCAGGAATGAAGATTCCACAAGTGGTTTGTTATGGCACTAAGTGAGATTAAAACAAATATCCAAAAATGAAAAACCAAAGATGAACCCCAGACAAATAATGGTTACAAAATCAGGCAAATAATAATTAAAATTATGGAATATACACATATACGTATATACCCATAAGCAAAGTGAAAACAGTCCAGCAAAAATATAGTACAATAGATTGGGCTGTTGAACAAAGAAAATCAAAAATTATATTTACCAGTTAAGAACAAAACTAACTAAAGCACAAACTGGAAAACAAAACTAAAGCAAGGTGCAAATTGGGGAATAAAGCAATGAAAATAAAACTAAAAATATATTGAGAGGAAAGGAAAGAAAGAAAGAGTAGATATGCAAAGTTAAATAGAGGTAGATAAAGATTTATGTACATTAAGGATTAACTGCAAGGGGAAAAGAACAGTAGGAAAAGCAAACAAAGAAATAAATGTAGAAAAAATAATAATAGGTTTAAAAATTACAAATGAAAAGGAAAAAAAAAAAAAAAGGAAAACTCTACAGAACTGTAAAAGCCCAACATAGAGGCAGAGGTTTATAACAACAATAAATCATGTGACTGAGAAAAAAAAGAAAAAAAAGCTCAAAAGCTTAATTAGATTTCATTGTGCCAATAAAATCGATAGCTACAACAGAGGGGGAAGAAAAGGAAAAAAAATCCAAAGAAATCTACAGAACAAGTCAAAACATAAGGATAATAAATGTTTTTCTTGAGTCACTGCTGTCAGAATCCTTTCCCTCACTGGGAGTCACAGTCCACCTCACCTCCCTAGGATGCCCTCCAACACTGTGCTAACCTATGGACCCGCTGTAGGGGTGGTTCAGGTTCTAGTCTGGTCCTACTCCTGGGTGTTCTTGCCTCCAATGTCCACAGCTATCAGAGCTAGTGCATTTTCTTTTGTAGGAGCTCTCAATGATCTTTGTTTTGTTTTGTTTTTTTATTTTTTAACTTTACAATATTGTATTGGTTTTGCCATATATCAACATGAATCCACCACAGGTATACATGTGTTCCCCATCCTGAACCCTCTTTTATATATTCTATAGACACAGAGACTGCCTAGTTGATCGTGTAAATTTAATCTGCAGCTAATACAGCTGGTGGGAAGGTTTGGGATCTTCTTCCTTAGCCACATTGCCCCTGGGTTTCAATTGTGGTTTCATTTCCACCTCTACATGTGGGTCATCCACTGGGGTTTAGCTCCGGAGGCTGTCCTGGAGAGCTTGGGTTTGCCCCTGTGAGGGCCAGGTGTGGAGGTAGTGCAGCTGGTGGGTCGCATGGGTTCTGGCAGCACCAGGTACTCAGGGGAGTTGGTGGCTAGGGCAGCAGGAAATATTGTGCTCTAGAAGGGTATGGCAACCAGTATTGGGCAATACGCTCCAGTGTTCTTGCCTGGAGAACCCTCCTCCCTGACAGAGAAGCCTGGTAGGCCACAGTCTACAAGGTCCCAAAGAGTCAGACACTACCAAAGCAACCTTGTGTGCATAGGCGCATGACTTTTTTTGCCTGTGGTAGCTCTGCCCCAGTGAGAGTTGAGTGTGAAGGTAGCACAGCTGCTTGGCTTGCAGGGACCCTGGCGGCACCAACTGTGCAGGAACATGGACTGCCTCCACCACAGGAGTGATGGCCCTATCAGAGTCTCTTTTTGAGCTCTTTTAGCTGGCAATCAGAAGGCCTCTTTGGTCAGTATTTCTCTGTAGCTCTGCCCGTTTAGGCACTTAGAGGGCTCCCTTGCCTGGGGTCCTTCTCCGTTGTTGGGTGCATCAGGCACATAGAGGGGCCCCCATGGCTGGGGTCCTACTCTGTAATTTGGGACATCAGTCCCTTAAAGGAGCACCCTGGATGGGGTCCTACTCTGTAGTTCAGTGCATCAGGCATTTGATCGGCCAGCCTCTCTATTGTTCAGCTGCCAATGCTGGCATGTGTGGGAGGAGAGAGGCTATGATGATGTCTCCACCCCTTGCATGTGACTCAGCAGCATTGCCCCTCTTCTGTGGCTGCCCACCTTTCCTCCACAGATATCTTCCCACCACAATCTCCTTCCTCACATCCCCCCTGATCCGTCTCTCTGCAGTCAACAGCAGCCCTCGCCTGGGGATTGCACCACAATCCCGAAACTCCAGCTCCCAGCTGCTGTGCCTTCCAGGGGATCTGTGTCCCTGTCTGGGACTCTTTTTGAGTCCCTGTATGGCTGTCCCTGTATGGCTGCGGCAAGGACTGTCTGATTCTCATTCCATTTAGGCTGCCACAGATCAGCTGTTTCACTCTCAGCCTTAAATGTTTCTCCTTTGACTCAGACAGTTGCCCCGCTGTGGGGATCGGACCCCTGCTTCAGTTCCCCCACCCACTGAGGGCAGGTCCAGTCCTACTGACATTCCTGTTTTTCCCCCTAATTCCGTTGTCCTACTGAGCTTTGTATGTTTTTATATTTTCTTTTCTGCTGGTCAGGTACTCCTGTCTGCTCTCAGCTGGTGTTCTGCATGCACTTCTGTGTCTGAAGGTGTATTTCTGATGTATCCATAGAGAGAGATGTACTCCATGTACACCTATTCCTCCACCATCTTGTTCTTTCCCCTAAGTCAAAAGTTTTAATTGATAAATCCACAGTTATAGAAAGCTCTTTTTTGAGATACATTTTTGTTGTGTCTTCAGTATTACCAAGAAAAGATTCTTTTGTGAGATATAATTTCAAGCAGTTTTTGCTTTATGTAGTATTTTTGTTTTCAGAAGCTCAAAACAAAAATTTAATCTATCCATCCATCCATCATATGGAAATTACCATGGAAACTATCTGCACTGCATCTAACATATTTGCATTGATATGTATTGAACTTGTCCAGTTCTTGAGCTGTGGCATTTAAAACAACATTCTTTAAATTTTGGTCACCCTAAAGTGGATTTGAAATCCAGCTATATTGCTGTTCTGTCCCATTTATTGCTGTTCTGTCCCACCCCCACCGCTACCAGAAGCTAAAGTATCCTTTTGTTTATTCATTGATTATCATTGAAAATGATAATGTATGTCAAAATATTTTGGAAACTGTCAGAAATCCATATAAATATAAATAATTATTATAGAGATATTTTGATGTAGTAGAATGAGAATTAGGAAACCTGAATTCTTCTGGCTGTATGTCTTAATTTCTCTGTGAAATGGAAAGAGCTCACTTATCATTTCTGGGCATCGTTGACCTGACTTTTGTTCTCTGGGCCAATATAACTCCATTGTTCCATGTATCTACCAGTTAATAAAAGTAAGATAAGAACATTAATCATATGTTTGGAGGCTCTCATATGGACCTCATCCTTCCGTATTTATTTACATCTTGCTTTTATTTGATCTCATCTAATGGTAATTGGGCTTCCCTTGTGGCTTAGGTGATAAAGAGTCCGCCTGCAATGTGGGGGACCTGGGTTTGATCCCTGGGTTGGGAAGATCCCCTGGAGAAGGGAAAGGCTACCCACTCCAGTGTTCTGGCCTGGAGAATTCCATGGGCAGTCCATTGGGTTGCAAAGAGTAGGACACGACTGAGAGACTTTCACTTTCACTCACTTTCAATGGTAATAATTCATATTTATTGAGTGCTTGGTCTGTGTCAGACACAATGGGCAATCCTTTGCTTGTACAATCTCGTTTAACATACACCACAACTAGGACATTTACCTATAGGCAATAGTATGACTAGGCTGATTCTTTCACCACTGGTTCCAAGCTAGGTTTAGAAAAGGCAGAGGAACCAGAGATTAAATTGTCAACATTCACTGGATCATAGAGAAAACAAGGGAATTCCAGAAAAACATCTGCCTCTGTTTCATCAACTACACTAAAGCCTTGATTGTGTGGATCATAACAAACGGTGGAAAGCTCTTAAAGAGATGGAAACCCCAGACCGTCTTACCTGTCTCCTGAGAAACCTGTATGCAGATCAAGAAGCAAGAGAACCCTGTATGGAACAACTGATTGGATCAAGATTGAGAAAGGAGTAAGACAGGGCTGTCTGTTGTCACCCTGTTTGTTTAACCTATATGCGGAGCAAATCTTGAGACATGCCAGGCTGCATGAGTTACAAGCTGGAATCAAGACAGGCAGGAGAAATATCAACATCCTCAGATATGTGAATGACACCACTCCAATGGCAGAAAGCAAAGAGGAACTAAAGAGCCTTTTGATGAGGATGAAGGAGGAAACTGAAAGAGCCGGCTTAAAACTAAATATTAAAAAATTTAAGACCATGGCATCTGGCCCCATTCAGTTCAGTTCAGTTCAGTCGCTCAGTCGTGTCTGACTCTTTGTGACCCCATGAATCGCAGCATGCCAGGCCTCCCTGTCTATCACCAACTCCCGGAGTTCACCTAGATTCACGTCCATCGAGTCAGTGATGCCTTCCAGCCATCTCATCCTCTGTCGTCCCCTTCTCCTCCTGCCCTCAATCCCTCCCAGCATCAGAGTCTTTTCCAATGAGTCAACTCTTCGCATGAGGTGGCCAAAGTACTGGAGTTTCAGCTTTAGCACCATTCCCTCCAAAGAAATCCCAGGGCTGATCTCCTTCAGAATGGACTGGCTGGATCTCCTTGCAGCCCAAGGGACTCTCAAGAGTCTTCTCCAACACCACAGTTCAAAAGCATCAATTCTTCAGCGCTCAGCCTTCTTCACAGTCCAACTCTCACATCCATACATGACCACAGGAAAAACCATAGCCTTGACTAGATGGACCTTTGTTGGCAAAGTAATGTCTCTGCTTTTGAATATGCTATCTAGGTTGGTCATAACCTTTCTTCCAAGGAGTAAGCATCTTTTAATTTCTGGCCCCATTACTTCATTGCAAGTAGAAGGGGAAAAGGTGAAAGTGACAGATTTCATCTTCTTGGGCTCTAAACTCACTGTGGATTGTGACTACAGCCATGAAATCAGAAGATTGCTTCTCGGCAGGAAAGCTATGACAAACCTAGACTGTGTATTGAAAAACAGAGATATTTCTCTGCCAACCAAGGTCTGTGTAGTCAAGGCTATGGTCTTCCCAGTGGTCACATATGGTTGTGAGAGCTGGACCATAAAGAAGGCAGAGCACCAAAGAATTGATGCCTTTAAACTGTGGTGCTAGAGAAAACTCCTAAAAATCCCTTGGACAACAAGGAGATCAAACCAGTCAATCTTAAGGGAAATCAATCCTGAATACTCATTGAAAGGATTGATACTGAAGCTAAAGCTCTAGTGTTTTGGTCATCTGATGTGAACAGCCTACTCATTGGAAAAGTCCCTGATACTGGGAAAGATTGAGGACAGAAAGGGAAGAGGGCATCAGAGGATGAGATGGCTGTATTGCATCACCTATGCAATGGACATGAACTTGGGCAAACTTCAGGAGATGGTGAGGGACAGGGAGACCTGGCATACTGCAGTCCATGGGATCACAAAGAGTTGGACACAACTAGGTGACTGAACAACAACTGATTGACTGGTACCTATGTTCTTGGCTGGTGCTGATTACTATTAGTTTTCATATCACCCCTCATTACAGCTTAGGAAGATAGGTTTGCCTGTTATTTCCATTTTAAAGTTAAGGACACCCATTAATATTTAGGATTAATGTTTAGAGCTTTTTTTTCCTAATGAATTCTGGCTTGTTTCACTCCTTTCACCACTAGTGGCTATTTTTAGTTTTTTAGCAACTGCCTATCCATGCCAGCCCCATTCCCTTATTCTAACCTCCAGCCCAAGAAGCCCATTTTCACTTTTGGCATTTTGTCTGGACCTACTTGCTTGTATGTGGATAAGTGACTGAGTGAGTTTGGTCTCAGTTCCTGGGTTTTAGATTCTTAGAATAGAGTAAAACACTTCCCCTTTTAACCAGACATTTCTGACTCATCCTGCTCGATCCCCACTGCCATCCTCAATACAGATATAATCTATCAGGGACAGAAAGTGGGGAGTGTGTATGCTTCCTGTGTCTGTATGTGTATTTATAAATAGACAGAAAAAAATAGGCATAAGTCTGTCTCCTCTATATTTTCCAAAGTTTATTTTCTTTTGCTTATGGTAAAGAATTAAAGTTCATTAAAGTTCATTCTGAGATATGAATTAAAAAATACTTTGGCCCTTTAGTTTTAGAAAGATATGGTCTAAGCCAATAGAACAATACTGTCACTGCAAACTTTTAGACACTAAGAAGAATAGTTGAATTTCTATAAAAATCCATAGTGGAACTAGTAAGCAAGACAGGAAAATCAGCAAGTACCAGGAAAAAAAAAAAAAGCATTAGATATATGAACCAATGCCACAACAGTCCTAGACTGGAAGAAGACAAGAGAAAGATAATATTGTACTTGGTAATAGGTTGGGAAGATCCCCTGGAGAAGGAAATGCCAACCCACTCCAGTGTTCTTGCCTGGAGAATCCCGTGGACAGAGGAGCCTAGTGGGCTACAGTCCATGGGATCACAAGAGTTGGACACGACTTAGCAACTAAACCACCACCAACAATAGGTAACTACTGAGGTTTTAGGATTCTACTCAATGACACAGAGAAACAACAAAGAAACTTGCCTTGGTTTAGGATCTCTGTTTTTAAAACGTTTCACTTGGAGTCTGATTTAATGCTATTAGTGTGGTAAGAAAACCCCCACTGAAAAATGAACATAAAGATCGCTCCCAGGCTATTAGGTGTAGAGCACCCTGGCATAGGCAAACAAAGAGTCACCTTGGAGAGACATTTTACAAATCATCTATGCAGAATTCACACAAAAAAGCTCAAGCTAAAGATGAACTCAAAAAAATTAGGAAACACATAGATTATAACTGTGATTGAGAATCAGCAAATACAAGATGTATCAAGCTTTGTCCTTCAGAATATTTGGGATGAACACTCTTAATTAGATACTATAAAGTATTTTAAATTATTGGTAACTCAACTATAAGAAAAGGACAGTAGTATGTTTGTAAAAGTATATAAAAGTAATTTTGCAAAAGATAAAACTATAACTTTCAAGAATATGAAATATAATCATTCAAATTAAAATAAAACTGGATGAACTATATAAAACAGTGGATTGGACATAACTGAAAATAAAAATGGGTTGGAAAAACAATTTAAAGAAATTAAGAGGGTGCTTCCCTGGTGGCTCAGTGGTAAAGAATCTGCCTGCCAATGCAGGAGACAAGAGTTTGATCCCTGGTCTGGGAAGATCTCACATGTTGCAGAGCAACTAATCCTGCATGCCACAACTATTGAGCCTATGCTCTAGAGCCAAGGACCCACAACTTCTGAAGCCCAAGCACCCTAGAGCCCATGCCACACAACAAGAGAAGTCATTGCAATGGGAAGCCTGCACATTACAACAAAGACTTGCCCCCACTTGTTGTAACTGGAGAAAAGCCCATGCAGCAGTAAAGACAGCCCAGCCAAAAATAAGCAAATAAGGAGATTGCACTTCAGATGATGATATGGAAAATATGAAAGAGCTTTACAAATATGTAGAATAGAAAGGAATAGAAAGTTCTAACATTTGTCTAAATAAGGGGAGAAATATTCAAAGAGCTTTGGTTATAATTTTCTAGAACTGAGGAATGATATCAACATTATTTAGAAAAACATAAGTTCTAGCAATGAAAATAAATCCATACCTGGAAATATAAAATATCCAGAAACAAAGAAAGAATCTTATTAGCTACTACAGAATAAAAAGCAGATTACCTACAGAAGAAACAGTAACTAGTCTGAAAATATATATAAAAACTACAATAAAGGGCAGAAAACAATGGAATGATATATGCAAATGATGGTTTAGGATAGCTATTTTAAATTACTTTTCTGATAATTCTAACATTTCTGAGTCCAGTTCTGACATTTCATCAACTTGTATTTTTTATCTTTTAGTATGCTTTGCAGTTTTTTTTGTTGTTGTTCAAAACAAAACATGTTATAGTGGATAAAAGCGCTGAGGTAAATAACCCTTTACTGAGGTTTTATATTTATCTGACTAGGGGTTAGACTTTGTTTACTGTTTACCTTAGCTGTAGGTTTCAGAGGCTAAAATTTCCTCTGGTGTCCTTGTTTTTGTCTCACCTGTTGTCTTTGGATTTATCTAGAGACTTCTTAAAAACTGTCTGGGATGTATGGTTCTTTCACTTGAGCACATAGTTCTCTTCAGTGTTTCACAGGCGCCCACACAGATACAGATAAGGTAAAGAGAATGGGGAAACATTGCATTCTATAGTCCTGGTAGGCTTCCCTGGTGGCTCAGACAGTAAAGAATCCACTGGCAATGCAGGAGACCAGGGTTTGATTCCTGGGTCAGGAAGATCCCCTAGAGAGGGGAATGACTACCCACTCCAGTATTCTTGCTGGAAATTTCCATCGGCAGAGAAGCCTGGCGGGCTACACGACTGAGTGACTAACTTAACACTTGATTAGATTTCAGTGTTGTGGTGAGCCTGTGCCCCTGGGCTGTGATCTTCACAGATGCATCTCAGTTTTATTTTTTCCTCCTTAGATAAGACAGGAAGGTTAAGGCAACTGGGGTGGATATTTCTGTTCCCTCAGGTTGGTTAGTCTTTGAATAAATTCCCAGTCAGTTCAGTTCAGTTCAGTCACTCAGTCGTGTCTGACTCTTTGCAACCCCATGAATTGCAGCCCGCCAGGCCTCCCTGTCCATCACCAACTCCCGGAGTTCACTCAGACTCACGTCCATCGAGTCAGTGATGCCATCCAGCCATGTCATCCTCTGTCGTCCCCTTCTCCTGCCCCCAATCCCTCCCAGCATCACAGTCTTTTCCAGTGAGTCAACTCTTCGCATGAGGTGGCGAAAGTACTGGAGTTTCAGCTTTAGCATCATTCCTTCCAAAGAACACTCAGGACCGATCTCCTTTAGAATGGACTGGTTAGGCTCTGGTAAAATAGTTTCTTTTGAGAGCAAGACTTGTTACAAAGAGAATGCTCTGGGCGCTTTTCCGAGTGTTTTCATCCTCCTCCTACTAGAAGTGAGAAAATTTTCACCAATCTTTGCTGTCAAAGGAACCTGGTAGGGCTTATGGAGATTCACACATGCAAGTGTGGATCCCCCACTCCAAGACTGGACCTCCATGAGTTTTAAACTCTTGAACTTCTCTACCTTGATCCTCTCGCAATTCATTAGTCACTGTTTAGGTTTTTCTACTTTGGTGCTAGTTCCCACAAAGATTTCTGATTTGGTAAATTATGATT
Organism: Bubalus kerabau; assembly: GCF_029407905.1. Classification (NCBI taxonomy): domain Eukaryota; kingdom Metazoa; phylum Chordata; class Mammalia; order Artiodactyla; family Bovidae; genus Bubalus; species Bubalus kerabau. The sequence goes on from NC_073627.1 coordinate 124,743,478, forward strand.
CTCTCTATCAGCCTGTGTGTCTCTTCATTTTGGGGGGACGGTGGTTTGCCCTGGGGCCTCAGTTCTTTTGTGAATCTAAGAGGAGTTGTTGCCTTTTAGCTTTTGCAGCTCTTTCTTTGTTATGTGGTTGGGAGTGACAAGTTCCAACTTCTTACTTGCTAGAAAGACTGGAAACTAGAAATTTCCACAGTTTTGACTATAGTTAATAAAGTACCACTCAAGAATAAGAGAATATAAAGAAATTTTATATGGCTCTCTAGACAAAAACACAAAATACTAACACCAAAAACACGATAAAAAAACCCAAAAGATTAAAAACCCCCAAAAGTGTGTTAAAGCTATTTATTCACAGATCCTTAATGAAAGAACTAAAGAGTATACTTTAATAAGAAGAAAGGAATAGAATATGAAAAACAATAAAAATAAACCTTTAGGCTCATTCTGGTCACTGGTGATTTAAAATATGCACATATGCAGATGACAACACCCTTATGGCAGAAAGTGAAGAGGAACTAAAAAGCCTCTTGATGAAAGTGAAAGAGGAGAGAGAAAAAGTTGACTTAAAGCTCAACATTCAGAAAACAAAGATCATGGCATCCAGTCCCATCACTTCAAGGGAAATAGATGGAGAAACAGTGGAAACAGTGTCAGACTTTATTTTTCTGGGCTTCAAAATCACTGCAGATGGTGATTGCAGCCATGAATTAAAAGAGGCTTACTCCTTCCCTGGGTTGGGAAGGTTCCCTGGAGAAGGAAATAGCAACCCACTCCAGTACTCTTGCCTTGAAAATCCCATGGATGGAGGAGCTTGGTGCAGGCTACTATCCATGGGGTCACAAAGAGTTGGGCACAACTGAGCGACTTCACTTTACTCCTTGGAAGGAAAGTTATGACAAACCTAGATAGCATATTCAAAAGCAGAGACATTACTTTGCCAACAAAGGTCCGTCTAGTCAAGGCTATGGTTTTTCCAGTGGTCATGTATGGACGTGAGAGTTGGACTATGAAGAAAGCTGAGCGCCGAAGAACTGATGCTTTTGAACTGTGGTGTTGGAGAAGACTCTTGAGAGTCCCTTGGACTGCAAGGAGATCCAAACAGTCCATTCTAAAGGAGATCAGTCCTGAATGTTCTTTGGAAGGAATGATGCTAAAGCTGAAACTCCAGTACTTTGGCCACCTCATGAGAAGAGTTGACTCATTGGAAAAGACTCTGATGCTCGGAGGGATTAGGGGCAGGAGGAGAAGGGGACGACAGAGGATGAGATGGCTGGATGGCATCACTGACTCGATGGACGTGAGTTTGAATGAACTCCAGGAGTTGGTGATGGACAGGGAGACTTGGTGTGCTGCAATTCATGGGGTCGGAAACAGTCGGACACGACTGAGCGACTGAACTGAACTGCTTTAAAATACAGCAGATTTACTAATTTTGGGGGGAATAGAAACTTTTTAATAAGATAAATTATTAGTTATTATCATTATTAATTGCATCTATTTTTATTAATAGCAGAAGCTTTTGGTTTGGTCCTGTTCTACTTATTCAAATGTATTTCCATGATTCTTCAATACAAACTGTCCTTTCCCATTACACAGAACTCCTCCCCATCCTCTCTTTATCTCCAACTACCATGCCCATTCTCACCAGCTCATTCTGTGCCCTGACTTTAAATAACTTATTTTCCCCTGAATTTCTTAACTGTACTTATACTTCAAGATCCAGGTCAAGTTCTGCCCCCCTCTATTTGATGCTGAATCATTTCCAAGATGATTCATCATATATTGTGTTCATCCCCACAAGTGGAGTGGAAGCTCCTTGAGTTCACCAGCCATGTTTTATTTACTTATATGTAAGACCTGTCTACCAATATCATAAAATGGGAGTAGTTGTCTAATTTTCCTTCTATGACTAAAATTAAACATAGAGACCTCAACCAAATGAGCCGGATACTTGCCAGCCTCAGCATTTGGTCAATTTGACTTTAGGCTAACTGAAATTTAAAGCACTATGAAGTCAAATGAAGTGAAAGCTGCTCAGTTGTGTCCAACTCTTTGTGATGCCATGGGCTGTAGCCTGCCAGGCTCCTCTGTCCATTGAATTCTCCAGGCCAGAATACTGGAGTGGGGGCATCTTCCCAGCCCAGGGATTGAACCCAGGTCTCCCACATTGCAGGTGAATTCTTTACCATCTGAGCCACCAGGGAAGCTCAAGAATACTGGAGTGGGTAGCCTATCCCTTCTCCAAGGGATCTTCCCTATCCAGAAATCGAACCAGGGTCTCCTGCATTGCAGGTGAATTCTTTACCAGCTGAGCTACCAGAAAAGCCCCTAAAGTGATTTTAAAAATATAGTGTGGGCTAATGTATAGCTTCTCAAACTCATCCTTGTGGCTACATGCATTTGCATGAATATTTGTGAGTATGAGTTGCTTTCCTTTGAATGCACAGTTGGCAAGGGATTAAAAATTTCTTACACAGAATGACTCAGTTTTTTTTTATGTCAGTTGAAGGTTTGAATTGTTCTCAAAACTCAAAGATTACATACCTGTGACCACATGGTAAGAAAACAGATATTCAAGTGCACATATACAGAGTATTTTTAAGTTTGAAATCTCATGTTAAGCCACACACACACACACACAATTAAAAACTTGTTCATATTTGTAATCACTTTGTATTATATACACATTTAGGTGACTGTTTTGGAGAAGGCAATGGCACCCCACTCCAGTACTCTTGCCTGGCAAATCACATGGATGGAGGAGCCTGGTGGGCTGCAGTCCATGGGGTCGCTAAGAGTCAGACACGACTGAGCAACTTCCCTTTCACTTTTCACTTTCATGCATTGGAGAAGGAAATGGCAAGCCACGCCAGTGTTCTTGCCTGGAGAATCCCAGGGATGGGGGAGCCTGGTGGGCTGCCGTCTATGGGGTCACACAGAGTCAGACATGACTGAGGTGACTTAGTAGTAGTAGTAGGTGACTGTTTGACAGCTTGAATGTCTTTTTTTTTTTTCATTAAGAGATTCAGAGTGAAAAATCAACCACATTAGTGAACATTGAACTATCTCTTTTATTCTCACTTCTGAGAAGTGGATAATACCCCAAACGGTCTCTTCGGCTTTTCATGAATATGGCGAGTAATTACTTTTACCCATGGGCAATTGTAAGATGGGAGGTAGTGGATTGGTAGGATGCCGGTGTCCTAGAATCAGATTACTGATTCTAATGTTGAAGTTATTTATTGCTGTGATGCCACAGGTACTGACCTCACCACCCTGGCATCCACTTTGTTTCTCTTTATTGACTTTTCTACTGCTGTTGTGCTTCTTTGCCTAGATGTGAACAGTTTTAATTGAGAGGTCTTAGAGTCATAGACCATTTGTGCAATGGTGTCTGATGTCTCCCATTTAGGATTTCCTTCCATATTCTTGGAGAAGGAAATGGCAGCCCACTCCAGTACTCTTGCCTGGAAAATCCCATGGACGGAGGAGCCTGGTAGGCTACTGTCCATGGGGTCGCAAAGAGTCGGACACGACTAAGCAACTTCACTTCCATATTCTTGAAAGACGTCATTTTCCCCGCCCCCGCACCCCCCCCCCGCCCCCCCGCAAACATCTCCATTACCAGCCTCCTTCTCCCTACATGAAATGTTTTAAGTGTTGACTGAAAAATATAGTCACAACCTGAAAGTAGAGAGTTCTTTTATTTGGTGGGAATGTTTAGGACTCAGATCCCGGGAGACTGCTCCAAGGAGGCAGAAGGGGTAATCAATCAGGCTATGTAGGAGTTTGCAACAAAGGGAGCAGGCAGTCTGAACATCAAAGATCAGGTATCAAGTTAAGGAATTTAGCACTCTTTGGGCAGATGCAAGCCTCTGGGCTCACTGACTTCATTCCTTCAAATGCAGCTCAGCTATCTGGGGCCAGTCTGGTTTCCTTGTTCACCTTGCGTCTTGCATTCCCCCAGCTCCTGAGCAATCACCCCGGGGGATGGCAGCATCCACTGGATTGCAATTTTGGGAGCCCTCTTTCACATTTGAAGGCCAGAAATCACTGATGGCTGTGACATTTCTTGTTTATTAATACGGCAGAAGATATTTTCATTTCACATAAAGCTGTAGGATTCCCATCAAGAAAAGAAATGTCTGGTTATTCCCTGCTTTTGCTCAACTAAAAATGTTAGTATTATTCTTAAAGGATGCTTGATTTACAAAGAAGGTTTACTACTGCATATCCAGGTTTTTGGCTTATTGGCTACTTGATCAAACACCTAGAAAGGAGATAAAGCACGTTTGAAGGTTTCATCAATAAGAAAACAAACAAACAAAAAATGAAAGTGTTGTCGGTTAATACGTAGTTTCACAAATATGTCAAAATCAACATATAACTCTTTCAGGAGAACATCTGTTAAATAAATTAGAATAATGTGCACTGCTTTAGTTTAGCAAGAAAATGACTTTCTAACTTAATGACACTTTCTGTTTCAGGCTGAGAATGTATATATCTATATTCTTTTTCTCTCTCTCCTTGTCTCTCTCTCTCTCATTCACTCTTCCTCCCTCTCCTTCATTTCCAATATGCAGCCTCTAATTATGCACACGAAGATTTTATTTCAGTAAATAAAAATTTTAAAAGCCCTTGAGAATAAAATGTCAGGGAGATTTTAGAAAATTAAAGTTATGCCTAAGATAGTTTGGGTCAAGTCTATTGGAAGTAATTCTTCATAATACAGGCACAAGTTTAAATGATCTTTTATCTGACAATGATTGTTTAGGAAGTACTTTTTCTTTACACTGATTAAATAAGAATTAAAAACTTGATAATTCTTAATGGGCCAATACATGGAACAACTCTGTGGTTAAGTCCAGTATGGCATAAGGTCTTTGAATGTAGCCCATGAAGCCAGATTACATGGGTCAAATCTTAGCATTACCCCTTATAAACTATATAATTTGGGCAAGTTACTTAACTTCTTTGTGCCTCAGATTTTTCACTTGTCAAATAGTGTAGAGAATGACAGACTCACCGCAGAGAGCTGTTCTGAGAACTCATGCATTAATATCTATAAATTACTTAGAGTGGTGTGGGGAACATAGTAAACACTCAATAAATATTAGCTTAAAAATTCCCAAATCATAGATCTATATGTTTTTGAAGACTTTGTTTTTCCTTCAGTACAGTTAGTAACTGCAAATCATTAAAATATATTTGGACTTTGCTAGCTGACAGTTTCTATGACAATATATCATATCATTATAAATTGTGATCCTATACTGTGAAATATAGAAGGCACATAAAAGCTTAAAATTTATAGGGCTATCTCAGGTACCTATCAGTAATACTATAGACAGCACAGTACATTAAAGTGACAGCAAGCTTCACTATAGCTATAGTAGCCACGGAATTCAAAGTTGTCTAAAAATTTTTCATCTATTGAGTTTCATAGAACTGTATATATGGTGTGGTGGTGGGTTACTTTAATAAAGAAAGTGAAGTCACTCAGTCGTGTCCATCTCTTTGTGACCCCATGGACTGTAGCCTGCCAGACTCCTCAGTCCATGGGATTCTCCAAGCAAGAATACTGGAGTGGGTTGTCATTTCCTTCTCCAGGGGATCTTCCTGACCCAGGGATTGAACCCGGGTCTCCTGCATTGTAGGCAGATGCTTTACCATCTGAGCTACCAGGGAAGCCCTGGTATTTATTTATTTATTACTTTAATAAACTCATATGTTATTAGTTAAAAATGTATTTCCTGCAAGAAGTAGCTTGATATATTTAGGATCTTAAGATCAGAAGTTTGAGTTTGCTTTTTGGGTCTACCAGTATCCATAATGGAGAAGGCAATGGCACCCCACTCCAGTACTGTTGCCTGGAAAATCCCATGGATGGAGGAGCCTGGTGGGCTGCAGTCCATGGGGTCACTAAGAGTCAGACACGACTGAGCGACTTCACTTTCACGTTTCACTTTCATGCATTGGAGAAGGAAATGGCAACCCACTCCAGTGTTCTTGCCTGGAGAATCCCAGGGACGGGGAAGCCTGGTAGGCTGCCGTCTATGGGGTCGCACAGAGTCGAACACGACTGAAGCGACTTAGCAGCAGCAGTATCCATAAACCTATCTAGACCTTAGTTTTTCTTGCCTATACAATGGAAATAATAATACCTGGTTTTTAAGACTCAAAATAGATAAGGTATGTGGAAGTACTCTGTATATTATAATATTCATTAGGGCACTATATGATTTTACTATTTCCAAGACAATAAAGTTTGATGTAAATTATTTAGTGCTCCATAAAAAAAGAATTCAGTTCAGTCACTCAGTCGTGTCCAACTCTTTGCGACCCCATGGACTGCAGCACGCCAGGCCTCTCTTTCCATCACCAACTACCGGAGTTTACTCAAACTTATGTCCACTGAGTCGGTGATGCCATCCAACCATCTCATCCTCTGCTGTCCCCTTCTCCTCCCGCCTTCAATCTTTCCCAGCATCAGGGTCTTTTCAAATGAGTCAGTTCTTCACATCAGGTGGCCAAAGTAAAGAATTAGGTCATTAATTAGTTTGGGAAACAATGTGTACCTGTAGCAGCTACTCTCAGAGCTCTTCATGTATTCACAGGCCTTCCTCCCTCTGTACTGGGCTTGACTTCCCACTCCTTGTGTTGGAAGTACCCAGAATTCACACCTATTGGAGCAGACTTCTTCCAGTGACTGATAGCAGTTGCGATATAAATAGAGTTTTCCTGCCCTACAGATGTGATAGATCTACAGCATGGTTTCCACCTTGTGTCCCAGAGGTTCCGTGTGGAATTATGCTTTGGTTGTGCTCAATGAAACTGTCCTAATAATACACTCTTAATTAATTGCCTTCTCTCCTTTCTCACTTTTCTATTCCCTACGTATCATTTCTGCATATCCCTAAATGTCACTAGTATTCAAATCCTCTTCTTGGGGTCTGCTTCTGAGACAAACCATCATGATAGAATAGCTTCTCTTATGGAAATTTGTAATTGCTTTTGCTTGTTGAAGCTCAGAAAGAAGCTCAGAAAGACTGAGTGATCCTTTATAGTATCTTAGTCTTTCCATACTTTTAAAACCTTTTGTTAGGAAGGAGTTTGGATCAGGTCAGTGTCATTTTTAGCAGTTTTAACCCTTTAAGGACTGAAACCTTATGTGGAGTTGCAAACAAAAGTTAAAGTCCTTTCTTATATGTATAACATTACTTTATGCTTACAGTTTATAACACTGACTTGCTATAAATAAATCAGTGAGAACAACCTGGCTATTTGGATTAACACTTAAACTTTAAAATTGGGGGTTTGGATGACAATCCTAGTTTTTTTAATCAACATCAGCACACAATTTATTTCTGTATTTTGTTTGGCTTCACAGTATTGCAGTCATAAAATTCAGTACTTACAAGTAGTAACTGTAGTAGTAAATGGTTTGCTTTGCAATTTCAGAACTATTTTCAGCTGAACTGAACCAGAACCTTAAAAAGGATGTGGTAGAAGCAGTTAGCACCAAAGTTGAGTTAATGCCAGTGTATAAAAACTACTTATACACTATCATTGGTAAGTGTTCAATTAAGAGAAAATTCATACTCATGCACCTAAATGTTCACTCTTCTATGGGTAAAATCGTTTTCCAATATTCTTTATGTCAATAAGATGTTTAAAATTCAAATTTACTTAATTTTAGATACTTCAGTGCCTGCTCTTATCAGAAATTCACAACTTTTCAACCAGTAAAATTTATGTTTATTTTGCTTAGCATATCAAGTTCAAAGATTTAGTTTATTACATTGCTCACAGTATATCTGTAGTACTGTGATACTGTAACCCTAACAAACCAAACTGAACTTGTTTCACTTATTAAAACTATCAGGTAGTGGAATTATATCATGTTAAAAATATATTTAGCTAATGAGGTTTATTTTATAAGCAAACAAATGTATTCTCATTTGAAATATTTGTACAATATTTGTTTTGGTTCAGAGTAGCCAATAAAGTTTAGTATAAAAGGCAAACTACTCTCTACCACTATAATTATAAATAATTCCCAAACTAGGAAATATAAAGAGCACATGTTAATTTGTATGGTTGCCCAACTCTGTTTTGAAGCACCCCAGCATTGTTTCAGCATATGGCTCATCTATACAATGCATATTTGAACATCCTGATTATTTTAGCAGCCTCTTTAATAGGGAATTTAGCTCCTGTTTTTTTCTGTTGTTGTTTGTTTGTTTTATTTTGGGCATTCTTTTTGACTATCATTACAGATATTACACCATTTTCAGATGGATGCTATGGCAAAATGGACATAAATGCTTAAATTTTCTTCTCCTATTGTGTTTATGTAGTATTCATTACAAAGCTACAAATCTATATTTTCCTCCATGAACCTTCTCAAAAATGAGGAAAAAGAGTTCTGCAGTATCTTTCTCTCCTTGGTCAATAATTTGTAAAGAAATACATTAATGGGGACTTTTAATTCTTCGTGTACATTTAAAAATTTTGACTAGATTGCATTTTTCATAAAAGGATATTAATTTTGTTATTTAGCTCTGTGTCCCCAGCATAGCATGCCTAGGAATGCCAACACAGCAGGCTTGAATAAATTCAAGGCTTGAATAACTTGTATCACCTCAATGCTGTGATTTTCATTGTCATGTGGATTTTCATTGTCAGGTTTTACTTTTACTTGTGTGTTTTACATATGTGTCTACATACCTGCAAAACACATTCACAAAGTCCTTGAGTTCCACAAAAACAGCTTGAGATTTCCTTCTTATGAGGAAGTACAAACGGAACTGGAAGTCAGGATTTTCTGGGTGATCCCTTTCACCCTTGTTCATGAACTACTTTCATTTTGGGGGGCTAGATGTAGAAGGTTTTGCCATAGGCTTGTCATCTGTGAAATGGAATTAATGCAGTGCTCAAATTAAAATATGGATAGCAGTAAATAAAAGCCTTTTAAAATGCCCTTTGAAGCCACAGAGGGTCCACCTATAATGTTTGTAAACTAGGGGCCAGAGATGGCTAGATTGTTTGGAGAGTCCACAAAAGTTATCCAGTACTAATTTTGGTAACAGTCATGAAATAAAGTTAACTTATTTATGTGTGTAGTGAGGAAATATTTATTATGTATGCCATGCACTGTCTAGGCTCTGAAAATAAAATTGAGAACAGGGTAGTCACCATTCTTCCCCTCTCAGATCTTAACAATCTTCAGTGTTATGATCAGAAAATAAAAAGTACTATGGGAGCACATAGGAGGAGAAATTAACATGGTCCAGCTGGACAAGGTGATAGGAAAGATTATTTCAAGATCAGAATATTTACATAGTAAGTCCCTTACATACAATAGAGTCCCATTTCATGATCACATTCATAAGTCCAATAAAGTTAGCCTAGATACCCAACTAATGCAGTTGTCTGCTGCTACTAAGTCACTTCAGTTGTGTCCGACTCTGTGCGACCCCAGAGACGGCAGCCCACCAGGCTCCCCCGTCCCTGGGATTCTCCAGGCAAGAACATTGGAGTGGGTTCCCATTTCCTTCTCCAATGCATGAAAGTGAAAAGTGAAAGTGAAGTCGCTCAGTCATGTCCGATTCTTAGTGACCCCATGGACTGCAGCCCACCAGGCTCCTCCGTCCATGGGATTTTCCAGGCAAGATTACTGGAGTGGGGTGCCATTGACTTCTCCGAGTTGTCTAGGTAGTACTATACTATAATAGGTTTATACTTTTCACATAAATAATACATAAAAACAAACAAACACATAAAACATTTTTCATCTTATAGTTCAGTGCCTTCAAAAGTACAGTGGTACAGTACAGTAGCCAGCATACAGAGGCTGGCATCAAGTGAACAGGCAAGAAGAGTTACTGACTGAAAGAAGGAGAGTAGGTGGGAGATGGTAGAGCTGAAGATCCTCAGCAATAGGAGACGGAGGGCAAACTGCAATTTCACTCACGCCTGACGTTAATGACACTGGTTCCTGTTCCTTGCCGGATGCAATTCATTTGCATCTTTGAAAGCTCACAACTTGAAGTTTTATATGTAGGTGACTTACTGTATCATGAGATTTTATCATACAGTAATTGGGATTCATATGTTACAAGCAGTTTTCTCAGGAAAGAATCTCTATACATTGTACATCTTGATAGAGTGAAGAGTTTTGATGTCAGCACTGTGTCTGGTTTACTTAGGTTATTAACTCAAAACTAAGTTTGAGAATTTAGATCTCTGTTTCAAATACAGATACCAGTCACTATCTACTTTGCATACACTTGGAAAATGAGCAATTGTGAAATAACTATAACCATACTGCAGCAGTTACACTAGAGACAAAGAGTTGCTGAATAATAGTTTTAGTAGCTAACTATCTTCTATCAGAACTATTTAATACTTAAATATTTTCTATCGGAAGACAGTAGGCCTTCCCAGAAAGAGTTGTTTCAGGTTCAGGGTATCAGGCATGTTATGAATGAGAAAATTTTCTTTATAAAGAATTCTTCAGTGGATATTCAGTCTATCTGATGCTGATGGTACTGGTAGTAACCTTTCCTCACTTTAATAATCAGGATTTAAATATGTAATAAAATGCCTTACATTACTCCTTCCAGTTTCTAGTCTTGTAATTTTAAACTTAATTCTTGATGCTTCCTGATTGTCATAAACCAGTGTTTTTTAAAGTCCACATGACTTCCTATTTATGAAAAAGATCATCACACACTATAGCTCAGCCCTTAGCATGAGTTCCCTATTGGGCTACTTTAAGCTTTGGGGGTGAGTAAGGGCAGAGGTGCTTTGTGATGGTGTTCCATGGGGAGAAGAGGGACAGAAAATATGAATGGTAGATACTTAAGACCCTTTCTCACTTGCTCTGAATTTTTCCTGGGGCCAGGCTTGGATAATAGAATATTTTAATGCTAAACATTTAGATCTTGTTATTATTGCTGTGAAAATGTGTACATGCCCAAATTAGAAAAGGAAGGGTGAGGAGGAGGAGGAGGTGAACAAAATGGTCAGAGAGTAAAGACATTTTTGAGCATTAACGAAGTCAATCAATCCACTTCCTACATTTTATAGACAAGAAGACCAAGGCCAAGAAAGTAGATATGTAGTTATTCTTGAAATCAGAAATCAGAATCAAAAGTCTGTTATTTATCTTGAATCACCAGTCAATCTACTTTCCTTCTCTTTTCCTCTTTTCTGAAAACATTAGAAAAATCATCGTTGAATTAATCTAACCTTGGGTAAAAAGCTACAAATCTCCCATGGTGTGTGGTCTTACCATTTCTGGGTTTCTAGGTTGTGCAGTGATGAATGTTTGTATGTGTGTGTTGGGGTTGGGGTGGGGTGGAAATGTTCCTGGTAATAGCCACACACATATGTTTAGAAAATCCAAAGTGCATTTGGCCTTAAGCAGTTTCCTCCTCACCTTGTTTCTAAATCCATGTGTATTTCAAGAAAATCTTAATCCATATGTTCCTGATTTACTTTCACTAAGTCATCTGCATATTGTTGGTAAGAGTCCTTTGATGTCTACAAAGACTTATGAGCAATTTTTATGGCCTCTCTGAGCCTTTGTTCTTTCAAGAGGCAAGATGTGCTTTGCCAGCATGGATAATGCTCTCATTGTAACAATAAAAAAATTTCCTACAATTTGGAAAGGTGGTAGAGTGAATCCTAGTCTTGACCAAAGGCCCATTATTTTACCCAGTGCCAAAACTATAGAGAGAAAGGTCTTGTCTGACTCACGAAAGGAATATGCTGTCATCATTCCAGCATCCCTTTATTTTGTGCTTTGATCCTTCAGTGTTCAGGCAAATTGATTACTCTTGTTGGGAATGATAGTTTATTAAAATATTAATTTGTGCTCATTATTTTTTCATTTGTTTTCCTTTTCTTATTTCACACAGGCAGTCAGGTCCTTAATAATTCCCTGCCTCAGAGAATTTTTTTTTAGTAGGACTGAAAGCAAATCCTAAACTTATTAAAGTCATTATGTAGGCACCCTATTAAAGTCATTATTAGGTGACCAAGAAAGTAAGAGAGGGAGCTGTCTTTCATAGCAGAGAGTACAGGGGGGTAATCCCTTTGACAGACACGGGAAAAGAGAATGATTTGATCCTTTTGGAGTGGGGCTCATATCTCACTCCTGGCAAAGTCCTGGGAAGATGAAAGAATCCCAGAAGTGATGGCCAAGTAAAACACTGGGAACTGTACCCTGACAGGCATGAACTGTGGCTAGTCCAATTGCCTATTCAATGCAAGGCCGAGAAGAAACTAAGCTGCTGGTGACCTACAGGAACCATACGAGCTGGGTCACTGGGCATTTCAGTAGTGACCAGTATGGAACAGTGTGAAAATTTCCTGATGTTCTTGTGTTTAAAAAGACCCTAGGATTTTTCCTCCTGGAATAGATAATCATGACTGACACTGAATTTCCTTCAATAAAGGAGGATGAATCATTTAAAATGATTTAAAGAAAATGTGAGTACATGATAATTCTGAAATACCTGAGTTTGTGTACTAAGATTCATTTCTGCTATGCCTACTTATTTTTCTTTTAGAGTACCATAAATATCAGTCCACAAATATCTCCTGTGTGATGCTATCCTGTCTCAGCTTCTGGAGTGAGGGAAGTGGTCACCAATATAAAAGAAGTTTCCATCTCTGTCTTCAAGATGCTGAACTGTAAGCTGTCACTCTGGTTTTTATTAAGTTTTATAAAATGCCTTTAGCAAATTCCAAACACTCTACTAATTGCCTTAAGTAGATTATCTTTAAATCTTTGCAACAATTCTACAAGACAGAAACTTTTATTTTACAGATAAGGAAGCTGAAGTTTATGAAACAACTTGCCCTATATCATACTGGTAATAAAGAATCAAGCTAGGACCTGATATGAGTCTATTTATAAAATAGTTTATTTTCCTGGGGGTTAAAAAAAAAAAGAGACTGACCAAGTTCAAAAAGAGGAGTCAGTGAAGGCTGACGTGATCAGGGATGGGTTCAAGGAAAGGTAGAATTTAAAACGAGTCTTAGAAGAGTGAGGTTAAAATGTAACTTAGATGTCATTTAATCTGTTCCATACCCTCCTTTACAGATGTGGAAACTGAGCTTGCATATATTGATAGAATATAGATAAACAGAAGATAAAGACAGAACAATATGTCTGAAGGTATGGATGTGGGAATGATTTTATCAGTCATTTTTACAGTAAGAAACCAAGCCATAGGACAACAGAAAAGTGATGTGGGAAGAGAAGTAAGTAATAGTGGGTATCAGGACAGCATACTTCCTCTTGAAAGCTTTCCTTAACCACCATCACCCCGCCCAGACTGGATTATCAGGACAGTTTACTGATATCCACTGTATCAGTATATATTGGAGAAATTACAGAGATCCATGAATTCCAGGATATAGCTCTGAACTTTATCTTGGATGTTTGTTTATAAGACTTATTTATGGATACCATACCATATCTAAATCAGAAATTTTATCCTGATAGGGGCTGGGCTTCTTCATTTGCCACAGGCTCCACACCCCAGCATCTCAGTGATTGAGATATTCACTTAAGTTTGAGGATAGTGCTGTAGATAGTGGTGATCAAGTGCATGACAGGCACCGGAGATTGCAGAATAGAGAAGAGGCCGCTGAGGATTTATTAGGTTGTAGAACATGGGTTGGCAACCAGAGAGATTAGCCCAGACATAGATGTCAGTCACGATATAGCACAGGGCTTATCATTGTGGAAAGTCTTCAGTATCTGTGGGAACAAATGGGAGTAGCTGTATAATGCTTAGTTTGAAAAAAGAACTAATAGACTTGGTGACCAGCTAGGTTAGGGTGATCAAATCAATCACTAGGCCTGTCGTCTCTACTCATAAATAGTTCTCAACCACTTCCAGGCTTCTCCAGTCTCACATCTCATGCTGTTACTGCCTTTGCCCTCTGGTAGTCTCCCTGACTTAATCATCATCCCGTCTCTCCTACCATTTTTTCCCCACTATTGCGAGAGTGAAACTTCTTAGATGGAGAACCCACCATGTCACTGTTGGGCTTAAAAGTGTTTAATAGTTTCCCATTGCTCTCAGAATGGAGAAGGCGATGGCACCCCACTCCAGCACTCTTGCCTGGAAAATCCCATGGATGGAGGAGCTTTGTGGGCTGCAGTCCATGGGGTCACGAAGAGTCGGACATGACTGAGCAACTTCCCTTTCACTTTTCACTTTCCTGCATTGGAGAAGGAAATGACAACCCACTCCAGTGTTCTTGCCTGGAGAATCCCGGGGATGGGGGAGCCTGGTGGGCTGCCGTCTATGGAGTCGCATAGAGTCAGACATGACTGAAGCGACTTAGCAGCAGCAGCAGCAGTAGCAGTTTCCCATTGCTCTCAGAATAGCTTAAATTTCTTTATAAGGCATACCGGACTTTTTCATGGTTTGGCCTCTACTGCATCTAAACTTCTTCCTCTCCCTCACTCCCTGCACCTCTTGGTCTCAGCTGTGCTGAACTTGGATCATACCCTTTTCATAGCTCTGAATCTTTGCAGTGCTCTGCTCTGTTTTCCTAGAACAGTTTCCCTGTCCTCTCCTCTCGTGACCTTAGGTTTCATATCCTCTTGGAAGCCTTCCTTCACCACCACCACCACCCTCCCCAGGCTGGATCAGGACTTCCTCTAATTGTTGCCATTATCCTTTATTTTTTCATTTAATGTACAAGCCTCTTGAGGGAAGGCCATGTCTGATTCATGATTGTAAACTAGTATCTAACACAGGGCTTAGCCCATGGTAGGTCCTCATGACCTGTTTGCTGAATAAATGAACTTATGAATGATTGAAAAAGAGGGAAGAGCTGAGAATGTTACCAAGTATCATGCCTGACTACCTTGAAGAAGTGGTAATGTCAGAGTGCTCATTTACCTCTTCAATAATTCCACCTCAACCTTAAGGAGACACAGGGTCCTTTTCTTTCTCAGGACAAAAACAATAATGACCCAAGCTCTGAGATCCAATCTATCTTAACTGATTTAGTTTTCTTAATGTTTAGAAGTCAACAGCTCTTCCAACCAACCAGGATAATAATGATCAAACTGTGCCTAACAAGACTAAAACTAGTATTTATCAACTCTGTATTAGATAAATCATGTGAGAACAGAAAGCTATGCAGTCCTTCATTAAATGCTTTTTTTTTGTTTGTTTGTTTGGGGGCATTTAAAAGGAACCCTTTTTCCACTGGGAGAGAGAGAGGTAAGGAACAGGATGTCTTGATCCTGGGGAGAAGCAGCAACCTACTTTGTGTGTTGACTTTCTGTTTGTGAGATATATAGTCAGCATTTCTAATGAATCTGCTGGAAGCGGCTGGAATATTATGATTTATAGCACCTTCCCACTCTCTATCATAGCGTTTTATTAGATGGATGGGAAGCTGGTAGTAATGAGGTTAGGAATGAGAAAACATCCATCAAGCCCTGCTACATCTTCTCAGGAAAGACAACACACTATCTCATATGTCACAGGCAGTGATCTAGGTCACGATGATATAAAATGCGTGATTAAAACCAAGCATTTGACACTAGATAATAGGCATCTAGTTAAAAAATAGCTCTAGTGTTCCCGACTTTTAATTAAACCCAACTCGTAAATATGCACTCTGGTAAATATACTGCAGAATGGGGCTTGTTTATATTCCACCACATAACAATTACCTCCAGAATGGGTGCTTTATTTCACTACATAGTGTTATTAGTCAGGCGATGGACTGAAATACAAATGTTAAGCCAGTGATGTCAGACAGGCATGCCACCGCAGTGCCACCGGTCGACTCCTGCTCTTCCCTCCCCCCTGCCCTGGTTTTCCTGCCTTTCTCTCAACCTCTCCACTGGAGTTGTCAATCTAAAATAAAACACATTTAATCATTTCCAGCAATCTCTTACTATACTTTTGATTGCATCAGTAATGACTGGAAGAGAGAAGATCTTTTAAATATGTAACCTTGGCATTCCATAAGTCTGCCCTGTTAACAGGCTTATTCTTTGACAGGAGATTTGTTTATGAGAATTTTTTTAAAAAAAATACCAAGTTCAGGACTATAATTCTAGTATAGGATCGAATGGGGAGGAGTTAGGAAACAGGCTAATTGAGCAGATTTTTTTCATTTTGTTGGGTATTTGGAAATTTGGAGGATAGTTATATGGATCATGGACAGGGCACAATCTAGGATTTAGATTTAACTCTGACATTAATTAGTTATCCGACATTTAATTGCCTTTTAGCCATGCAACTTTGGCGAGTGTTCACATTCGAAAAAAGAGATTAGATAAGACCTTAACCAAGATTTCTTTCCCTCTGGTGGTTTATGAATCTGTTAAATCAGTGCATCTCAAACTCAGGTGTCATACAAATCTCTGGATCTTGTTAAAATGAAGATTCTGACTCAACAGATGTAGGGCCTGTAATTCTGTGTTTCTGACAAACTTCTAGTGAATGCTGATCCTACTGGTCTACAGATCACACTTTGAGTAGCAAGATGTTAAAATACAAGGATCACTTCTCATCATTGCAGGGTTTAAAGCTCTGGGTTTTTTTCCCCTCTCTCCCCCGGTATAATTACTTATTATTTGTGTAGTGCCTATAGGTAGAACACCTACCTCTTTTTGGGCAAAATATTGTTAGAACCGCTTTTTTTTTTTTTTTTTTTTGACCAGCAATGTTAAGCCAAGAACATTTCTGAATATACATCTACCCTCATGGAGTTCAATCCAATTCAGTTAATATTTCTCCAGTGTCACAGTCTAATTAGTAACACATTCCTGTGATCAGACAGCTCCCTGTCAGAGTGATTCTTAATCCCTTTAGATCCCACATGTTCACATTTAAGTTCTTTTTTCTTTCTCTGATTTCAAAGGAGATGAGGAACAGCTGATCACCTGTGGAAGTAATTTATATTAAATTGGCATGGGCAAACCATGTGCCTCAGAGCTAGAAAATTCTGTTAATAAACAGGAAGCCAACCAGTCAAGCCTTTCCCCCAAAACTTGTGTCTGTGCAGAGCCAGGGAGCAAAAGGTTTCACACCCAGGACAGTCAAGCAGTTAACCAGCCACAAACATCTGTGAATGGGCTGGTCTGAGTGCCTGTGTGCATTTGGAATAAGGAGTTTCCTCTTGCATGAGATATAATTTATTATTTTATTTCTTCTTAATAGGAAGATCAGATCTCTATTCTCTTTCCTGTATTTTCATTCAGTTTTGATGTGATTGCTGTAATTATGTGTCAGCTATTACCAAGCACATTCTAATTACTCCATTTATTGCTAGAATTGCTATTACTACATACTGCTTTGTTCCTTAGTGAACTCTAAGGGGAATTCCTTGTACATGTCACACTTTAGAGACAGTTATATTTTCCATGTTCTGTGATACTCAGAATCATTATTATTTTGAACAAATTCACAAAATTAATATGTGATTTTCAATTGAATTTTTTTGAATAATGCAGCTCAGCATTTCCCATTTCTGAACACGTTGTTGCTAAGAAAAATAACAATCTCATTATTTGATAGGAGTACATAAAAAGGAGAAGATTTATGAATCAATATTTTGCTTCCAGCTCTTAAAGATAGCACCATGGTGTTTTAATTTTCAAATCACTAAACTCCTTCATTGATTTTTGTTTTTAACTGCATGAATTAGATAGGCTTTGTGATTCTAAACCCAGCTTCTCTATTGACTTATGTTATCTTAAGCAACTGGTCAGAGCTGAGCCTCCCTTTATCCATCTGTAAAAGAGTTTTAACAGAGCTCTCTCTCAATGTCCCAATGATGTTGTGAATTTAACAGGCTGTTTGAAATGTGAGACAGTGTCAGTATCCTCAAATCTTAGAAAAGCAAAGGCTATTAAATTTAACAAATTTTTATTGATTTTACATAATATATGCTCAATTTCCCATTGGATATCAACTCTGTACCTTTTCACAAAATGAAAATATAGAAATACAATCTACCTTAGCATAAATCTGTATACCCTTTGTAGATTCAGTTATTTCAGTTTTTATTATCTTTTATTCCAATTCTAAAAATTTCAGTCAAATATTGCTCTTATCTCTTCCTCTCATCACCCAAACATCCAATAGATTGATCATAGAAAAATAAACTGCATCTGGAAACTAGGAATAAGTATTTACAGAAAGATTTTCAGCCTGGAAGGAGTAAAACATAACATCCCGATGCAAAGGAAAAGAACACAATTTTAAAATATTGTCTATAGAAGTAAACATGTGCTTTATACTTGCAATAAAATTTAAAGACCCATAATATTAAATGTTAAAGACAAGAGAGAATGACATATTGGCATGAAGAATTGGGAAGAAGAGATAGGGAGAATCATATAGGATAGGGATCTAAGTACCTTTCTTACTAAAAGGTAAGAAAATAAAGTATAAGACTAGAATTAATACTATCAGAAAATAAATTGAGCAGTTTGGAGAACAAATTTGAAAACCTCAATTAGATTACAGAAGAACTGGTTCAAAAGGCAAAGTATCTATGGAGGTGGTTATACTTATGGAGATCAGAATGGGTATAACAGAAAACATAATGCCTATAAAAGAGAAAAATGATTCTGACCAATAAAAGCTTGTACTGAAACAAAGGGACTCATTATAAATCAGAAAAATACATTCAATAAGAGAAGCCTGTAGGCATAGTCTGAAGAAATGGTAAAATTTAAGTATAAAGACCTCCTGGAAGCATCTAACTAGAAATAATAATAAAAAGAACTATCAGATGTGTTTCAGACTTTTCCTCTACAACAGGATTAGTGACTGGAGACGATGGAATTAAAGTTTCTTGGGAAAAGGGTTCTAATCCAGTAATTTCACACCAGTCAAACTGTTATTCATGGAGGAAACAAAGAATTACTGTGAGTAGTTCAGACATTTATGTTTCCTGAGGGGGAAGTTAACCAAACACAGCAGTAAGCTGAGATGAGAGATGAATAGAAAACAAAGAACTTAAATATAGGGAGATCACACTTTGAGGAAGGTCAGAAGTAAATTTAAAACCAAATTTACCACTAAATAAATTTACCATTAAAAAATAATTTTCCATAAATAGAATAACAAATGGTAATATGATTTACTGAAAGAGAAGATATAAAGTGTGGAAAAAATGGTCTAGAGGATCAATTATAAAAATTAAAACAGAAAATTGTTGGAAAGAAGTTAAAAACAATTTTCTTATTTTTTCACATAAGGAATTCAATGGGTACTGATAATTAGAAAATAATAATAATGTTCAACTATGCTTAGAAAAAACTTTAACTTGTAAAAAGATAACTTTTAAGTTAAAGAGAAAAAATTCTTAAATGTCAAAAAAAGAACAGAAAGAGTAAAACAAGACAAAAGTCATTGATTATTTGAGAAAATAGATGAAATGAGGTAAAATATCACTAATAAGAAATAACTGGAATTGAAAATCAGTTCTATACTTTGTATAAAAACTTTACCTAGAATAAAATTATAGGGAATAATTAACACTAATGGCCATGTAAAGTTAATAGGCAAATGCAAAACAATAAAGTATTTGGCATTAAATTAATACTAGTGTGGATTTCAAGGCATTATTTCATTAAATGAGTATAAATGCAAGGCAAATAACCATTAAATCTTATTTATTTTACATTGAAAAACTCTTATAATCTGCAATGAAGTATGGATGTCATGAACTTTATTTGATGAATAATATATACCTTAAAATGTGAATAAAAAGTATTAGAAATACAAATAGATGCTGACATTATTATGATGGTACCATAAATATTACCATATTGCCTTTAGTTCTTGATAGATGATGTAGGAAAAATCCAACTAAGAAAACACAAGATGAATAATAAAACAATAATATTGATTTAATAAAACATATCTAACTCAACAACTTAGACAAATAAAATATATTTTCTTTTGCATTGACCGAAACATTTCTACAAAGTTGATCATGTGTTCTACAGCATGGCCTCAAGAAATTTCCCAAATTATAAATTTTACAAGACTGAATTACCTGGCCAAAGTGCAATATAAGAAGTAATAACATTGATAGTAAAGAACGCAAACAAACAAAAAGTTAAGAGACTTTCTTAAATATGTTATGGTCAAGAATAACATGAAGTTATATACTCTTTAGAAAATAATAATAATGAATAGTTTATATAATGTTCCTGATAAGTCAAAAATTATAATACAGAAGTAAATTATTTCTCTAAATTACTCCATTACTAAACAAATAATGATCATGAATTTTAAAATTTAATGCATGAAGTAAAGGGAAACAAAACTGTAGCAGAAACAATTACTAAAATATATTTAAGAATTAACATCTGTAAAAGAAAAAAAAAAAGAAATCAGGCAGTGATTCTTTTAAGAAAAATTATTAATGGCTCCTAACTAGCAAGCAGGATGAATATAAATGAGGGGGAAAAAACCAATACACACAGCTTGCAATTGATAACTTCCTCAGATGGACTGGTTCAAAGTAGGGAAAGGGATATGTCAAGGCTATACATTGTCACCCTACTTATTTAACTTTTATACAGAGTACATCATGTGAAATTCTAGGCAGGATGACTCACAAACTGGAATCAAGACTGCTGGGAGAAATATCAACAAACTTATATATTCAGATGATACCACTCTAATGGCAGAAATCAAAGAATCAAAGAAACCAGTTTTCATTTGGATTTTATAATGCTCCACTACACTAAATTCCCTTGTAGCTCTCTAGTCCTCCCTTTGTTTCTTTCAAAATTTGCTTTTCCTTTGTGAATTCCAAATATTGGAGCTGTCCACGGTGGATCCTTAGTCCTCTTCTCCTGAGGCTTTGAATTGTTGTTGCCCAGTCCCAATATTCTGTTTGACTCTTTGCCACATGAAGTGCAGCACATCAGGCTTCCCTGCCCTTCACTATCTAATGGAGTTGGCTCAAAATCATGTCCAGTGAGTTGGTGATGCCATCCAACCATCTTATCCTCTGTCGTCCCCTTCTCCTCCCGCCCTCAGTCTTTCCCAGGATCAAGGTCTTTTCCAGTGAGTCAGTTCTTTGCTTCAGGTGGCCGAAGTATTGAAGCTTCAGCTTCAGCATCAGTCCTTCCAATGAATAGTCCAGATGGATTTCCTTTAGGATTGACTGTTTGATCTCCTTTCAATCCGAGGGACTCTCAGGAGTCTTCTCCAGCACCACAATTCAAAAGCATTAATTCTTTGGCATTCACCCTTCTTTGTGGTCCAGCTCTCACATCTGAACATGACAACTGGAAAAACCATAGCTTTGACTCTACGGACATTTTTTGGCAAAGTAACGTCTCTGCTATTTAATACAGTGTCTAGGTTTGTCATAGCTTTTCTTCCAAAGAGCAAGCATCTTTTAAATTCATGGCTGTAGGTCACTGTCTGAAGGGATTTTGGAGCCCAAGAAAATAAAATCTGTCACTGTTTCCACTTTTTCCTCATCTATTTGTCATGAACGGATGGAACCAGATACCACGACTTTAGTTTTTTGAATGTTGAGTTTTAAGGCATATTTTTCACTCTTCTCTTTCACCCTCATCAGAAGGCTTTTTAGTTCTTCTTTGATTTCTGCCATTAGAGTGGTATCATCTGAATATCTAAGTTTGTTGATATTTCTCCCAGCAGTCTTGATTCCAGTTTGTGAGTCATCCTGCCTAGAATTTCACATGATGTACTCTGTATAAAAGTTAAATAAGTAGGGTGACAATGTATAGCCTTGACATATCCCTTTCCCTACTTTGAACCAGTCCATCATTCCATGTCCATTTCTAACTGTTGCTTCTTGTCCTGCATACAGGTTTCTCAGGAGGCAGGTAAATGTTAGTTGCTCAGTCATGTATGACTCTTTGCAACCCCATGACTGTAGCCCACCAGGCTCCTCGTCCATAGAATTCCCCAAGAATACTGGAGTGGGTTGCCATTCCCTTCTCCAAGGGATCTTCCTGGCCCAGGGATTTAACCTGAGTCTCTTTCATGCATGCACTCCTGCATTATAGGCTGATTCTTTACCACCTGAGCCATCAGGAAAGCCATCTCTTGAAGAATTTTCCACAGTTTGTTGTGATCAAAGGCTTTATTGTAGTCAGTGAAGCAGATGGAGACTTATTTTTGGAATTCCTTTGCCTTTTCTATGATCCATTTGATGTTGGTAATTTGATCTCTGGTTCCTCTGCCTTTTCTAAATCCAGCTTGTACATCTGGAGGTTCTTGGTTCATGTACTACTGACGCCTGGCTTAAAGGATTTTGAGCATTTCCTTGCTAGCATGTGAAATGAGTATAATTGTACCATAGTTTGAACATTCTTTGGGATTGGAATGAAAACTTACCTTTTCCAGTTCTGTGGCCACTGCTGAGTTTTACAAATTTGTTGACATATTGAGTGCAGCACTTTCATAGCATCATCTTTTAGTATTCGATATAGCTCAGGCGGAATTCCATCACCTCCACTAGCTTTGCTTGTAATAATACTTCCTAAGGCCCACTTAGCTTCACACTACAGGATATCTGGCTCTAGGTGAGTGATCACACCATCATGGTTATCCAGGTCATTTAAGAGAGTCCTATTTATTCCCCTTCCATATTATATAACCCAATGCATTCTCTTCACTCCTCAGCCCCACTCTGGTCCAAGCTGTAAATCTTTCTCACCTAGGTTATTCTAGGCAGCCTCTTTACTAGCTTCACTTCCACATGTGCCTGTCTCCTCTACCACTATTTTCTGCACAGCAGTGACAGAGAGTTGTCTTTCATATTCTGTTTTTTTTTTAAACATTTGTTTAGTTATCTGCATTGATCTTAGTTTCAGCATACAACATCTTCATTTTCTCAGGCAAATGTTCCATCGTGGTGCATGTACTCTCTAGTTGTGGCACACTCACTCAGTGGTTGTGGTGCAAAGACTTAGTTGCTCCCCAGCATATGGGATCTTAGTTCCCCTACCAGGGATCAAACCCACATCACCTGCATTGCAAGGCAGATTCTTAACCACTGGAACACCAGGGAAGTCCAGAATAAACACACATATTCAAAATTCTTTGATAAAAGACAGTGCAAATAAAATAATACCTAGTCTGCACAAAAATCTGTGCAATAATATTTATACTAGCTTTATTAGTAATTGCCAAAACTTGGGAGCAACTAAGATGTCCTTCAAGAGGTGAATGGATAAACAAGTTGTGGTATATTCAGATAACAGAAGTGATAAAAAGAGTAAACTCTTAAACCATGGAAAGACATGGAAGAATCTTCAATGCATATTGCTAAGTTAAAGAATCCAGTCTGAAAAGTCTACATATGGAATGACATTCTGGAAAAGGAAAACTATGGAGGCAGTAAAAAGATCAGTGGTTCCCAGGGCCTCAGAGGGAGAGAAGGTGGGAGGAATGGATAGATGGAATACAGGAGATTTTTAGAGTGGTGAAATTATCCTTTATGATACTGTAATGGTAGAGTCATGACATTGCACATTTTTTAAAAGCTACAGAATGTAAAGCACAAAGACTGAACCCTAATGTAAACTGTGGAAGGCAGCTATGGTCACCACTGTATCACTGACACCCTGATGTGAAGTATGGATGTTAATAACAATGTATCATAATTTATTCTTAATTGCCAAAACTTTTATCAATTGTAGAAATTTACCGGACTAATTTAAGATGTTAATGATAGGAGAAACTGATTGGGGTATGGTGTGAGGTGATAAAGTGGGGGAGTGAATGAGGGTGGGAGGAAAGGGTTATATAGGAGCTTTCTGTACTTCCTGCTCAATTCTTACATAAACTAAACACTGCTAATAGTAAAATCTAGAAACTGAAACAAATTATTTAAACTGGTTACAATGATTAATAAAGATCCAAATAGTCAGAGATACGGTTTTCCCAGTAATGGTGTACAGATCTACAGTGATGTGAGAGTTGAACCGTAAGGAAGACCGAATGCCACAAAATTGATGCTTTTGAATTGTGGTGCTGGAGAAGACTCTTGAGAATCCCTTGGACAGCAAGGAGATCAAACCAGTCAATTCTAAAAGAAATCAACCCTGAATATTCATTTAAAGGACTGATGTTGAAACTCCAATACTTTGGCCACCTATTGCAAAGAGCTGATTCATTGGAAAAGACCTTGATGCTGGGAAAGATTGAAGGCCAAAGGAGAAGGGGGCGACAGAGGAATAGATGGTTAGATAGAATCACCAACTCAATGGACATGAATTTGAGCAAACTCTGGGAGATAGTGAAGGACAGGGAAGCCTGGCGTGCTGCAGTTCACGGGGTCTCAAAGAGCCAGACATGACTTAAAGACTGAACAACAACAATATGATCCACAAAATGCTTAGTACAGAGTACCCCATTCTTGGATATGGATTATTGAATTGTTCTCTACTTTACATAAAGAACTTTGCAAAATTATTTATAATTTCCCCTTTTGATTGGATTGCCAGCACCTAATCTCCTTAATATAAATTGCCCAAAAGCCATTGAACGACCTACATTACCTGCTTGGTTCTCCAAAAGCTTCTCAGGGACCTCTCCTGTTTCAGCCACCTTGTACTTCTTTCATCCTTTCCTTCAGAGCTGGTTCTTCCTAATCTTCCAGGTCTGGATAAATGTCACCTCATAGTGAGGTGTTCCCATACTACTCCCTTAACCCTGTAGCTCTACTCCCAGTTTTTGTTACCTTCATAGCATTTATGGTGGTTTAGTTGCTAAGTCATGTACGACTCTTGCAACCCCAGGCTACAGTCCATGAGATTCTCCAGGCAAGAATACTGGAGTAGGTTGCCATTTCCTTTTTCAGGGGATCTTCTCAACCCAGGAATCGAACCCAGGTCTCCTGCATTGCAGGCAGATTCTTTACCAACTGAGCTACAAGGGAAGCCTAACAATTTGTAGTTACTTGTTTGCTTACTTATTTACCATTGTTCTTGTCCACTTGGCTATGTAATCCTGAAGAGCCTAAAACAATTTGTGTTTTGTTCATTAGCAATTACTCAGTGCTTTGAGCAGAGTCAGGCACAAAGCTGATGGTCAGTAATTGGGCAATTGGTAGAGACAATGTTTCTAAGATCAGATATGGAAAGAATGTCATAAACACATTTTTATTCTAATTAATATGACAAATTTAATAAAATGAACAGTTTACTAGAAAAAAGTGAATTTCTAAAAATAATCCAAGCGGGAATAGAAAATCTGAATACTTATGGAATAAATTGAGATGATTATTAAAGCACTAACTCTGTGGAGGATACAAGGCTAAGAATATTTTAAGGGTGATTTTCCCTAAACCTTTAAGAAAAAAGCAATTCCTATGTTATTTAAAATGCTATTGAACTTAGAGAAAGATTAATTTATCCCTTATTAACTTTTTGAATCACAAAATATAGCCAGTTCACATAAGAATAAAAATTTAAAAATCCTAAATAAAATTAATGACAGCTTATATACAGACAGTATTGAAATAATATGCTATGAACATTTTATTAAGTCTAGAAAAAGATGGATTGATCCCCAGTTCATTTTATGAATTACAGAAATAGCTAGCTCACTTAAGAATAGAAATTCAAAAAATCCTAAATAAATAATAACAACTCAAATACACTATTTTATTAAAACATGAATGTGTTGGCGTTGTCACAGATGTGCAAAATATTTTAAAGTATAAAATTTATTAAAACAATTTATCGTATCAAGAGATCAAAGAAAGTGAAAAAATTATGTGATCATCTCAATTGATGCTAAAAGGACATTTAAGAAATTCAGCTTCAGGGGATGAAGAAAGGTTTTGCAAAGTAGGATATATATTCAGTGTGATAAGACCTATTCTAAAATCTGAAGCAAATATTTGCACTAAATGTCAAAAATTAAGAAACTGTAGAGTGATATTTGACAGTGCATTTTACCCCTGTAAGTCTTAATTTCCATATCTGTAAAATGGAGGTAAATAATATAATTTCTTTTATGTGATTTTTATTGTTTTTATATATTATTTATAAATAGATTTACCTAATACTTATTGGAGAGTAATAGAAATTAATTTTGTGTGTATTTCCTCTTCATTCCAAAAACATTAAGTTTAGTTTTATTTTGAATGATGAATACATAGCAGTCTAGGCAACTTACAAGGAAAGGACTGCAGCAAGACAGGGCAGAAAAAAGTGTGATATTTATGATTTTGTGTTATGAGAGCTCAGAGGGCAAGCTAAGGAAGATAGGCCTTGGATCTAGAGTTTCAGATTCCCAAGCTTCAACATTGAATGGCCTAATAGTAAATACATGGCCTTGGAAAACTAGATGCCAATGGACTAGAAGAAAAAGCTGCCATAAGGGTTACTCTGAAAGAGTCCAGAGAACTGCATCTCTTTGCTTTGCCTGGCTTAATTATACCTGGCATATGTCATGAGCCCTTACCTTGCTAGATTTTCTGAGAATCAAAGTCATTTGCCTGTGCCTTGAGATCTGATAGTTATTCGCTTATGGTTTGAGGTAAATTTATATCATTTTGATGCTTTAAGATCATACTCCAACTGAGTCAGATTTCTGGGGAAGATGCTTCTGTGGTATATCCCAGGATGCTGGTGAACCCTAAGAGGACTAGTGGATACCATATCAAGATAGAAAATAAATGTCTCAATTTGAGGCTAGCCTAGGGCATGTTGAACTGCGAGTGATGGAGTGTTGACAGCTCTGTGATAAATACTATATGCCTATTTATAATATCAATAGAATCTAGCATTATCATTATTAATGTTTAGTTTTGCCTTGGAATTTCTATCCAGTGAAATAAAAGAAACTGTAGGAGTTTCTTCTGGATTTTTAAATTTTATATTATTATTTAAAATTATACTTGGAGATCTTATTATTTTTAAATAGGAGTATTAGTTACCTGGAAAAGTCTAAAAGATTTGACTGTAAAGCTCTGAAGTTTAACAATATGAACAGAGTTCAATAAGAGTACTTCTCACAAAATAACTATATATAACTTCACATAGATCTTATAAATGAGTAATAACCCTTCATAAAATATAAAGGAAATATGCTGTTCCAAATAGCAATTTAAACTTAAAATCTGGAATATCTATGTAAAAAATTTCTATAAAACATTTACTGAGAGACTTAAAAGAATTAAAGAATTGGAAAGACCTAACCTGTTCTCAGATAATCAAGGCTTGAAAGATGTCAGAGTTCCCCAAATGTATCATAAATTATATAACACAAAGAGTGCAGTGAATTTTTGGCTATATCTGATGAAATGATTTTGAAATTATGAAATATGTCCCACTGTAATAACCAAGAAAGAAACATTAACCTAGAAACAATAATATATTTTATATATGCACTACTGAATATTAAAATTGTTGAAATAGTTACAACAATTACAATAGTGTGTTGGAAAGAGAACAATGAAATAAAGTAAAAATCTAGAAATAGACTTATGCATGTGTTAAAAACAGCACAGTAAGCAGAATTTGGGCTTCGCTGTAGCTCAGACAGTAAAGAATCTGCCTGCAATGCAGGAGACCTGGGTTCAATCCATGGCTTGGGAAAATACCCTAGAGAAGGCAATGGCAACCTACTGGGTGGACAAAGGAGCCTGGAAGGCTACAGTTCATGGGTTCACAAAGAGTTGGACATGACTGAGCAAATAACACTTAAGCAGAATTTACATGAAAAGTGGTGCTGGAAATTTTGGTTGATTAGTAAGGAAAGCAAAAAACAAACTGTATCTTATATGTATTATAGAATTAAATAGATGTTACATGGTTATGTATTTAATATAAAATGAGGATATAAATTAATATTTGAATCAAGGATGTAGAAATGTTTTTTAAACTTAAAGCAAGTCTTTTAAAAATGTCTTGGTATAAAAAGATTGATAATTTGGATTCTGTAACTGTTTGGAGTTTTCTTTACAAAAACTCACTATAATCAGGGTCCATGAATGGAATGGAGTGTTAGCTCCATAAATCAAGGTAAATTGGATGTTGTCAAGCAGGAGATGGCAAGAGTGAACATTGATATTTAGGAATCAGTGAACTAAACTAATGAGAATGGGAAAATTTAATTCAGATGACCATTATATCTACTACTGTGGGCAAGAATCCCTTAGAAGAAATGGATAGCCCTCACAGTCAACTAGAAAGTCCGAATGCAGTACTTGGGTGCAGTCTAAAAAACGACAGAATGATCTTGTTTCATTTAAAGGCAAACCATTCAACATCACAGTAATCCAAGTTTATGCCCCAACCACTAATGCTAAAGAAGCTGAAAGTTGAACAGTTCTGTGAAGACCTACAAGACCTTCTAGAACTAACAACAACAAAAATGTCCCTCTCTTTGAAGGGGATTGGAATGCAAAATTAGGAAGTCAAGAAATATCTGGAGTAACAGACAAGTTTGGCCTTGAAATACAAAATGAAGCAGGACAAAGGCTAACAGAGTTTTGCCAAGAGAACACACTGGCCATAGCTAACACCCTCTGCCAGCAACACAAGAGACAGCTCTACGATGTGGACATCACCAGATGGTCAATACCAGAACAGATTGATTATTTTTTTTGCAGCTGAAAATGGAGAAGCTCTATACAGTCAGCAAAAACAAGACCTGGAGCTGACTGTGGCTCAGATCATGAGCTCCTTATTGAGTGGGTTGCCATTTCCTTCTCCAGGAGATCTTCCCCACCCAGGGATCAAACCTGGGTCTTCTGCATTGTGGGTGGTTTCTTTACTGACTGAGCCATCAAGGAAGCTCCCTTATTGAAAAATTCAGGCTTAAATTGAATAAAGTAGGGAAAACTACTAGACCATTCAGGTATGACCTAAATTATACAGTGTATATAATTATACAATTATACAGTGAAAGTCACAAATAGATGCAAGGTATTAGATCTGATAGAGTGCCTGAAGAATAATGGGCAGAGGTTCGTGACATTGTACAGGAGGCGGTGATCAGGACTATCCCCCCAAAAAAGAAATGCAAATGGCTAAATGGTTGTTTGAGGAGGTCTTACAAATAGAAAAAGAAGAGAAGCAGAAGGCAAAGGAAAAATATATACCCATCTGATTGCAGAGTTCCAAAGAATAGCAAGGAGAGGTAAGAAAGCCTTTGTCAGTGATCAATGCAAAGAAATAAAGGAAAACAATAGAATGGGCAAGACTAGAGATATCTTCAAGAAAATTAAGAGATACTAAGGAACATTTCATGCAAAGATGGGTACAAAAAAGGACCTAACAGAAATGGTATGGACCTAACAGAAGCAGAAGATAAGAAGATAAGGTGGCAAGAATACACAGAACTATACAAAAAAGATCTTTATGACCCAGATAACCATGAAGGTGTGATCACTAACCTAGAGCCAGACATCCAGGAATGTGAACTCAAGTGGGCCTTAGGAACAAACCTAGTGGTGGTGATGGAATTCCACCTGAGCTATTCCAAATCCTGAAAGATGATGCTGTGAAAGTGCTGCAACCAATATGCCAGCAAATTTGGAAAACTTAGCAGTGATCACAGGATTGGAAAAGGTCAGATTTCATTCCAATCCCAAAGAAAGGCAATGCCAAAGAATGTTCAATCTACTGCACAATTGCACTCATCTCACATGCTAGCAAAGTAATGCTCAAAATCCTCCAAGCTAGGCTTCAACAGTATGTGAACTGAGAAATTCCGGATGTTCAAGCTGGATTTAGAAGAGGCAGAGTAACCAGAGATCAAATTCCTAGCATACGTTGGGTCATCCAAAGAGCAAGTGTTCCAGAAAAACATCTGCTTCTGCTTTATTGACTAAGCCAATGCCACTGACTGTGTAGATCACAACAAACTGTGGAAAATTCTTAAAGAGAAGGGAATACTAGACCACTTTACCTGCCTCCTGAGAAATCTGTACGCAGGTCAAGAAGCAGCAGTTAAAACCAGACATGGAACAATGGACTGGTTCCAAATTGAGAAGGAGTACATCAAGGGTGTATATTGTCACCCTGATTATTTAACATATATGCGGAGTACATCATGCGAAATGCTAGGCTGGATGAAGCATAAGCTGAAATCAAGATTGCTGGGAGAAATATCAATAACCTAAGATATGCAGATGATACCACCTTTATGACAGAAAGTGAAAAGGAACTAAGGAGCCTCTTGATGAAGGTGAAAGAGGAGAGTGAAAAAACTGGCTTAAAATTCAACATTCAAAAAACTAAGATCATGACATCCAGTCCCATCCATTCAGTTCAGTTGCTCAGTCATGTCCAACTCTTTGCAACCCCATGGACTGAAGCATGCCAGGCTTCCCTGTCCACCACCAACTCCTGGAGCTTTCTCAAACTCATGTCCATTAGGTCAGTGATGCCATCCAATCATCTCATCCTCTGTCATCCCCTTCTCCACCATCTCATTCATTGAACCGGGACTGGCGATTTGTTTCACATATGATAATATACATGTTTCAATGCCATTCTTCCAAATCATCCCACCCTCGCCCTCTCCCACAGAGTCCAAAAGACTGTTCTATACATCTGTGTCTCTTTCGCTGTCTCGCATACAGGGTTATTGTTACCATCTTTCTAAATTCCATATATATGCGTTAGTATACTGTATTTGTGTTTTTCTTTCTGGCTTACTTCACTCTGTATAATAGGCTCCAATTTCATCCACTTCATTAGAACTGATTCAAATGTATTCATTTTAATGGCTGAGTAATATTCCATTGTGTATATGTACCACAGCTTCCTTATCCATTTGTCTGCTGATGGACATCTAGGTTGCTTTCATGTCCTGGCTATTATAAACAGTGCTACGGTGAACATTGGGGTACACATGTCTCTTTCAGTTCTGATTTCCTTGGTGTGTATGCCCAGCAGTGGGATTGCTGGGTCATATGGCAGTTCTAAGAATTGATGTTTGAACTGTGGTGTTGGAGAAGTCTCTTGAGAGTCCCTTGGACTGCAAGGAGATCCAATCAGTCAATCCTAAAGGAAATTTCCTAAAGGAAATCAGTCCTGAATATTCATTGGTAGGATTGATGCTGAGGCTGAAACTCCAATACTTTGGCCATCTGATACGAAGAGCCGACTCATTGTTCAGAAGAGGATGACAGAGGGTGAGATGGTTGGTGGAATCACTGACTCAATGGACATGAATTTGAGCAAGCTCTGGGTGTTGGTGATGGATGGGGAAGCTTGGTGTGCTGCAGTCCATGGGGTGACCAAGAGTTGGACACAACTGAGAGACTGAACTGAACTGAATTGATACAATATATCTTTGATACTTGAAACTAATATAATATTGTTAATCAACTATACTTCAGTAAAACATTATATACTTTAAAAAATCATGCTAGGAAAGTATTTTAATTACATGAGAAATACTCATTTTAGACTATGAAGTTAAAGTATTATTTAGAAAAGGTAGAGGAACCAGAGATCAATTGCCAACATTCGTTGGATCATTGAAAAAGCAAGAGAATACTAGAAAAACATGTACCTCTGCTTTATTGACTACGTCAAAGCCTTTGACTGTGTGGTGTATTTAAGAGTACATCAATGTGGCACTTTTAAATAAGCAGTTTCTTTGAATAAAATTTGGTACCTGGCTAAAAATCATCAAAATTATAGTTTAAATTTGTAATTAATTCAGCCATCTTAACAATAAAGTGACAGTTGAAACAAACAAACAAAAAAAGGGTACATCATGTGAAATGCCAGGCTAGATGAAGAACAAGCTGAAAGGAATATTGCTGGGAGAAATATCAATAACCTCAGATACACAGATGATGGCACAAAATTGAAGAAGAACTAAAGAGCCTGCACTCATGTCACACACTAGTAAAATGATGCCTAAAATTCTCCAAACCAGGCTTCAGCAATACGTAAACCCTGAATTTCAAGATGTTCACACTGGTTTTAGAAAAGGCAGAGGAACCAGAGATCAAATTGCCAACATCCGCTGGATCATCAAAAAAGCAAGAGAGTTCCAGAAAATCATCTATTTCTGCTTTATTGACTATGCCAAAGCCTTTGACTGTGTGGATCACAACAAACTGTGGAAAATTCTTAAAGATTTGGGAATACCAGACCACCTGTCCTGCCTCCTGAAAAATCTGTATGGAGGTCAAGAAGCAAATGTTAGAACTAGACATGGAAGAAAAAACTGGTTCCCAACCGGGAAAGGAGTACGTCAAGGCTGTATATTGTCACCCTGCTTATTTAACTTATATTCAGAGTACATCATGAGAAACGCTGGGCTGGAAGAAGCACAAGCTGGAATCAAGATTGCTGGAAGAAATATCAATAACCTCAGATATGCAGATGACACCACCCTTATGGCAGAAAGTGAAGAGGAACTAAAAAGCCTCTTGATGAAAGTGAAAGAGGAGAGTGAAAAAGTTGGCTTAAAGCTCAACATTCAGAAAACTAAGACCATGGCATGCAATCCCATCACTTCATGCAAATAGATGAGGAAACAGTGGAGACAGTGGCTGACTATTTTTCTAGGCTCCAAAATCACTGCAGATGGTGATTGTAGCCATAAAATTAAAAGACACTTACTCCTTGGAAGGAAAGTTTTGACCAACCTAGACAGCATATTAAAAAGCAGAGACATTACTTTGTCAACAAAGGTCCATCTAGTCAAAGCTGTGTTTTTTCCAGTGGTCATGTATGGATGTGAGAGTTGGACTGTAAAGAAAGTTGAGCACCGAAGAATTGATGCTTTTGAACTGTGGTGTTGGAGAAGACATTTGAGAGTCCCTTGGACAGCAAGGCAATCAAACCATTCCATCCTAAAGGAAGTCAATCCTGAATATTCATTGGAAGGACTGATGCTGAAGCTGAAATTCCAATACTTTGGCCACCTGATGCAAAGAAGTGACTCATTTGAAAAAACCCTGATGCTGGGAAAGATTGAAGGCAGGAGCAGAAGGGGACAACAGAGGATGAGATGGTTGGATGGCATCACTGACTGAATGGACATGATTTTGAGTAAGCTCTGGGAGTTGGTGATGGACAGGGAAGCCTGGCATGCTGCAGTCCATGGGGTCACAAAGAGTCAGACATGACTGAGTGACTGAACTGTACTGTATTGTCTCCATAGAAAATTTGATGAAATAGCATATCTTAAAATGTTAGTAGTAGTTAACTCTAGATTGTGGATATATGAGTGGTTCTGAGTATATATTTTATATTTTTATGTAACTTCCTTTTTTCCCAATAATCACATATAATTTTGTAATAAAAGAAAATAAATTTTATTTTTCAAAATATAAATAAATGTTAACTAAAGCTTGAAAATGTATAGGAAACTATAAAAATGATAATAATACTAAATTTTTGCCCTAGCATCTAAAATTATTATTCTTGTTAAATTACCTTTTTCAATGGAAGAAGGGATAAAGAAGGAAAACATAGCCAAAGGAAATCAGCTTTGGAAGAAATATGAAGATTCATTTTAGCTTTTTCTTAGGGGGTATTCTTTAGTGATTATTGCAGATGGAGGAATATTGATGATTTGTTAAAAGAAAACCCATTTCACAAAAAATAATACTTGAATTGACAAAGTTTCATATTTAATACTGTTAAAGACATATCTTTATCGTGCCTACTCTTAAATATCATGAGTATACAGGTTTGAGACATACTTTACATTACAGACAATATGTGGAAAGTCCAGCATAATGAAGTAAATGTCAATCACCTAGACCAAGTTTCTCAGACTTTAGTGAGCACATGCTCACCTGGGGGATGTTATTACTGGGTTGGCCAAAGGATTCATTTAGTTTTTTCATAAGATGGCTGTCGTAGTGCTTTGTTATCTTTAACTTCATTCAAAACAATTTTGTTGGATTGTATTGTGAAAGCTGTCATTTCAGCATGCATTAAAAATAGCTTATCAAAATTGGTGAATTTTTGTGTAGGCATTTTAATATTGAAGATAGAAGGCAAAAGGCAACATTTTGGTATATTATGCTTTATTATTTTAAGGAAAGTAAAAACACATCTGAAGAAGATTTGTCTAGAATATGGAGAAGGTGCTGTGACTGATCAAATGTGTCAAAAGTGGTTTGTGAAATTTCGTATTGGAGGTTTTTTGCTGGACAATGCTCCATGCTCAGGTAGATAAGTTGAAAGTGATAGCAATCAAATCAAGACATTGAAAACAGTCAACGTTATACCACATGGGAGATAGCTGACATACTCAAAACATGCGAATCAAACGTTAGAACTCATCTGCACCAGCTTGGTTATGTTAACTGCTTAACATAAGTGAAAAAAACCTTCTTGACTGTATTTTCACATGCTATTCTCTACTTAAGCATAAGCAAAACATTCCATTTTTAAAACAAATTGTAATGGGTGATGAAAAATGAATACTGTACAATAATATGAAATAGAAGAGATTGTGGAGCAAGCTAAATGAACCACCCCCAACCACAGTAAAGGCCAGTCTTCGTCCAAAAAGGTGATGCTGTGTATATGGTAGGATTAGAAGGGTGTCCTCTGTTATGAGCTCCTTCTGGAAAACCAAGTGATTAATTCCAATAAGTTCTGCTCCCAATTAGACCAACTGAAAGCAACACTCAGTGAAAAGCATCCGGAATTAGTCAACAGAAAATGCATAATCTTCCATCAGGATAATGCAAGACCCCTTGCTTCTTTGATGACCAGGCAAAAAGTGTTACAGCTTGGCTGGGAAGTTCCGAATCATCTGCTGTATTCACCAGACATTACACTTTTGGATTTTCCATTTATTTCGGTCTTTACAAAATTCTCTTAATGGAAGAAATTTCAATTCCCTGGAAGATTGTAAAAGACACCTGTAAAAGGCATCTCCTAAAAAAGATAAAAAGTCTTGGGAAGATGGAATTATGAAGTTGCCTGAAAAATGGCAGGAGGTAGTGGAATAAGACTGTGTTATTGAATATGTTGTTCAGTAAAGTTCTTGGTGAAATGAAAACAAAGTTCCTTCAGTTTTTACTTTAAAACCGAAGGAAGTTTTTGGCCAACCAATGAAATACAGATTCTGTTCTGGGATGAGGCATGAGATACTGCATTTCCAGGAAGTTCCTAGGTGATGCCTATGTTGCTGATCTGTGGACTGTTCTCAGAGTAGCAAGAGTTTTTCTTGTTCCTGGATCTGCAACTGATCCTGATATTATTAGTTCTTGCCATCTTTCTTTATATATTAATAAAACTGAGACTTAAATTCAGGCTTTTTAAATAGGGAGGGGTGAAATTATTTTTTGTTGTTGTTCAAAAAAATGAATTTCAAAGTACTTATTAAATTTCAAGTCTTACCTAATAGCATTCTCAGTTCTCTACATAATATTTTTCTAGGGGCATTGTTGCTTTTTTTTTTTTTAAGTGACTAAAAGGATCTGAACTTCCCCTGTGGCTCAGTGGTAAAGAATTCATCTGCCATGCAGGAGCTGCAAGAGATGCAGTTCAATCCCTGGGTTAGGAAGATCCTCTGGAGGAGGGCTTGGCAATCCCATGAACAGAGGAAACTGACAAGTTACAGTCCATAGGGTCATAAAAAGTCAGACATGACTGAAGCAACTTGGCATACACGCACATACAAAAAAAGATTTGTCCTACTCCTGTGTTATTAAAACAGTTACAAAAAAGTAGTCATCAGTAAGCAACTTGGACATTGTCAGTTGCCCTTTTCTTTAGTGACCTATACAATTATTTTTCCATATATATCATAGATCTTAGCCAAGCTTATTAGTTGTTTTCTGCACTTTAAAAAGTGATACAAGTGTGTGACCAGTAGCAGTAAGTCAAAATGTCCTAATTGTGAAGAGAATACAAAATGAGAGAAATGAGTTATTGATAACATTTTGTTTTCATGAGTTGCAGGAAGCTGAAATAATTTTGCAATGTGAACACTTTTCTCCAAATTAAGCAGCAACTTCCTTTCACTGAATTCTCTTGCCCTGTCAGCCAACTACTCTCCACAAATATCCCTAAGTAAATAGCATGTGTTTCTCCAAGGATTTTTTTTTTTCCCCAGTAAGATGTAAGATGTAAGACTGATAGTGCGTAGAGAATGAACAACCAACACCTTTGTCATGGATCTTTTACTCTGGTTTTCAAAATTGTCATTCAGTGCTATAATTAGAGGACTAAAGGGAAATCTATAGTTTTTGAGACTAGCTAAATTTTTAACAAAAAGTCTCAGCTTGCTTTTAGAATATATAATTCTGTTACTTAAGTAAAAACTTTTATATTTCATAAAAAGTATGATATTAACACAAAGATTAGTAACCTACTCAAGTATGTTTATCACCCACCTGAAGAAATAAATTACTACTAATATTATTTCATGAACTTCCCAGGTGGCTCAGTGGTAAAGAATCCACTTGCCAATGCAGAAGACTCAGGTTTGATTCCTGGGCCAGGAAGATCCCCTGGAGGAGGAAATGGCAACAAACTCCAGCATCCTGGCCTGGAAAATCCATGGTCAGCGGAGCCTGGCAGGCCACAGTCCATGGGGTTGCAAAGAGTCGGACACAACTGAGCAAGCAGTATTGTTTCATAGGACATGTATTCTTCTACAGCTTTCTTTTTTCTGATGTTACCTTTGTATGGTTTGTTCTTTCCTCCAGTTCACTCATATTCACTTCTATAAAGTATTCCACTGTATGACTATACCACAATTTAGTGATCAATTCACTTATTGATGAACTTTTAAATTGTGTATTCATCAGGATGTAGGCTACATCCAAATCATAGTGGCGTGAGATAAAACATTTAATTTTTATTTACTTGAATTTTGCCTATAGTACACATCCTGTACTACCCAGCCTGGGTGGAACCTAGCCTGACAGGACCTCCACCATGTGCAATGTTATGTTACTCCGTAAGGAAAATCACTGAGGTGAATCATACAGTCTCTTAAAAAGTTCCACCCAGACTGACTTGACCCAAGTTCCTTCTGTTCAGATTTTATTGCCATAGAAAGTCACATACTGCTACTGCTACTGCTGCTAAGTCGCTTCAGTCATGTCTGACTCTGGGCTACCCCATAGACGGCAGCCCACCAGGCTCCCCCGTCCCTGGGATTCTCCAGGCAAGAACACTGGAATGGGTTGCCATTTCCTTCTCCAATGCATAAAAGTGAAAAGTGAAAGTGAAGTCGCTCAGTCGTGTCCGACTCTTAGCGACCCCATGGACTGCGGCCCACCAGGGTCGTCCTCTGTCCATGGGATTTTCCAGGCAAGAGTACGGGAGTGGGTGCCATTGCCTTCTCCGTAGAAAGTCACATGGTCACACTTAATTCCAAAGTGTGTGTGTGTGTGTGTGTGTGTGTGTCTGTGTGTCTGTGTGTGTGTTAGTTGCTCAGTTGTGGCTGACTTTTTGTGACCCCCATGGACTGTAGCCCACCAGCCTCCTCTGTCCATGGAATTCTCCAGGCAACAATACTGGAGTGGGTTGCCATTTCCGTCTCCAGGGGATCTTCCTGATGAAGGAATCAAACCTGGATCTCCACATTACAGACAGGTTCTTTAGCGGCTGAGCCACTAGAGAAACCACAAATTACAAAGGAGTAAGTTTAAACTGTGTAACCATGTCATGTAATCCAAAGAGGAGACTCATAATAATAGCCAGTAGATATATGATAACTGCAAGTCGTTTTCAAAGTTTTGTCTTGCTAACAATCCTGATATGAACTTAGATGTATTTAATTTCATATGCATATATGTAAAAGTTCCTAAGGCTAAATAGACTTAGAATTGGAATCGCTAGGTCATAAAAGTATGGACACTCAACTTTCTGGAAATTATCAGAATACTCTCTAGAGTAATACAAATATACACTCCCACCAGCAGTGTATAAAAGGTATCCTTGTGCTGTATTCTCAGTAGCATCTTCTGTTTTCTGCCATTCTGATAGTTATGCATTGGCAATTGCATAATATCCCTTTATCTTTTTACTACAAGTTGAGGTATTTATTTTTAATGTTTATTAGCCATTTAGGTTTCCTTTTCTGTGACTTGACTATTCAAGTACTTTGTCCATTTTTCAAGCATTTTATCTTTTGCATATTAGTTCATGGGGGTATATTAGTTACTTTTGAATACTAATCCCTTGTGATTATTGGTATGACAAATATTTTTCCCTACTTTACTGTCTAAGTCATTTTTCCATTGATGAAAGTGGGGTGTTAAAGTCCCCAACTATTTTTGTGTTACTGTCCATTTCTCCTTTTATGGGGATTAGTATTTACCTTATATTTTGATGCTCCTATGTTGGATTCATATATATTTACAATTGTTGTATCTTTTTCTTGGATTGACCCTTGATCATTAATTACTGTCCTTTGTCTCTTGTAAAAGTCTTTATTTTAAAGTCATTTTGTCTGATATAATTATTGCTCCTCCAGCTTTCTTTTGCTTTCCATTTGCATGGAATACTTTTTTCCATCCTCTCACTTTCAGTCTGTATGTGTCCTTAGATCTGAAGTGGGTTTCTTGTAGACAGGATATATATGAGTCTTGTGTGTATATGTGTGTGTATATATATATATATATATATATATATATATATATATATACACACACACAAGCCACTGCCTTCCCGGCTTGTACATAGCCACTCCCCCAACCCCTGCAAGAGGCCCTCCAATACTGGCAGGTAAGTCTAGTCCAGTCTTTTATGAGATTACTTCTTTTTTCTCTTCCTGGTGTGCAAGAGACCCTGTGTGTACCTTCCAAAAGTGGATTTTATGTTTCCCTCAGTTCTGTGGAATTTCTGCAATGAAACTCCACTGGCCTTCAAAGCTAGATTCTCTAGGGGCTCTTCCTCCTATTGCCAGACCCCCTCAGGCTGGGGAGCCTGATGTGGGGCTCAGAACTTTGACTCCTGTGGGAGAATGTCTGTGGTATAATTATTTTCCAGTTTGTGCATAGCCTATCCAGTGCGTATGGGATTTGATTTTTATCATGATTGTACCTCTCCTACCATCTCATTGTGACTTCTTCTTTGTCTTTGAAGGTTCCAACGTTTTTTGTCAATGATAGTTTAACAGTTAGTTGTGATTTTAGTGTTTCCATAAGAATAGGTAAATTCACATGCTACTCCATCATTTTGTCTCCAAGCCCTGTTGATGTTTGACTATTGGTGTTTTTGACTTGCTATTCTGCAAGTAGGAATTGTTCCACCATCTCTGGCAATGTACTTGCAGTGCGCCCCTCAGCCTTGGGGAAGCTCCACCAGGCCCCTCCACCTATAATATCTTGATGTTTGGTAAGGAGTATAGATTTTTTCAAGATTCCATCCACCCATACTAGACGGCCTTAAAAAAAAAAAAACTTTATACCCCCAGTATGTAGAAAAGTACCTAGGATAGGGTATATGCTCTCTTACTATGGGTGGAAGAAAGTGTTAGTTGCTCAGTTGTGTCTGACTCTTTGTGACCCCATGGACTGTAGACCACCAGGCTCTTCTGTTGATGGGATTCTTCAGGCAAGAATACTGGAGTAGGTTGCCATTTCCTTCTCCAGGGGATCTTCCCAACCCAGAGTTGGACACGACTGAAGTGACTAAGCATGCACATCTCTTATACTATCTCAACTAAAGGAGGTGATGGTCCTAATCTACCTCTTTGTACAGATACATCTGTAGCTTTGGGTCCATTTATATGTTCTAGGCTTTATGAATAACAAAGGTAGACTTGAGTATTCTTGGAAGAGAATTCTAGATACATGTGGACTCAAAATTCAGTAATATTATCAGTGCATGTGGAGGAGGGGATTGTTTTAATTGGAGTGGTTCAGGTGGTGGTGGAGAGGGGTGTCTTTAAAAATGTGTCTCTAAATGGCCTCAATAATAGGAATGAATAATACCTGAAGGGGATTCTTTCTCACTGGCAATGTTCAAGCATAGATTCACTTGCTGACCTAGTGAATTTTATACAAGGAATTCATTTCAAAAGTGGTGTTTGTCAGTATAACTTCTATGGTTTATATACATTTCTTGAGACATTATATGTTTAAATTATTTAATCAATATTCCTTTGATGTGTAAATGGTTCTACCTCATATTTTGGATGTCTTATTATGTTTGGCTCTCACTTTTGCCCTGTATTATGAATGATGAAGAATACAGTTAAGTGTTCCCCAGCCTTCCAGATATGTGACTATAACCTCAGCCTAACCTACTAATTTCATTTTTTAAATTTATTTATTTTTAAAATTTATTTTTCATTGAAGGATAATTGCTTTACAGTATTGTGTTGGTTTTTACCAAACATCAACATGAATCAGCCATAGATTTACCTATGTCTCCTCCACTTGAACATCCCTCCCACCTCCCTCCCCATGCCACCCCTCTAGGTTGTTACTGAGCCCTGGTTTGAGTTCCCTGAGTCATACAGGAAATTCCCATTGACTATCTATTTTACACATGGTAATTGAACTGACTGAATGTATGTTTCCGTGTTACTCTCTCCATACATTCCACCCTCTCCTTTCTTCCCACCACCAGCCATGTCCGTAGTCTATTCTCTATGTCTGTGTCTCCATTGATGCTCTGCAAATTGGTTCATTAGTATAATCTTTCTAGATTCCATATATGTGCATTAGTATACAGTATTTGTTTTTCTGACTTACTTCACCCTATATAATAGGCTCTGGGTTCATCCTCATTAGCACTGACTCACATGTGCTCTTTTTTATGGCTGAATAATATTCCATTGTATATATATACCACAGCTTCTTCATCCATTCATCTGTTGATGGACATCTAGGTCTAACCTGCAAATTTCATTTTTGTTGCATTGATCACCCTCACCAGTCAACCTGTCCAGGGCTGCAAAAAGCAAACTAGGATATGTGATTACATCTTGAGTGTATTACCGAGTTTGTGTTTCCCTAAATAATAGTTTTAGAAACAAGGAAGAACAGTGAAGGTAGAGAGTGAAAAGTCCTTGGGTTAGGGACCATATCCAGTTATGTCTGTTGCTTATCATATTGATTAAAAAATGGAAGTGTGCAGTTAATATTGGTTTAATTTAAAGAACTGTTATTTCTCAATAATCATAGAAACTGTTTATGTCATCAGTAGTAAGGATGACTTTAGAGTCATATTAATTAATATATTTGTTCTTTGTATACAAAACTTCTTGTCCTCAACATTTACTGTGAACTATGGGGGATAGGGAAACTGTATGAGGTTTGGGAGAAAACAGATTGAGAAGTCAGAAGTTTTGTTTGAGTCCAGGATAAACACATTATAAATACTTTAAAACTCTGCAAACCAACATATATTCATTTTTCAACAGTGTAGGAGCATTCATGAAATACACCAAGAAGGAAATGATTGGAAATCATTGTGTTAAAAGCCTTAAATTTTTGACTTTTGACAGCCAATTCCTCTCTACTCCAAAGGGTAATATCAGTAATTTATATTTTGAATTGCAAATTATTTAAAGTGACTTTCAAGTTCATTATTAAGGGTTACTCTGATGGCTTTGAAAACCAAGTTTTATCAACCTTTTCACACTTGGGAATTATGACTTTGAAAGGAATTTGGACATAAATTCCTCTTTTTTGGAGTTTACTTACAAAAATCATATATGAAGTCAGGTATTCATCCCAGACAGTAACATAAGTTAAGTAGTCTTGATTTCATTGTGGGGCCAGAATAGTTCTTTGAAAAGAAAAAGCAAATTCCTAACGTTAGTGCAGGTTGCTTTCTTGATGCCACCATGATCTTCACAGCAAGAATGATTTATTATGTTGGATTATATTGTCCAACTCTTTTTTCAAAGGAATAAATCACATACTTCTATTACTATGATAATATGGAAGCAGCTATGACCACTGTTGAATGCTCTCTCAGCCACATCTTTTATACTGTGCCAATTAAGCAGAAGGTGGGGAATGTTGGCAGGGGGATTTAAATGTCTCATTTAAAGGTCAACACCTAACAACAGGACAGCATTTATCCTGAACTGGACTGTAGAGTCAGCACTGGGTTTGAGCCCAGTTGCTGTTGGGGGACTTAAAAATACAGTCCTCCAAATGAGAGCAGGTGGTGTCAGAGGAGTTATACTGGTGTTCACGGTATATCCTAAAATAGCTTTAAGCTTCTCCATGACCTCATTTTGCCATGCTGGCTTGCTTACGAGTGTGTTTTTGGGTGGTGTTAATGTTCTAGCGTTAGCCATTATAATTTATGGACTCACATAGTATCATTAACACTGAGCATGGATTATACTCAGTAGCCAAGGCATAACTTTTTCCCTTCCATGCTTCCTGCAGCTGGCTAGTGTTTTGTAACCAGGGCACTAACTCTGAAGTCCTTTGGTAACTTTAGATGTTTGATTGGGTGTGCAGTTGGCATCAAAGATGTGGTTAATGAAGGATAATATTAGAGTATGCGTGACAGTTTCAAGATTTCATACTGTTAGAACTAGTTTTAGCACAAGATGAAACCAGATAACTGTATCTATAGTAAGTTTTTATTTGATAAAAATGTTTTATGAAAGTAAAAGTTGTTGTTCAGTCACCAAGTTGCGTCTGACTCTTTGCGACCCCATTAACTGCAGCACTCCCGGCTCCTCTGTCCTCCGTATCTCCCTGAGTTGCTCAAATTTATGTCTATTGAGTTGGTGATGCTATCTAACTGTCTCATCTTCTGCTGCCCCCTTCTCCTTTTGCCTTCAATATTTCCCAGCATCAGGTTCTTTTCCAATGAGCAGGCTTTTTGCATCAAGTGGCCAAAGTATTGGAGCTTCGGTTTCAGCATCAGTCTTTCCAATGAATATTCAAGGTTGATTTCCTTTAGTATTGACTGGTTTCATCTCCTTGCAGAACCCCATGAGCAGTATAAAAAGGTAAAAGTAACTGTGACTATATGGCCTTTGAATACATGAATGAGTTAATAATTTTTTAATTAAATTTCTATTTTAATCAAAGCATGTCATATATGTGGTATGTTTGTAAAATGAATAATATTCTAAGACTTACAGTGAAAAGTTTCAGACACTTCCCATGATCTTTTCTTCTCTGCCTTAGGTCCTGCTTCCAAGGGACTTTCCATTCTTTCTGTTGCGCCTCCTAGTATTTGCCACCATATTTTTAAATAACACCATTATACTTTTGGTTCTTGATTCTTCAGTTTTAGAAATTATAGATTGTGTTTCTGTTATGTAAGATGAATATTCAACTTTTAAACCCCATTGCTTCCAACACAGATTCTTCTCTTCCCCCTATCCTTTTTTATCACAAATTTTGGTGAAATCAATATTAGATATTTTTCTCATTTTGAGCATATAAACTCGTTGGCTTCCAATTGGGACAGAAATAGTCATTAAGAATGAATAGTCATTAAGAGATTACAGTAATTTAGGTCAAGGAGTCCAATGCTGCTAAAGCAATGCCAGGATACTACTGTAGAGACAAAATGATATGCAGAACTTAAAGAAGTAAGTTGCTTCCTGGGCTTAAGTGGAACAAAGCAATAACATAAATATATGTGCCTCCAAACAGAAATCAGAAGTGGATGCTCTGCAGGAGAGGGGCCAGGGAGGTCCATAGTCCCTGACCTAGCTAACTCTAGCCACTTTTGTTTTAGTTTTATATCTGCAGAACCTAAAGCTCACTGTTCAAAATGGTCCTTGGCCGTTTCTTTATGTCTCAGTCTGAGTCTGTGAAGCAGTTTCTCCTCCAATTGTCAGCAAATGGCGAGGAATGGTGTTGATTGAACTTCAGGCAGCAGGTAAAGACTGGCACTATTTGAAGCTATTGCATCCTTGGATAACATTTTGTTATTGGGAACTAAGGAGAGACTGAAAAGTTGAAATTAAATATTGCAAATGCTTTTACAAAGTTACTATAATCCAGGGCAGAGGACAAGCTTAATGTGTCATCACATACATTACAAACAGCAAAAATTCCACAATGTTAAGATGTATTTTGTGTGTATCTGTTTAAAAGTCCTTGAACTGGCCTCATGAACCCTTGTAATACTTTTACTAGCACCTAACACAATCCCAAGGACAGCGGAGCCTGGTGGGCTGCTGTCTATGGGGTCACACAGAGTCGGACACGACTGAAGCGACTTAGCAGCAGCAGTAGCAGCAACACAATCCCTGTCACATGCTAAGAAAAAAATAATAGTGGTTTGTTCAAGTCTCAGCTACTTGCATATAACTATGTAAGGTGTAGTTTAATTTACTATTCAGGTGCAGTCCTTTCATTAGGGCTGTTCCTTACCAGGTGTGCCCACTTGATATGCTAAACTCTTGATGGTAATTGTCCTCTGTGTCATCTGATCAAGTTAACAATACCAAAAGGGCTCTTTTACTTGGAACATTACAGTGACAATAGACATGGTAACTTGGGAATAAGTGAACACACAGGAGTGAATTATATCATGAAATACTTGATTTCAGCAGATATATACAGGTAAGAAACTACAAATGATATACAGAGTGGTTTGGATATTTAATTTATTCCTACCTGTAAGAGAATTAGTGAAATACTAAGCTAGATCATGTTAAGAGAGGTATCTCAGTTTTTGTTCTCTTTATATCTTTGCCTTTTTTCTTTATCCTTTTCTTATTTTATGTGTTATTTTTTCGTCATGCCCTATATTGGTCCACATCTGAATCTATTTGTCATTATTCA
Source organism: Bubalus kerabau (assembly GCF_029407905.1). Taxonomy (NCBI): domain Eukaryota; kingdom Metazoa; phylum Chordata; class Mammalia; order Artiodactyla; family Bovidae; genus Bubalus; species Bubalus kerabau. The sequence continues at coordinate 124,788,172 of NC_073627.1, forward strand.
AGTTTAGATATTAGTCACTGAATCATTATAATCTAATGTCTTTAGGTGAATATTTTATTTAATAACTTTTAAAAATAAATATTCTATGTTGAAACACTAGAAAATGAGGAAAAGTCAGATAATCAAATAAAAAAATCAATCCTCCTGCCCCAGAAAAAGCCCTTTTAACACACTGGTGTCGGTGCTTCCCTTTCTATGCATGTGCATGTGTTTTTGTATATGGATTAAAAATTGGAATCATACTATTTTGTAGCTTGTTTTCTTTTTCTTAGCATTTGCCCATGTCAGAACTTTTCTTTAACACTATTACTGGTCATGGGTGTATTGTTTATTTGTATGAATATACAGCAATTTGGAATAATAAATTATACTGTAGAAACTTCAGTATGCTTCCAGTTTTTTTGGTCATTGTACTTATGATCTCTGCTATCCTTGTTCCATTGAATTACTGCATTGACTTGGGCAAAGCTGAGAACAGAGGTTTACCATTAACGTACGGACTCAAAATATGTGAAGATTCCTGGGTACCCTGTATGCATGTCTCCTCTCTCTCTCTCAGTTTTGCTCTCACTCATTCTTCTAACATAAGGTGGTAGAGAGATTTTAACTATCTCCTAGGATTCATTTAGAAAGAGTCAAACTTCCTGGCTTGATTTTACCTAGGAGGCCCCCCCTTTGCACAAATGTTATTAGCTTTTAAGTGGTGATTTAACCATTTCAAGCAGTCTTGTATATTGTTCTCATGCTTTATAAAATTAGCCTCCATGGGCTCCAGCATTTCCTTGTCAACAGTGGATTATAGTGAATGTGCAAGAGAAACTTACAAGATGCAAGGGTTGAGGGATGCTGTGGAAGCAGGATAGTGTAATGAACAACCAGCCTGCCAGGACCTTTGCAAGCTAATTATTGTCTCTCAACTTCTGTTTTGTCATCCGTACAATGAATATATTCATACCCAATCATAAGGTTTTTCTGGAGATTAAGAGAGAAAATATATTTATTTATCAGAACAGTGTCTTGTACAGAGTATTAATGGTATCATTATTATGTTGTTCTGATGAAACTGCAGATGGCAAGAGATATGCTGATGCTGTGTTGAGGAGCACATCCAGATGGACAAAGCCAGATGGAAAAGGATCCTTAAAACAGATCTTCCATAGTCTTTATTTGCCTACCCTCCTTCATACATCTTGGAAAAAGCAGCTCTTTTTGATTCCAATATTTTCCCTGTCCTGAGAGCCAATATGATACAAATGAAAAGAAAAAAAGAAAACAAAAACAAAAAAACCCCACTAACAGCCTGAAAACTGAGAGTACTCCTGAGAGGCCAACATTTGCTGGAGCTTTCCCAATAGATTAGTATTCATTTCTCCTACTTCCTACTGGCTCCAGACCCTCTACCAGCTTCAGTTTTACTTTGTTATTAACAATAAAGGCTTTGTTCATGAGCAAAGCAGATACAGCCTTCATCTTAACCGATTTGTTTAACCCTCATTTAAAGTTATTGCTTTTTGCAACACAGAGAATTTCTGGTATTCGAACAGGAAAATTTCTGAGAAAATGAATGAAATAACACTTTGTCTTAAAATTATTCTTTATTGCCAATAAGCTAGCTAATAAGCATAGAGTAGCATAGTAATTGGGATTATATTCCTGAGCAGGGTCACCACATTTAATCACCAAAAGTGTTACCAGCACAGTGTTATAAATGAAGATACTTTTGTTATAAATCTAAGTAGCAATTCCAAATGGTAAAATGTTGCAAGTCCCTTAGAATAAATATAAATATACCTTATGCATTGATTATGCAAGGAATCTTTATGAACCATAAAGTGTACATATAGCACATAAACATACTATGTCATAAATTTGTCCTAGCTCAAATTAATGTTTGCTGTGACAAAAATGTTAACATTTAAGTCACAATTTTAAATTTAAATTCATTTGGAGACATTATCTGAATGATTAAAATAGTTTTAAAAGCTATCAAATGAGGTTTGATCATTTTTTAAATAAATTTTTGCTGTAGTAAGTAGAAGCATTTATAGTCATTTCATTGATCTCAAAGCTGCTGTCAAATTTGAGATGTTGATTTTTTTAAAAGAGGCATTGAAGTATCTAAATATTTCAAGGGTTCTCCAAGGATTTTCAATGTGAGAGTTTGAAGAGCAGTAGACTCTTAAGTCTGGCCCTTCTGTTCATCTTTCTTCTCTCATCAACTAAGCAACAATAAGGGCAGAAAGGAATAAGAAAAGAAGCCACAGAATGGTCCCAGAAGCAACAGGGAAGATGGATTGGGGAAAAGCAGTCATACCTCTTTCCTTTTGAGGTTGAAAGTATTTATTGGCTGATCTATCTGTGTATCTATCTATTGCTATCTAGATATATAACAATATGAAACTGAGGCATATATATATATTTATATCATGTTCTATGTATGTGTTTGTGTGTATTATTATATATTACATATACATACAAACACATATAACATATCATGTGATATGTCATATGTACATATGTATATACATCTATATATATTTCAGCCTCAGAGTTTCAAATCTTTTGAGAGCTCACCTCGCAGAGTTGCTGTCTTTTTCAGATTTAGTTGTCTTCTAGTTTGTACCATGTTGCAGAAATTCTATAAGCAGATGTCGCTGAAAAGTAAAAAATATCCCTTTTCTATTACTTGTTAATTCTGTGAACTTGAGGATACTATTACTCTATTGAGCATGAATTTCTTCATCTATGAAATAGAACTCATAATACCAACTCTTTAAGGTAAGGATTACATAAAATAATATATTAAAAAGAAACTGGTCATGATAGATGAGCTCAAAAAATAGTTTTTATAATTAATTTTTCTATTATGATTATATCTATTACTAATAGTAGTGTTTAAATAAGTGGAATTTATCAGGCAAAATGTTGACTAAAAGGGACTGACTTTATTATGGTTTATATATTTACTTGGGCTTCCCAGGTGGCTCAGTGGTAAAGAATCTACCTGCCAAACAAGAGATACAAGTTTGATCCCTGGGTTGGGAAGATCCCCTGGAGAAGGAAATGGCAACCCACTCCAGTATTCTTGCCTGGGAAATCCCATGGACAGAGAGAATTAGCAATTAAACAGCAACAGCATATATTGACTTATATTACTCAAGTTTCTTGAAACTATGCATGAAACAAAGTTGCTATTTATTTATAAATATATTTCTATTCTAAGTCTTAAATTAGAATTTTTTTCTCTAAGCAATTCTTATCCACATTGGTAACGATAGGCAAAGTCAGTGTAGGTGAGTGGAAAAGAGCTAGACCAAGAGCTTAATATTTTTAGCCTTTGCCTATAACTAGCCCTTAGTAACTAATGGGAGAGGCAAGAACATTTATTTAAAAAAGAGACTCTTCAGAGGTTGCCTTAGGAGAGTTTGGAAAGAACTGTAGTCTCACTTGTTCTGATGTTTATTAAAATGCCGCAAAAATCCTATACCTACTTTGATCTTGACTCAAGAGAATGTCATGAAATTGTCACCAAATGAATCAAATCAACTCTGTATTTGTCCACTTGGGTGCATCTTGCAGACAGGTGAGAAGGAGGAAAAGGAAAGATTCGATGGCATACATCTTTTTTGAAAGTGTAATATCAACTAGATGTTGGAGAGAAAATACATTATACACCCTGGCATTAGTAGTCAATGTCCATCTAATTATAAGAGCTTCAGGAACCTGGTATTCTGTTTGACATCAAATATGTTAAAGGCTCACCCTACTATAATATTTTCTGAGGATTTGGTCAGATCATTTTCTTGCCTCTAATATTTAATTGAACCAGTTGTGGGTAATGAGGTTGGCTTCTTGACATCTCACAAGTAGTTTTCACACTGAATTATCCTTAATCATAAGTTATATGTCATCTGTGGCCTACAGCACAGGCAGATGGGAATTTGGTGGGACAGTCCATGAAAATTTGTTGTTGTTGTTCAGTCACTAAGTCATGTCTAACTCTGAGACACCATGGACTGCAACAAACCAGGCTTCCCTGTTCTTCACCATCTCCCAGAGTTTGCTCAAATACATGTCCATTGAGTTGCTGATGCCATCCAAATCATCTCACCCTCTGTGACTCCTTGTCTTCCTGCCCTCAGTCTTTCCGAGCATCAGGGTCTTTTCCATTGAGTCAAGTTTTCACATCAGGTGGCCAAAATATTGGAGCTTCAGCTTTAGCATCACTCCTTCCAATGAATATTCAAGGCTGATTTCCTTTAGTATTGACTGGTTTGATCTCCTTGCTGCCCAAGGGATTCTCAAGAGTCTTCTTTAGTACCACAATTTAAAAGCAGCCAAATTCAGTGCTCAGCCTTCTTTATGGTTCAGCTCTCACATCCATACATGACTGCTGGAAAAACCATAGCTTGGACTATACTTCAGTTCAGTTCAGTTCAGTTCAGTCACTCAGTCGTGTCTGTCTCTTTGCAACCCCATGAACTGCAGCACGCCAGGCCTCCCTGTCCATCACCAACTCCTGGAGTTTACCCAAACTCATGTCCATTGAGTCGGCGATGCCATCCAGACATCTTATCCTCTGTCGTCCCCTTCTCTTCCTGCCCCTAATCCCTGCCAGCATCAGGGTCTTTTCCAATGAGTCAACTCTTCACATGAAGTGGCCAAAGTATTGGAGTTTCAGCTTCAACATCATTCCTTCCAAAGAACCCCCAGGACTGATCTCCTTTAGGATGGACTGGTTGGATCTCCTTGCAGTTCAAGGGACTCTCAAGAGTCTTCTCCAATACCACAGTTCAAAAGCATCAATTCTTCAGTGCTCAGCCTTCTTCACAGTCCAACTCTCACATCGATACATGACCATTGGAAAAACCATAGCCTTGACTAGACGGACCTTTATTGGCAAAGTAATGTCTCTGCTTTTGAATATGCTATCTAGGTTGGTCATAACTTTCCTTCCAAAGAGTAAGCGTCTTTTAATTTTATGGCTGCAATCACCATCTGCAGTGATTTTGGAGCCCCAAAAAATAAAGTCTGCCATTGTTTCCACTGTTTCCCCATCTATTTGCCATGAAGTGATGGGACCAGATGCCATGATCTTCGTTTTCTGAATGTTGAGCTTTAAGCCAACTTTTTCACTCTCCTCTTTCACTTTCATCAAGAGGCTTTTTAGTTCCTCTTCACTTTCTGCCATAAGGGTGGTGTCATCTGCATATCTGAGGTGATTGATATTTCTCATATTGATATTTCATGTGGAGGTCAGTGGAGAAATAACTCAAGAAAGAATGAAGGGATAGAGCCAAAGCAAAAACAATACCCAGTTGTGGATGGTCTGGTGATAGAAGCAAGGTTCGATGCTGTAAAGGGCAATATCGCTAGGAACCTGGAATGTTAGGTCCATGAATCAAGGCAAATTGGAAGTGGTCAAACAGGAGATGGCAAGAGTGAACATCGACATTCTAGGAATCAGCGAACTAAAATGGACTGGAATGGACTATACTTAAATAGCTATATATTTAATTGAACTGGCTGTGGGTAATGACATCTGCTTCTTGACAACTCACAAGTAGTTTTTACACTGAGTTATGCTTAATTGTAAGTTATATGTCATCTTTCGCCTTCAGCACAGGCAGATGGGAGATTAGTAGGACAGTACATGAAAATTTGTTGTTGTCAGTTTAGCTATTATATATAGCTTGGACCTTTGTCAGCAAAGTGATGGCTCTGCTTTTTAATACACTGTCTAGGTTTGCCATAGTTTTTCCTCCAAGGACCAAGCGTCTTTTAATTTCATGGCTGCAGTCACCATCCCCAGTGATTTTAGAGACCAAGGAAATAAAATATGTCACCGCTTCCACTTTTTCCCAATCTATTTACCATGAAGTGATGGGACCAGATGCCATGATCTTTGTTTTCTGAATGTTAAGTTTTAAGCCAACTTTTTCACCCTCCTCTTTCACTTTCATCAAGAGGTTCTTTAGTTCCTCTTCACTTTCTGCCATTAGAGTGATATCATCTGCATGTCTGAGGTTGGCTTTTTTTTTTCTTTTTTTTTTTAAATTTAAATTTATTTATTTTAATTTAATACTTTACAATATTGTATTAGTTCTGCCACACTTCAACATGAATCCACCACGGGCGTACACATGTTCCCCATCCTGAACCCCCCTCCCACCTCCCTTCCCATACCATCCCTCCAGGTCATCCCAGTGCATCCCAGTTGTTGATATTTTTCCTGGCAATCTTGATTCCAGCTTGTGAGTCATCCAGCCTGGCATTTCACATAATGTACTCTGCATATAAGTTAAACAAGCAGAGTAACAGTACACAGCCTTGATATACTCCTTTCCCTATTTTGAATCAGTCTGTTGTTCCATGTCCAATTCTAACTCTTGCTTCTTGATCTGCATACAAGTTTCTCAGGAGACAGGTAAGGAGGTCTGGTATCCCCATCTCTTTAAGAATTTTTCATAGTTTGTTTGGTCCACACAGCTAAAGGCTTTATTGTAGTCAATGAGGCAGAAGTAGATGTTTTTCTGGAATTCCCTTGCTTTTTCTATGATCCAATGGATGTTGGAAATTTGATCTCTGGTTCCTCTGCCTTTTCTAAACTCTAAACCTTTCTAAAGCCAGTACATCTGAATGTTTTCAGTTCACATATTATTGAAGCCTAGCTTGAAGTGTTTTGAATATTATCTTGCTAGGATGTGAAATCAGAGAAGGTGATGGCACCCCACTCCAGTACTCTTGCCTGGAAAATCCCATGGATGGAGGAGCCTGGTAGGCTGCAGTCCATGGGGTTATGAAGAGTTAGACACGACTGAGCGACTTCACTTTCACTTTTCACTTTAATGCATTGGAGAAGGAAATGGCAGCCCACTCCAGTGTTCTTGCCTGGAGAATCCCAGGGATGGGGGAGCCTGGTGGGCTGCCATCTATGGGGTCGCACAGAGTCGGACACGACTGAAGCAACTTAGCAGCAGCAGCAGCATGTGAAATGAACGCAATTGTATGACAGTTTGAACATTTTTTGGCATTGCCTTTCTTTGGACTTGGAATGAAAACTGACCTTTTACAGTCCTGGGACTACTGCTAAATTTTCCAAATTTGTTGACATATTGACTGCATCACTTTCACATAATCATCTTTTAGGATTTGAAAGAACTCATCTGGAATTCCATCACCTCCACTGGCTTTGTTCATAGTAATGCTTCTTGTGGTTCACTTGACTTAATACTCCAGGATGTCTGGCTCTAGGTAAGTAACCACACCATCATGTCCTGCCAACCAAAGCAAGACCCAGTTTTCACCACAGTCAGTCCCTCCCATTAGGAAACTTGCACCACCCTCTTATCCTTATGCATCAGAAGGCATACAGAAGAAGAAAGAACCACAATGCCATGGCAGCCAGTATGAAAAAAACCACAATCATAGAAAGCTAACTAAAATGATCATTGAGCCTTATGTAACTCAATGAAACTATGAGCCATGCAGGTGCAGGGCCACCCAAGATGGACAAGACACGGTGGAGAGAGCTGATAAAATGTGGCCCACTGGAAAAGGGAATGGCAAACTACTCCAGTTTCTTGCCTAGAGAACCCTGTAAACAGAATGAAAAGGCAAAAAGGTATGGCACTGGAAGATGAGCCCCCATGTTGGTAGGTGTCCAATACGCCAGTGGGGAGAGTGGAGAAAAATGAATCAAGGTAAATTGGACCTGGAAAACAGGAGATGGCAAGAGTGAATATCAACATCTTAGCAATCAGTAACAGAGAAGGCAATGGCACCCCACTCCAGTACTCTTGCCTGGAAAATCCCATGGATGGAGGAGCCTGGAAGGCTGCAGTCCATGGGGTCGCTGAGGGTCCGACACGACTGAGCGACTTCACCTTCACTTTTCACTTTCATGCATTGGAGAAGGAAATGGCAACCCACTCCAGTGTTCTTGCCTGGAGAATCCGAGGGACAGGGAAGCCTGGTAGGCTGCCGTCTAATGGGTCACACAGAGTCGGACACGACTGAAGCGACTTAGCAGCAGCAGCAGCAGAAGCAATCAGTAAACCAAATGAACAAGAATGGGTGAATTTAATTCAGATGATCATTGAATTACTATTACTATGGGCAAGAATCTCTTAGAAGAAATGGAGTAGCCCTCATAGTCAGTAAAGTAGTTCAAAATGCAGTGCTTGGGTGAAACGTCAATAACAACAGAATGATCTCAGTTCCTTTCCAAGGCAAACCATTCAGCATCAAAGTAATCCAAGCCTATCCCACAACCACTAATGCCAAAGAAGCTCAAGTTGAACAGCTTATGAATACCTCCAAGACTTTCTAGAATTAACATCAAAAAAAGATGTCCTTTTCATCACAGGGGATTGGAATACAGAAGAAGGAAATCAAGAGATACCTGTAGTGACAGGCAAGTTTGGTCTTGGAGTACAAAATGAAGCAGGGCAAAGGCTAACAGAGTTTTGCCAAGAGAATGCACTGATCATAGCAAACACTCTCTTCCAACAACAGAAGGGTAATTCTATGCAAGGACATCACCAGATGGTCAATACTGAAATCAGATTGATTATATTCTTTGCAGCTGAGGGTGGAGACGCTCTATACAGTCAGCAAAAACAAGACCTGGAGCTGACGGGCTCAGATCATGAGCTCCTTATTGCAAATCTCAGGCTTAAATTGAAAAAGCAGGGAAAACCACTAGGACATTCCAGGAAGACTTAAATCAAATGCCTTATGATTATACAGTAGAGGTGACAAATAGATTCAAGGGATTAGCTGTGATAGACAGAGTGCCTGAAGAACGATGGACAGAAGTTCATAACATTGTACAGGAGGCGGTAACCAAAACTATTCCCCCCAAAAAAATGCAAAACAACCAAGTGATTGTCTGAGGAGGCCTTACAAATAGCTGAGAAAAAAAAAGAGAAGCAGAAGGTAAAGGAAAAAGGGAAATATTTACTCAACTGAATGCAGAGTTCCAAACAGCAAGGAGAGATAAGAAAGCCTTGTTAAGTGAACAATGCAAGGAAATTGAGGAAAACATTAGGATGGGAAAGACCAGAGATCTCTTCAAGAAAATTGGAGATTACAAAGGAACATTTCATGCAAAGATGGGTATGATAAAGGACAGAACTGGTAAGGACCTAACAGAAGCAGAGGAGATTAAGAAGAGGCGGCAAGAATACACACAAGTACTATACAAAAAGGGTCCATGAAAATACCGGCCCATAAAAAAGTCTTGACAACAGGCTGTATTTCAGAACACTTCATTCAGGCCTTATGTCAGTGTAAATATTAGAAGACTTGGGAGAGTTTGCAATCTTTAGCCTGGTTAAATTGTTATTTTAACCCTTCCTTTCCCTGAGTACCATTTATGGATAGTTTAGTTCACTTGTTTTTCATGTTGTTTTCCTAAAGTGAAAGTGAAGTCGCTCAGTCATGTCCGACTCTCTGTGACCCAGTGGACTGTAGCCTACCAGGCTCCTTCATCCATTCGATTCTCCAAGCAAGAATACTGGAGTGGGTTGCCATTTCCTTCTCCAGGGGATCTTCCCAACCCAGGGATCAAACCCAGGCCTCCCACATTGGAGGCAGATGCTTTAACCTCTGAGCCACCAGGGAAGCCCCTGTTTTCCTAAAGGTGTCCCACTTTATGGAAAAGGAAATCAAACAAAATGATACAAAGCACAACATAATACAACAATAACAAAAAACAATGTGTAATCCATTGACATAGTTTGGAGTTGTGATTTATGAATTATTTTTTAATCTCAGAAAAAACCTTAACTCTATTGCTTAGATATAGAGTTCTGTAAAAGCCCTAGGCTTTCTGTGAGCAGGCTTTTTCTTTTATAAAGGAATGGAGATTACAGGAAAAAAAATACCAGTTGGAGAAATCCTTTTAAGTAATTTGCATATGAATAATCCCCAGGGATGTTATTTAGGCAAAAGAGTATAGCAACTTCTACAAAATGGAAGTGACACTAAACAGGGAAAAATAATTTTATAGATTGTGTTTGAGGAAAGTAAACTAGGAAAGGAAAGATGAAGAGTCTGATTCTTTTATAAATGTTATGTACTTGGATAGTAAACACATCAGTAGCAATTCTGTGTTTTGTTTTTCTTCAGCCATGCATGGTGCTTTTTTGGATGGATGGTGTTTCTTTCTTGATGCTGTCAGTCCCAGTTCAGATCTCCATATCCCAGATTGCTTGTCTTACATTAGCTATGTATGAAAATTGCCTTATGTCATACACTCCATGCAATCTAGAGAAAGATTTTTCATTGTGGAACAAACTTGAAAAAACAAAATATTTCTATGAAAAGCAATTTGCTTTGCTAGGCTTCGCTTGTATTCCCAGTACAATTACTGTAGATTATATGAGTTTGAAAATGAGCTTTCTTCTTTGCAATCCACTCCTACCTCTGTTTGATTCTCTCGTGAAGTCATAATCCTCTGACATAAACCTGTTACCATGGAGATTAATGTGATGTTACAAATTTGCTATTATTTATGACTTCGTTGTAAGATGGTTCCAAAGAGAAATTAATCTCTGATTTCTTCACCAAATATTTGGGAGACATATGAGAACAGGTGAAGGTATTTCAGCTTGCACCTCTTAATTGGGAAATGGAAGTGTTTTCACTTGTAACAAATACAAATATCCAAGGAATAATAATTTTTAAGAATATTAAAATAAACATCTTGAAGGAAAGTTGAAATGTGAAATGGTAAGATAAAATATATATTCCATTTACATAATATCTTCTGAGAGCTACAAGATAAGTTCCACCTTGAGAAGTGCAGCTGTGTCATTCTCTGAACAAGTTCCTCCTTGGTACTGCATGTTTACTTTCTTAGCAAAAGAAAGCCAAACAGTGAGCCCTCTTGGTGTATAAGCCCCTCAACCATTGAGATATTGAATTCTGATCTTTAATAAACCAACATTGATTTACTTCACTGCTTCTGTTTGCTTAGTTAAGCTCCATTGGCATAGGAAAAGGCACACATAATTTAATTAAATTACTTTTTTTTTCATTTGATTTTTTATTAGTGCATAAAGTAGGCTTTAAGCATTTGGAATTTATTTTTACCAGTAAAATATATTTCATCTCTCTTGGAGGCAGAGTTTGAAATTTTAGTTAATTTCACCCCTCACTCTCAATACACACAAAGATAAAATACAACCAAAGATCTTATTTTTGAATGTCAGATTTACTCTTTCTTTCTTGACATCAGTGTTGACTCTTGAAGAATCCAGTGTAATATCTAAACAGGGCTGAGCTTGGAGATTTCCAGATTTCAGATGCCAATAAGCAACTTGATATCTAACATTTTAGTTAGGCAACATTTTGTTTTGTTAGAACTGAATTTTTCCTGATCATCTAGGTTAGCCATTTAATAGATCAAAAAATCGTACTTGGAATGGTGAAGTCATCTTGTCAAAGCTCAGGAAGCTGATTGGTTGACAGTTTAGAGTTACACTCAGAGATCTTGAGAATTTAATTCCACATTATCAATGGTACTTGAAAAATACTCTTCTCTTGAGTTTACTTCAAATTAGAGAGTTAAAACTTGTTTTCCTAAATATAAAGGTTAATGTTAAACATATTTTTCATATCTAATTTTTGTTAGTTTTCCTTTTAAGACACTGGATATTTAGTTTCCAAATGAAGGTCCAAGTTATTTCTGTGGGAAGGAAGTCAGTGAATTATTTTAGAGTGTAAGTGGCATGCATGAAATAGCTTGTGATTTTGCACTTTGAGAGGCCTAGAAGCACATAGATTTGCCAGCTTTATTGGAGAATGACAAGGTCAAAAAGCTGTGAATTCTGTTTTTTTGCACAATACACTTGTTTCTTATGACTCCCTAGTGCAGGGTTAAAAAAATATAGTAGTATTACTTAGCTTTATGAAATTAGTCTAACCAACTGTTACAAATTTTTATGTATAGAATTCTTCTGAATTATACTGTTCTAGAGGTATTTCTCAATTAATGGAAGGTATATTTTTCTTATCTCCCAACATTTGAAGAGTAGGTAAGGGTTTTTCCCTCTATCGCTTGATGCAGGCAAGGAGGCATTTTTCCGTTAGCTGGGTGGCAGCCACCTCCTCACTGTGTGGAGAACTAAGCTTGAATGGATAGAAGAACATATAGGCAGAGTGGAGAGATGCAATTTGTCTGGGATCATGATGAATATATTGACATGCCAAGTTAAACAGTCCTAGAACCTGAACTACTTTGGGACATCATTTTATATGAGATAATAAGTAACCTTAATACTGTACTAGCCAGTTTAGTTGCCTCCCAGATCTGCTCACCCCCATTGCCTTCTAGAGCTCAATCATTGCCCTGATTTCTGGACAGAGTGAGGACCAAACTGTGGTGAAGGTTCTATTATATCCTCCATGTCTGGAGCCCCAGTTCAGAAGTTCATCCCACTGGACTCACTGAAGCTCTGATGTTCCTCCCTAGTAGCTGCTTAGAGTGGTAATGAGAGGGGGTTAGTCAAGAAATGAGAAGGAGTTGGCAGATAGATTGCTGGCTCATCCCCACCCTATGGGCTACTTAGATGTAGTGGTTCCATGTGGCTGACATCCTACATGATTAAGCAATCATTTACATTTTTTATAAGGCTGTGGCCAGCTGCATTTTGTACCACTTCATAATGTTTTTCCCCATTCTGTGTTCATTCCACTTCCCCTTGCTCTTGCTTCCCTGGGATTATAATCCCTATTCTCAGTGAAAGGTTCAACTGGCAAATTACCTCTTAGATTCTATTTTCTAGGAGACTCAGATCTGAAGGTTCCCTTAGAACCCTGTAGAGAGGTCCTAGAAGGCAGACTCTCAGCATGGATTACCTGCCTAATAGGGGGCAATAGGGGCCGGATTGCTGCTGGTGTGGGGAGTTGTGATGATCTCTGGCACACGTGGCCTCACAACTGCAAAAGTTTCCATAGTGGTAAATTACGATGAGGTAGAAAGGCAAGTCACTGGAAATGATACAACTACTGTGCTTGATCGGGAGGGCAGAAAATAATGTAAGATTTATGGTATGAGGTGGCTGTTTTTGATGGCACTGAGGGGCCTTGCTAAAGGACAGTGGTATATTTGGGTCTAGAGTGGGACATGACTGAGCGACTGATCTGATCTGATCTGATGCTGAGAATGCCAGAGGACTTCCATAGCAATTCTAAAGACTAGTTTAAAAAGAAAAAATAAAATGAAAACCAGGCTTAGCATCTAATTATAAATGTGACAGACAACTGCAACGGAAGCAAAGATCTGCCCTATGTCCTATGTCAAAGTCAGGGCTCTGATAAGGAAAGAGCAGGCCACTGAGACTAACAGTGTAAGTGGGTAAGACTTAATCCTTTCATGCCTCTGAATTACTGGCCATAAGGAGCAGCCTCTTTTCTCTTTCTAGAGGAGAATGGCCTCACAATACCTGGAGACTACAGTGTTACTACATAAAGCATTTATCCAGCAAAATGATGTTTGTTCTCATTACTATCCCTCACTACTGCCCCCATTTAGTCAGCTAGCCAAAGTTAGTCTATATAATATTTAGCAGGAGGGAGTAGGGGTAAGGAATAGAGGAGTGGATCCCGTGGGCTCACTGGATCCACACTGAAACTCTGGCTTATCATTCCAGTGGCTCCTCAGAGGAGAAAATAGCACAATCTAAAAATGAGAGGCAGTAAATTTAAATGTCATAAACTTTAACCAGTGAGAGATAAGAAATGGCAAACAAATTCCTAGGCCATTCTCCCCTGGATGGATTGCTTTTGATACAGTGGTTTTATATGGCAGAAATACTTTACAACTGAGCAAACCAGCTGTATTTTCTAGAAAAAAGAAAAGTTGTGTCTATCTGGACATTAAACTTGTGGAGGTGGGAGTGAAAATGTAAAGTGGATGGGGAAAATTCTTGTTATGGAGAAATTCACCTTTGACTAGGAATTTGATGTTCTGGCAAGGATACTTGGACCTGATGGTGATAATTTGTAGGCACAGTTCCTGGGATCTGGTAAGCAACAATGAGAGCTATTAAACAGGGCTAATATGCCAGAACTTCCTTGGCATGGTGTGAAGGAAGAAATCAGAAAATGTAGAGAATTCAGAATGTATCTCTGTATTACTAGGTAATATCTGAGACTCCATCACATTCACATGACTATGTACCCTGGGGATTAAGCAAGGGACACTACCTAGTTTAGGCAATAAAGAATATACTGGGATGGAGGGTACCAGAATCTTTGAGAGGTCTAGTTATGGTTGTGAAGGCTAGGTGTGTTAGTTAAAGTTGCTGCCATGGCCCTGGGCTCCCTAATATCTATGAGGATTATAAAATTCTAAAACAGAAGAGTCCAGGTGGCAACCCTTAACTGTCAGATGCAAAGTATGTGTATTTACTGTAATGGACAGCAAGGGCAGAGTGGCAGCCACGGGTGCCTTTGCCCACAGGAATCTATGGTAATGAGTAATAGATCATAGTGGTGTCCTTGCAGTGGGGCATATAGATAGTGATTAAATATTGCTTGCTTTTTACAATACAATAATAATAATAATAATCCTGAAAATGTTGAGCACAAGGCTGACACCTAACACTGCAATGTAAATGGTGGGTTTTCAGTCTGATTCCAGATACATATTAATTTACTGACTTGTAGCCCATTGGCTGAAGGGAAAATGTGTTTGCTTTAAAAGGACTCTACAATCATGCCAAAAATACATGTGCAAAAATACCTCTCTGATTATTTTTCAAAGAGTAATCCCTCTTTACAGCACTTTTTAACAGCATCTTCTTTTCTCTAAAGAAAGACTTTAAAAGGACTGTTAAATATGAAGTCTGTATGGATATTCATATCAGGACACCTGAAATGTTGTCATGGTCTGATTAGGGTGAAGACTATGGAAGCCACATGATAAATTTAATTTTCTGGATCCAGTGTGTTTGAGCATCCATTCTGTAATTATTTCTCTAGTCCAGGAAAATATAATTGAAGTAGATACACTATACTCAGAAACTGACAGAACCCTTACACTGGCATCCTGACTTACTCTAGGAAGCATTATGGAAGTCCTTAAAATTGTCCCAACACCTGTCCCAATACTTGAAAACAGCCATGGTAAGAAATCGGAAGTATTGCTGTTCTTGGAATGAATCACAGAGATTAGTAACGTAACCGAAGATTTTGAGGCTATAGCAGAGGTGCCCCTTGTTTCGTTCCCTTACCTGAATGCTACAAAAAGCAGATGGATCATGACAGTAGATCATGGACTCCCATAAACCAAACCAGGTGGTAGCTCTAATTGAAGCTGCCAGACTGAATGTGGTATGTGTCACGCTGAAGCGTGATCTGCATGCACTGCCTCTTTTATTTAGTATGGGATTATTGATTTGCAGGATGCTTTCTTCTACATTAGTATAAGTAGAACGTAAGTACAACTTCACATAGTAAGGACAGCAGTACACTGAAGCTATCCTTAGGGCTCTGTTAACTCTCCTGATTTCTATCATAAGGGGCTTTGATCGTTGTATCTGTCAGACTCTATTTAAGGAACAGAAACCATACCAATTACTTAAAAGATATATTAGTATAAAGAATTGTTTACCTACTGTAAGTGAACTGAAAAAGCAAAAGGAACCTGAAGTATCACAAAAGTAGCAATTACAGGAAGCATTTATCACTCATAGGGTTGATAGTAAAAGGGAAGATATTGGGACTGTTATAATCTGGAGGCTTGAACAAGGAACTCAGACCTGGAAGAGGGGCCATGCATGGCAGGTGTAAGTGCTTAACAGCTCAATGGAAAGACACTGCAGCTGGGATTTAGACCTGTGAGGAAAGAACTCAGCTGATGTACTAAGTCAGAAAAGGTGTGATAACCTGATGATAGTTATGTGGAAAAACTACAGAATGCAACTAGCTCCTGTTACTGGAAACAACTAGGAACAGGGTAAATCAAGGGCGTGAGAGTAAAGTGTATCACACCATGGAACAACTCCTAAAGAGGAGAGTCTCAACAGTAGATGAATAAAATCACACATCCCAAGTATATTCACCACCCTCTCTCCTTGGCTACCTCTTCATTGCACAACAAGATCACTTAAAGAGAAAACATGGTATGAGGGATGGAGATTATTCATGGATTAGTAGAATAAATTCTCTTTGACCAAAAATGATATAGCTACTGCTACTGCTGATTGGCCACACTGATAGTGAAAAAAACTGAGACTCTTGTGGATATAGCCCCTGAGATACCTGATTTATGCAGAGCTGTCTTATTAGAACTCCCCTAGGACCATTGAGCTGGTCCTTGGCTTTGTATCCTGTTCCCAGAACTTAGTTCTTTCTTTTTCCTTCTTTTCAACTGTCCCTCTCTGCCTCCCTCCTTTCCTTTCTTTCCTTCTCTCCCTTCCTTCCTCCTCCTCCTCTTCTTCATTTGCTTCCTTTCTTCTTTTGCTTTCTTCAGTTCAGTCGCTCAGTCGTGTCTGACTCTGCGACCCCATGGACCATCACCAACTCCCAGAGTTTACTAAACTCATGTCCATTGAGTCAGTGATGCCATCCAACCATCTCATCCTCTGTCATCCCCTTCTCCTCCCACCTTCAATCTTTTCCAGCATCAGGGTCTTTTCAAATGAGTCAGCTCTTCATATCAGGTGGCCAAAATATTGGAGTTTCAGCTTCAACATCAGTCCTTCCAAAGAACACGCAGGACTGATCTCCTTTAGGATGGACTGATTGGATCTCCTTGCAGTCCAAGAGACTCTCAAGAGTCTTCTCCAACACCACAGTTCAAAAGCATCAATTCTTCAGCACTCAGCTTTCTTTATAGTCCAATTCTCACGTCTATACATGACTACTGGAAAAACCATAGCCTTGATGAGATGGACTTTTGTTAGCAAAGTAATGTCTCTACTTTTTAATATGGGGTCTAGGTTGGTTTATTTTATATTTAAGGTTGTTTATATTTAAAATTGTTTTATTTTTTATCTAAGACAGGGTTTAAATAAGATTTTATTCCATAGATAGCCAGTTGTTTTAGCTACATTTATTGAGAAGTTCCTCCTTTACCCCAGTTGTTTACAAAATTAGTTCTTTTCATGGGATATCTGTTCTTTTCCACTGGTCTATTATTAATTTTGCACTAATTACAAATATTTAGGTTTTATAGTTTTAATATAATTTTTAATATCTGAAGACAGCCAGTCCCTTAACCATCTTTTTCTTTTTCAGTAGTATTTCTACAAGCTCCCTCTTTCTGTAACAAGTTATCTTAGTTATTTTATAGACTTTTTTCTTTAGTTATATATCATTCATTTCTCTTATTCTTTAAAATTGAAGTATAGTTGATTTGCAATATTGCATTAGTTTGAGGTATACAACAAGGTGATTTGCATATGTGTATATATGCAAATATTTATATTCTTTTGAAAATTCTTTTCCATTATAGTTTATTGCAAGGTATTTAATATAGTTCCCTGGACTATATAGTAAATCCTTGTTGTTTATCTATTTTATATATGGTATTGTACATCTATTAACCCCATACCCGCAATTTATTCCTCCCCCAGTTCCCCTTTGTCACAATAAGTTTGTTTTCTATGTCTGTGAGTCAGTTTCTATTTTGTAAATAAGTTCATTTATACTATTTTTTTTAGATTCCACATATAAGTAATACTATATAATATTTGTCTTTCTCTGACTTCTCTTAGTATGATAATCTCTAGGTTCATACTTGTTGCTGCAAATGGCATATTTCATTCTTTTTTATGGCTGAGTATCATTTCTTTTACTCATTTAAATATTGAACATACTTATTTTTATATGAAAAGCCTGAGATTTTTCCATTTTTGGAGTCTTGTGCATATTGGCTCTCTTTTTTGTACCTCCTTTTCTTGTGAGTTTTGAGGCTTTTGAATTTGTGTTACTGTTCAGTGGAACTCTATCTTAATTACTCCTGTGAGGTATTCTTGAAGGTGTGTTCATCTAGAAGATTTGCTTCTGCCAAAGGTCCAAGGCTACCAGTAATCCAGGACAAATTTAACATAAATCTTGGTTTAAGGTTTTGGGGATTATCCTGGAAATATGACTGGCTCATGATTAAGAATTCACAAGGGAAACTTTGATTTCACCCAGAGTCAAGGCTGAGAATGGGAATCTTTCTTGTCTTTTTCTAAGGACCCTATATATTCTGGTCTACTGCTGTACCATGGTATCTCCCTCTGGGAAAACGCCCTCTATGTAGCTATGTCTTACTAGAACTCCCATCTTGAACTCTTCCTACAGTTTTGTCTCTTGTTCCCAGCACTCTGCTTACATATTTACCAAAACAGAAACTCAGTGTACCCAGAATTGAGTACAGTCCTCAGTGTGAAAACTGCTTTGATTTCTTGTCCTTCAAATTCTGATTTTACTTCATTATTGACCTTTGAAGTTTCCTGAACTTTCTTGCCAACTGAGTAATTTAATGTCTTTTATTCCTCCGTTTTTATTTCTATATTTTTTCCAGCATTTTTGTTGTTTTCAAAATAGAGGGCTTAGTCAACAATGTTTCAAAATTGAAATCTTTATGAGACCAATTTTTAAAATAAATGTGAAAGGATAACTCCAAGGTTATAGACACACACATCATCTGCTCTGCCAGTAGCTATTAGACTGGTCAGATCACGTAAGCTAATCTTTTGGTGATTCTGTTTCTGTAAAATGTGCTCCTCTGTCAGGGTCATTACAGGGATTGAATGAGGTTCTGTAGGCTGAAGCACTAAGTATTGGACTGACTGACATATGTTGAGCTTTCATAAATTGTTATAAATATAAATATTATGAATTATATACCTTTCCAGATCTATTAGATCAGATCAGTTGCTCAGTCGTGTCCGACTCTTTGCGACCCCATGAATCACAGCATGCCAGGCCTCCCTGTCCATCACCAACTCCCGGAGTTCACTCAGATAAATGTCCATTGAGTCAGTGATGCCATCCAGCCATCTCATCCTCTGTCATCCCCTTCTGCTCTTGTCCCCAATCCCTCCCAGCTTCAGAGTCTTTTCCAATGAGTCAACTCTTCGCATGAGGTGGCCAAAGTACTGGAGTTTCAGCTTCAGCATCATTCCTTCCAAAGAAATCCCAGGGCTGATCTCCTTCAGAATGGACTGGTTGGATCTCCTTGCAGTCCAAGGGACTCTCAAGAGTCTTCTCCAACACCATAGTTCAAAAGCATCAGTTCTTTGGTGCTCAGCCTTCTTCACAGTCCAAGTCTCACATCCATACATGAAAACAGGAAAAACCATAGCCTTGACTAGACGAACCTTTGTTGGCAAAGTAATGTCTCTGCTTTTGAATATGGTATCTAGGTTGGTCATAACTTCCCTTCCAAGGAGTAAGCGCCTTTTAATTTCATGGCTGCAGTCACCATGTGCAGTGATTTTGGAGCCCACAAAAATAAAGTCTGACACTGTTTCCCCATCTGTTTCCCATGAAGTGATGGGACCGGATGCCATGATCTTCGTTTTCTGAATGTTGAACTTTAAGCCAACTTTTTCACTCTCCACTTTCACTTTCATCAAGAGGCTTTTTAGTTCCTCTTCACTTTCTGCCATAAGGGTGGTGTCATCTGCATATCTGAGGTGATTGATATTTCTCCTAGCAATCTTGATTCCAGCTTGTGCTTCTTCCAGTCCAGCGTTTCTCATGATGTACTCTGCATAGAAGTTAAATAAGTAGGGTGACAATATACAGCCTTGACGTACTCCTTTTACTATTTGGAACCAGTCTGTTGTCCCATGTCCAGTTCTAACTGTTGCTTCCTGACCTGCATACAGATTTCTCAAGAGGCAGATCAGGTGGTCTGGTATTCCCATCCCTTTCAGAATTTCCCACAGCTTATTGTGATCCACACAGTCAAAGGCTTTGGCATAGTCAATAAACCAGAAATAGATGTTTTTCTGGAACTCTCTTGCTTTTTCGATGATCCAGCGGATGTTGGCAATTTGATCTCTGGTTCCTCTGCCTTTTCTAAAACCAGCTTGAACATCAGGAAGTTCACAGTTCACACATTGCTGAAGCCTGGCTTGGAGAATTTTGAGCATTACTTTACCGGCGTGTGAGATGAGTGCAATTGTGCAGTAGTTTGAGCATTCTTTGGCATTGCCTTTCTTTGGGATTGGAATGAAAACTGACCTTTCCCAGTCCTGTGGCCACTGCTGAGTTTTCCAAATTTGCTGGCATATTGAGTGTAGCACTTTCACAGCATCATCTTTCAGGATTTGAAATAGCTCAACTGAAATTCTATCACCTCCACTAGCTTTGTTCATAGTGATACTTTCTAAGGCCCACTTGACTTCACATTCCAGGATGTCTGGCTCTAGGTCAGTGATCACACTATCATGATTATCTGGGTCATGAAGATCTTTTTTGTACAGTTCTTCTGTGTATTCTTGCCATCTCTTCTTAATATCTTCTGCTTCTGTTAGGTCCATACCATTTTTGTCCTTTATCGAGCCCATCTTTGCATGAAATGTTCCTTTGATATCTCTGATTTTCTTGGAGAGATCTCTAGTCTTTACCATTCTGTTGTTTTCCTCTATTTCTTT
This sequence comes from Bubalus kerabau, assembly GCF_029407905.1. NCBI lineage: Eukaryota > Metazoa > Chordata > Mammalia > Artiodactyla > Bovidae > Bubalus > Bubalus kerabau. The sequence continues at coordinate 124,808,784 of NC_073627.1, forward strand.
GCATTGATCGCTGAAGAAGGCTTTCTTATCTCTTCTTGCTATTCTTTGGAACTCTGTGTTCAGATGTTTATATCTTTCCTTTTCTCCTTTGCTTTTTGCTTCTCTTCTTTTCACAGCTATTTGTAAGGCCTCCCCAGAGAGCCATTTTGCTTTTTTGCATTTCTTTTCCTTGGGGATGGTCTTGATCCCTGTCTCCTGTACAATGTCATGAACCTCATTCCATAGTTTATCAGGCACTCTATCTATCAAATCTAGGCCCTTTCCAGATCTATAATTTTAAGAATCCTTAAATAAATCACACAAATATAAAGAGATAATCACATGGCTTGTAAAACAGCAGCAGCAATACTTGAATGTTTAAAATAAGGATTTCTCTTTAAAATGTTAATTGTTAAAGTGAACCACTGTAAATTAACAATCCCCACAATAAATCCACAACTAAGACACGTTGAATAATTTGAAGATAGATCCTCTTGCTATTCCAAGTTGTGCTAGTGGTAAAGAACCCACCTGCCAATGAAGGGAATTTAAGAGACGCAGCTTTGATCCCTGGGTTGGGAAGATCCCCTGGAGAAGGGCATGGCAACCCACTCCAGTATTCTTGCCTGGAGAATCCTATGGACAGAGGAGCGTGACAGGCTACAGTCAAGAGGTCGCACAGAGTTGGACATAACTGAAGTGACTTAGCATGCACGATTCTTGCTAAGATGGCTCTGGAAATAGAGAAGCATTTGTCTTATGTTTAAAATATACAACATTTCTAAATCTCATGAGTACCCACTAGCTCTGTGATGAGATGTTAGCAGAAACTAACAGCAGTGGCTCTAGATTTGCCATCCAAAAACTTGGTTACTTTTTAAGATTCTTGCTAGTGTGCCATCTGTGTAGTAGACTGAGCATAAGTTTAGTATACTCCGATATTTTTATCCTCCAGATTGTTTTTTAAAAATACTTATTTACTATCTAGTTTAATAAGTTATCTAATTTTTCCTCTCTATTTGGAAGTAAGAACATTTTAATGATCACTGATTAGTTCTGGAGCAGTTAATATGTTGGTAATTACAAAATATACATTTAAGGGAAAATTGTTTTGCTTTTCTGGTCAATAAAGTTTAATAGTGTTTTGACACTAATTATATACATGTAAAATACAAATTAAAATGTATGCAATTATTTAGAAAAATATTAGCTAGGTAATTGTGGATTTCTTTAGTTTTATATTCCTAAGCCCTAGAGAAAGTTAGAATTTGACTCATTGTAACCAGAATGATCTAGCCAAATATCTATTTTCTAACAATATTCAGAATAGCCTTAGTTGAAAACATGTCCCTATCTAGCTCTATTGGTCTCTGCATTAGCAGTGCATCAGAACTGTTTTTATCGTGATTTCCAAAAATTACAATAGAAATTAATGTGGGGTTTCAGTGTGGAGTCATGAGTACTTCTATTTCAAGAAATAGCCTTTATTTTCTGAATACCATTATCTTTTACTGTATAGTGGTCCCAAAATGCACAAAAGCTATATTATTTTTGGCAATTCTAATGAATTCAAAGAAACTCTGGTTTATAGTTTTCTGTATTTCTGTTGAGTAAAAACTCAAGTTAAGATCAAGAATTTACTGAGTGAGGCCTTGGGTTACATTAAAAAAATATACATTTGAGTAAATTAGTAATGGTTATTGAGATGGTTATTGCTAAGTTTCAGGCACTTTACTAAGTGATCTGTATATTATATTCTTTAAAACAACTGTTTATGAAACAGATACATATTCCTGGGTTGAACTTCCAGGCTCCAAGTTGGAGCCTATTGTATCAAGTCTTCTTTATCATATGGTGAAATGAATTACAAATGCATACTCAAGCCTCAGTTTATGTTAAGTTAGTTTTGTCTTAAAAATATTTTGGGGTGAATTATAAAAACTAACTGCCGAGAATCAGAAGATGGCAGAGGAATAGGACGGGGAGACCACTTTCTCCCCCACAAATTCATCAAAAGAATATTAAAACTCCAAGTAAATTCCACAAAACAACTTCTGAATGCCGGCAGAGGACATCAGGCATCCAGAAAAGCAGCCCATTGTCTTCGAAAAGAGGTAGGAAAAAATATAAAAGACAAAAAAAAGAGACAAAAGAGGTAGGGACGGACCTCTGTCCCGGGAAGGGAGTCTTAAAAAGAGAGAAGTTTCCAAACAACAGGAAACACTCTCACTGCCAAGTCTGTGGCGAGCCTTGGAAGCACAGAGGGCAACATAACAGGGAGGAAAAATAAATAAATAATTAAAACCCACAGATTACGAGCCCAAAGGTAACTCCCCCAGTGGAGAAGCAACGCAGATGCCTGCACCCGCCACTAGCAAGTGGGGGCTGGGAAGGGAGGCGTGGGCTGCATTCCTTAGAGTAAGGACCGGGCCTGAATGCCCCAAGGGCAATCCGAGTGAACTAACTGGGGCTAGCAAACCAGACTGTGGGATAGCTACCACGCAAAAAGCCCTAACCTAAGACACCACCAGGCCCGCACACAGAACAAAGGGCTAAACAGAACTAGCCGGCTGCAGACCATCCCCCTTCGGTGACAGGCAGCCAGAGCCGGAAGGGGGCAATCGCAGCCCCATATGGACATTATCTACCAAACTACAAGCAGGCTTCTTTGCTAAGACTCCTTGGGGTTCTGGACAGTCAACATCCGCCTGAGAAGGTGCGCCAGTTGTACACCCAGAAAACCTAGTGGCAGGGAAGGGGGAGGCCATAAGTCGCAGCGACCGTGCTCGCCAAACACCTCATCACCTGAGCTGCTCAGACCTGGGAAGGGCACAAAACGCAGGCCCAAATGAGTCTGCACCTCTGAGGACTACCCAAATGCCTGAACCTGAGCGGCTTAGACTTGGGAGGTGCATGCAGCCGAGGGCCGGCCTCAGACAGTTCCCGGTGGAGCAACTTAGAGCCTGAGCAGTGTGGGCAGGGAGGGCACATGCACCGTGAGTTGGGGCAGGCCCAGTGTGGCTGAGACACTGTGAGCACATGCCAGTGTTATTTGTTTGTAGCGTCCCTCCCTCCCCACAGCGCGACTGAACAAGTGAGCCTAAAAAAGTGTCCACCACTGCCCCCTTGTGTCAGGGCAGAAATCAGACACTGAAGAGATCAGCAAACAGAAGAAGCTAAAACAGAGGGAATCACCTTGGAAGTGACAGGTACAATAGATTAAAACCCTGTCGTTAGTACTGATTACATAGGAAGGGGCCTATAGATCTTGAGAAATATAAGCTGGACCAAGGAACTATCCAAAAATGAACTGACCCCACAATACCCACAACAGCACCAGAGAAAGTCCTAGATATATTTTTACTATTTTTACAATCATTTTTTTTAATTTTTTTAAATTTTAAGTCCTCTATTACTCCTTTAATTTTCACTTTTATAACCTACTATTACTTTGCAAAAAAAAAAAGACCCTATTTTTTTAAAGCAAACTTTATATATATATATATATATAAAATAATTTTTGTGACTTTTTCTTCTTTTTTTTCTTCTTTTCTTCAATATTGTATTTTTGAAATTCCAACTACTACTCTAGATTTTTAATCTTTGCTTTTTGGTAGTTGTTACCAATTTTGTACCTTTAAGAACCCAATCATCAGTACCCATTTTTACTTGGGAGCGAGATTACTGGCTTGACTGCTCTCTCCCCCTATGGCCTCTCCTTTTTCTCCACCAGGTCGCCTCTGTCTCCCTCCTCCTTCTCTTCTCTACCCAACTCTGTGAATCTCTGTGTATTCCCTAAGTGGAGAACACTTAGGGAACTGATTACTGGCTGGATCTGTCTGATTCCCCCCTTTTATCCTCCTGGCCACCTCTGTCTCCTTCCTCCCTCTTCTCTTCTCTGTATAACTCCATGAACATCTCTGAGTGGTCCAGTTGTAGAGTGCACATAAGGAAGTGATTACTGGCTAGCTTGTTCTTTCCTCTTTTGATTCCACCTCATCTCATTCAGGTCACCTCTAACTCACTCCTCCCTCTTCTCTTCTCCATATAACTCTGTGAACCTCTCTGGGTGTCCCTCACTGTGGAGAAACTTTTCATCTTTCACCTAGATGTTTTATCAATGGTGCTGTATAGAAGGAGAAGTCTTGAGACTACTGTAAAAATAAGACTGAAAACCAGAAGCAGGAGGCTTAAGTCCAAATCCTGAGAACACCAGAGAACTCCTGACTCCAGGGAACATTAATCAACAGGAGCTCATCAAATACCTCCATACCTACACTGAAACCAAACACCACCCACGGGCCAACAAGTTCCAGAGCAAGACGTACCACACAGGAACACAGCCCTGAGCTTCAATATACAGGCTGCCCAAAGTTACTCCAAAACCACTGACATCTGTTAACTTATTACTGGACACTTCATTGCACTCCAGAGAGAAGAAATCCACCTCCACCCATCAGAACACCAACACAAGCTTCCCTAACGGAGAAACCTTGACAAGCCACCCATATAACCCCACCCACAGCAAGGAAACTCCACAATAAAGAGAAGTTCACAAACTATCACAATACAGAAAGGCCACCCCAAACTCAGCAATAAAAACAAGATGACGAGACAGAGGAATACCCAACAGATAAAGGAACAGGATAAATGCCCACCAAACCAAACAAAAGAGGAAGAGATAGGAAATCTACCTGATAAAGAATTCCGAATAATGATAGTGAAAATGATCCAAAATCTTGAAATCAAAATGGAATCACAGATAAATAGCCTGGAGACAAGGATTGAGAAAATGCAAGAAAGGTCTAACAAGGACCTAGAAGCAATAAAAAAGAGTCAATATATAATGAATAATGCAATAAATGAGATCAAAAACACTCTGGAGGCAACAAATAGTACAATAATGGAGGTAGAAGATAGGATTAGTGAAGTAGAAGATAGAATGGTAGAAATAAATGAATCAGAGAGAAAAAAGAAAAACAAATGAAAAGAAATAAGGACAATCTCAGAGACCTCCAGGACAGTGTTAAACGCCCCAATATTTGAATCATAGGAGTCCCAGAAGAAGAAGACAAAAAGAAAGACCATGAGAAAATACTTGAGGAGATAATAGTTGAAAACTTCCCTAAAATGGGGAAGGAAATAATCACCCAAGTCCAAGAAACCCAGAGAGTCCCAAACAGGATAAACCCAAGGCGAAACACCCCAAGACACATATTAATCAAATTAACAAAGATCAAACACAAAGAACATATATTAAAAGCAGCAAGGGAAAAACAACAAATAACACACAAGGGGATTCCCTAAGGATAACAGCTGATCTTTCAATAGAAACTCTTCAGGCCAGGAGAGAATGGCAAGACATAAAGTGATGAAAGAAAATAATCTACAGCCCAGATTACTGTACCCAGCAAGGATCTCATTCAAATATGAAGGAGAAATCAAAAGCTTTACAGACAAGAAAAAGCTGAGAAAATTCAGCACCACCAAACCAGCTCTCCAACAAATGCTAAAGGAGATTCTCTAGATAGGAAACACAAAAAGGGTGTATAAATTCGAACCCAAAACAATAAAGTAAATGGCAATGGGATCATACTTATCAATAATTACCTTAACATAAATGGGTTGAATGCCCCAACCAAAAGACAAAGACTGGCTGAATGGATACAAAAACAAGACCCCTATATATGTTGTCTACAAGAGACCCACCTCAAAACAGGGGACACATACAGACTGAAAGTGAAGGGCTGGAAAAAGATTTTCCATGCAAATAGAGACCAAAAGAAAGCAGGAGTAGCAATACTCATATCAGATAAAATAGACTTTAAAACAAAGGCTGTGAAAAGAGACAAAGAAGGACACTACATAATGATCAAAGGATCAATCCAAGAAGAAAATATAACAATTATAAATATATATGCACCCAACATAGGAGCACCGCAATATGTAAGACAAATGCTAACAAGTATGAAAGGGGAAATTAACAATAACACAATAATAGTGGGAGACTTTAATACCCCACTCACACCTATGAATAGATCAACTAAACAGAAAATTAACCAGGAAACACAAACTTTAAATGATACAATAGACCAGTTAGACCTAATTGATATCTATAGGACATTTCACCCCAAAATAATGAATTTCACCTTTTTCTTAAGTGCACACGGAACCATCTCCAGGATAGATCACATCCTGGGCCATAAATCTAGCCTTGGTAAATTCAAAAAAATTGAAATCATTCCAAGCATCTTTTCTGACCACAATGAGTAAGATTAGATCTTAATTAAGGAGAAAAACTGTTAAAAATTCCAATATATGGAGGCTGAACAACATGCTGCTGAATAACCAAAAAATCACAGAAGAAATCAAAATATGCATAGAAACGAATGAAAATGAAAACACAACAACCCAAAACCTGTGGGACACTGTAAAAGCAGTGCTAAGGGGAAGGTTCATAGCAATACAGGCATACCTCAAGAAACAAGAAAAAAGTCAAATAAATAACCTAACTCTACACCTAAAGGAACTAGAAGAGGAAGAAATGAAGAACCCCAGGGTTAGTAGAAGGAAAGAAATCTTAAAAATTAGGGCAGAAATAAATGCAAAAGAAACAAAAGAGACCGTAGCAAAAATCAACAAAGCCAAAAGCTGGTTCTTTGAAAGGATAAATGAAATTGACAAACCATTAGCCAGACTCATTCAAGAAACAAAGGGAGAGAAATCAAATCAATAAAATTAGAAAAGAAAATGGAGAGGTCACAACAGACAACACAGAAATACAAAGGATCATAAGAGACTACTAAGCAATTATATGCCAATAAAATGGACAATGTGGAAGAAATGGACAAATTCTTAGAAAAGTACAACTTTCCAAAACTGAACCAGGAAGAAATAGAAAATCTTAACAGACCCATCACAAGCATGGAAATTGAAACTGTAATCAGAAATCTTCCAGCAAACAAAAGCCCAGGTCCAGACAACTTCATAGCTGAATTCTACCAAAACTTTAGAGAAGAGCTAACACCTATCCTACTCAAACTCTTCCAGAAAATTGCAGAGGAAGGTAAACTTCCAAACGCATTCTATGAGGCCATCATCACCCAATACCAAAACCTGACAAAGATGCCACAAAAAAAGAAAACTACAGGCCAATATCACTGATGAACATAGGTGCAAAAATCCTTAACAAAATTCTAGCAATCAGAATCCAACAACACATTAAAAAGATCATACACCATGACCAAGTGGGCTTTATCCCAGGGATGCAAGGATTCTTCAATATCCATAAATCAATCAACGTAATACACCACATTAACAAATTGAAAAATAAAGCCATATGATTATCTCAATAGATGCAGAGAAAGCCTTTGACAAAATTCAACATCCATTTATGATAAAAACTCTCCAGAAAGCAGGAATAGAAGGAACATACCTCAACATAATAAAAGCTATATATGACAAACCCACAGCAAACATTATCCTCAATGGTGAAAAATTGAAAGCATTTCCCCTAAAGTCAGGAACAAGACAAGGGTGCCCTTTTCACCATTACTATTCAACATAGCTTTGGAAGTTTTGGCCACAGCAATCAGAGCAGAAAAAGAAATAAAAGGAATCTAAATTGAAAAAGAAGAAGTATAACTCTCACTGTTTGCAGATGACATGATCCTCTACATAGAAAACCCTAAAGACTCCACCAGAAAATTATTAGAGCTAATCAATGAATATAGTAAAGTTGCAGGATATAAAATCAACATACAGAAATCCCTTGCATTCTTATACACTAACAATGAAAAAATAGAGAAATTAAGGAAATAATTCCATTCACCATTGCAACGAAGAGAATAAAATACTCAGGAATGTATCTACCTAAAGAAACAAAAGACCTATATATAGAAAACTATAAAACACTGGGGAAAGAAATCAAAGAGGACACTAATAGATAGAGAAATATATCATATTCATGGATCGGAAGAATCAATATAGTGAAAATGAGTATACTACCCAAAGCAATTTATAGATTCAATGCAATCCCTATCAAGCTACCAACGGTATTTTTCACAGAGCTAGAACAAATAATTTCACAATTTGTATGGAAATACAAAAAACCTCGAATAACCAAAGCAATCTTGAGAAAGAAGAATGGAACTGGAGGAATCAACCTGCCTGACTTCAGGCTCTACTACAAAGCTACAGTCATCAAGACAGCATGGTACTGGCACAAAGACAGAAATATAGATCAATGGAACAAAATAGAAAGCCCAGAGATAAATCCACACACATATGGACACCTTATCTTTGACAAAGGAGGCAAGAATATACAATGGATTAAAGACAATCTCTTTAACAAGTGGTGCTGGGAAAACTGGTCAACCACTTGTAAAAGAATGAAACTAGAACACTTTCTAACACCATACACAAAAATAAACTCAAAATGGATTAAAGATCTAAACGTAAGACCAGAAACTATAAAAGTCCTAAAGGAGAACATAGGTAAAATCACAGCAGTATCCTCTATGACCAACCTCCAAGAATATTGGAAATAAAAGCAAAAATAAACAAATGGGACCTAATTAAACTTAAAAGCTTCTGCACAACAAAGGAAACTATAATCAAGGTGAAAAGACAGCCTTCAGAATGGGAGAAAATAACAGAAAATGAAGCAACTGACAAACAACTAATCTCAAAAATATATAAGCAACTCCTGCAGCTCAATTCCAGAAAAATAAACGACCCAATCAGAAAATGTGCCAAAGAACTAAACAGACATTTCTCCAAAGAAGACATACAGATGGCTAACAAACACATGAAAAGATGCTCAATATCACTCATTATCAGAGAAATGCAAATCAAAACCACAATGAAGTACCATTTCATGCCAGTCAGAATGGCTGCGATCCAAAAGTCTACAAGCAATAAATGCTGGAGAGGGTGTGGAGAAAAGGGAACCCTCTTACACTGTTGGTGGGAATGCAAACTAGTACAGCCACTATGGAGAACAGTGTGGAGATTCCTTAAAAAACTGGAAATAGAACCGCCTTATGATCCAGAAATCCCACTGCTGGGCATACACACTGAGGAAACCAGAATTGAAAGAGACACGTGTACCCCAATGTTCATCGCAGCACTGTTTATAATAGCCAGGACATGGAAGCAACCTAGATGTCCATCAGCAGACGAATGGATAAGAAAGCTGTGGTACATATACACAATGGAGTATTACTCAGCCATTAAAAAGAATACATTTGACTCAGTTCTAATGAGGTGGCTGAAACTGCAGCCGATTATACAGAGTGAAGTAAGCCAGAAAGAAAAACAGCAATACAGTATACTAACGCATATATATGGAATTTAGAAAGATGGTAACGATAACCCTGTATGTGAGACAGCAAAAGAGACACAGATGTATAGAACAGTCTTTTGGACTCTGTGGGAGAGGGAGAGGGTGGGATGATTTGGGAGAATGGCATTGAAACATGTATAATATCATATATGAAATGAATCGCCAGTCCAGGTTCAATGCATAATACTGGATGCTTGGTGCTGGTGCACTGGGACGACCCAGAGGGATGGTATGGGGAGAGAGGAGGGAGGGGGATTCAGGATGGGGAACCTGTGTATACCCGTGGCAGATTCATGTTGATGTATGGCAAAACCAATACAATATTGTAAAGTAATTAACCTCCAATTAAAATAAATAAATTTATATTTAAAAAATTAAAATAAATAAACAGAATCACACACACACACACACACACACTAACTGCCATTTTCCTGGCATTTTGAATGAGATTTCATGTGTGTGTGTGTGTGTGTGTGTAGTTTTAACTGTGATATTAATTGATACTATCTTCTTTTCCAAGTGTGGAAGTTATCAGCTTTAACTCTTCAGTATAAACTTTTTTGTATAAACATCACCTGACATTTTATTTTGGGTTAATTAAAGTTAGCTGCCATAAGGTTTATGTGATAACTCTGAAGCTTCAATTTCAGAGCTTAATTATAACAAAAGAGACTATTGTGAAGTTTTAAGTATGAGTGTTTCTTTCATATTGTCCAAGTAAGAGCTCCTGAGTTATTAATCTTAATGAGAGTTCCCAGAGTGACCAATTGCTTCTAATATTATTTTATGGCCAGATTTTGTTTGCTGAGAATAGGTCACAAAAGACAAATCTAAAGGGCACATCATAATCTTTGAAAAACTTCTCCTTTTGTCTTGCCTGAGGTTTATTTAGCAGAAATGTTAATGTTCTAAGGTTATTTTGGGAAGTTGTACATAAAACCTGATGTTTAAGAATTGAAAGTGAGGAGTTACCAGTTACTACTTTTATGATTCTGCTCAATTCAGAGAACCTGCTTTTGTTTTTTTAAAGGATTTTTTCAAGTTTTATTTACTTTTTACTTAATTTTTGGTCACATTCTGCAGCATATGCTCTCTTAATTCCCTAACCAGGGATAGAACCTGCAGCCCTTGCACTGAAAGCCAGAGTGTTAACCACTGGACTGCTGGGGAAGTCCCCAAGTCATAAAATCTTCCCAAAGTCTTGTTTTGCTCTATAAAGTACTCATTGTTCCTATACTTGGATGCTATTGAAGGTATTGCATAAATTAATATATATGGTAAGGGCTTCCCTGATAGCTCAGTTGAAAAAGAATCTCCCTGCAATGCAGGAGACCCCGATTCTATTCCTGGGTTGGGAAGATCTGCTAGAGAAGGGATAGGCTACCCATTCCAGTATTCTGGCCTGGAAAATTCCATGGACTGTATAGTCCATGGGATCACAAAGAGTTGGACACAACTAAGTGACTTTCACTTTCACTTTCAATATATATGGAAATTTCCTAAGTAATTAAGTGCTATACAAAAAAATAAGAGCGTGTTTACCAACAACTGTAATACTAGTTTGGTGCTAAGAATCTTGGAGTTACTTTTTATTTCAGTATTTAAATCATACCTATTTTTCAGTATCATTCTTTAAGCTGCAAAAGTAAAAGAAAAAGTAAAGAAGCTGCAAAAAAGTAAAGAAAAAAAGACACAGAAAAGGAAACTTGTGTACAGTGGGAAATCCATTGTATTTCAAGAAATCCTTACTATATTAAAGTTAAACTTGGACCTCTTAGTCAATTATTGATTTTTAATATATATATTTTATTGAAGAATAATTGACTTACAGTGTTTCAGGTGCCCAACAAGGTGATTCAGTTATACAAATACATATATATCATTTTTGACATTATTTTCCATCATAAGTTATTATATTGACAATGGTTCCCTATGCTATACAGTAAATTAGATTACAATATTGCTTGTTGCATATCTATTTTTTAATTAGATATCTAGCATTCTTTTCATAGTCAAACAAGTAGAATCAAAATGTCATTTTTTTTAGTTGGGCAAAAATTCATGTTTTCTAAAATATATATATTGTACATATTTATATGCATATATATATACACAAAAGTTTTTCTACTACACTTGATAAAGGCTGAAGAAAGAATATTAAAAAAAAACAAGATATGGAGAAATTGGAGAACATAAACTAAATGAAATGGGAGCACTGAATATGAAATAGAAAAAGTGAAACAAACTGGATTAAAGTAAATGGTCATCATACAGTCCAGTTGTTTTTAAACATGACTGCTCATCAGAAACATATCTGGAGCTCTGGGGGAAAAAGCAATACCTGAGCATTTGTATTTTTTAAAAAATTTCAAGGTAATGATATGAATCTGTATTTTAAAAAGTGATTACAGATTTTTCTATTAGATCCTAGTTTTGGTGATATAGAGTTCTATTATTTTTCTGTTGATTGATCATGATACAATAATATTAAATGAGTAATAGCTACATAATCACAATAGTAAAAGATGTTCATCAGTTTTCACAATCAATAGCTATACAAAAAATTATAGGTAATTACAGTTGCAAACCATAATGGGAACATGATTAACTTAACAATATAAAATAATTACATACAATTTTGGGAGATCAAGCAAAGTGATATGATAAGTGGAAGTGCATACATGTGCATGTTTTCACCCACCCAGCCAGTCTATGTCTTTTGGTTGGTTCATTTAATCCACTTACATTTAAGGTAATTATTGATATGTATGATCCTATTACTGTTTCTTAATTGTCTTGAATTTATTTTCTGTAGATCTTTTCCTTCTCTTGTGTTTCCTGCCTAAAGAAGTTCCTTTAGCATTTGTTGTGAAGCCGGTTTGGTGGTGCTGAATTCTCTTAACTTTTGTTTGGAAGTTTTTGATTTCTCCATCAAATCTGAAGGAGAGTCTTGCTGGGTAGAGTATTCTTGGGTTGTAAGTGTTTCTCTTTCATTACTTTAAATATATCTTGCCATTCCCTTCTGGTTTGTAGAGTTTCTATTGAGAAATCAACTGACAGCCTGATGGGAAGTCCCTTTTATGTTATCTGTCGTTTTACCTAGTTGGTTTTAATATTTTATGTCTGTCTTTAAATTTTGTCAGTTTCATTATCATTGTCTCAGTGCATTCTTCCTTGGGTTTTCCTTCCTGGGACTCTCTGTGCTTCCTGGACTTGGTTGACTATTTCCTTTCCCATGTTCAGGAAGTTTTCAGCTGTTATCTCTTCAAATATTTTCTCAGATCCTTTCTCTTTTTCTTCTCCTTCTGGGACTGCTAAAATGTGAATGTTGGTGCATTTAATGTTGTCCCAGAGGTCTCTTTGGCTGTCTTCATTTCTTTTCGTTCTTTTTTCTATATTCTGTTCTGTGGCAGTGATTTCCACCATTTTGTCCTCCAGATCATATATCTGTTCTGCCTCATTTATTTTGCTATTGATTCCTTCTAATGTATTATTCATCTCTGTTTGTTCTGTAGTTCTTCTAGTTCTTTGGTAAACATTTCTTGCATCTTCTCAATCTTTGCCTTCATTCTCTTCCTAAGATCCTGGGTCATCTTCACTATCATTATTCTGAATTATTTTTCTGGGAGGTTGCCTATCTCCACTTCATTTAGTTGTTTTTCTGGGGTGATATCTTGTCCCTTCATCTAGGACATAGCTTTCTGCTTTTTCATCATGATTAACTTTCTATAATATGGTTTTTGTTTTAGCCACCATGAGACTGTGCTTCTTCTGTCTACCCTCTGATGGATGAGGCTAAGAGGCTTGTATAAGCTTCCTGATGGGAGGGACTGGCCATGGGAAAAACTGGGTCTTTCTCTGGTGGGCAGGGCCTTGCTCAGTAAAGCTTTAATCCAACTATCTGCTGATGGGTGGGGTTTCACTCCCTACCTGGTAGTTGTTTGGCATGAAGCGACCCAGTCCTGGGGTCTATGGTAAGGTTAATGGCAAACTACAAGAGAGTTTATGCCAAGAGAGACCTTCCAATGCTCCCGTCCCTATGGTGAGCTCCTGTCAACCCATGCTTCCACAGGAGGACCTCCAACAGTAGCAGGTAGTTTTGGTTCAGTCTCCTGTAAGGCCTCTGCTCCTCTCCTCTGGGTCTTGGTGCATGCAAAATTTTGTTTGTACTCTCCAAGACTGGAGTCTCTGTTTCCCTCAGTCCTCTGGAAGGCCTACAGTCAAATCCCGCTGGCCCTCAAGGCCAGATTCCCTGGGGATTCCCAGTCCCTTTATCTGATCCCCAAGCCAGGAACCTTGATGTGGAATTCAGAACATTCACAATAGTGTGAGAACTTCTTTGGTATTATTGTTCTCCAGTTTGTGGGTCACCCATCCAGCTGGTATGGGATTTGATTTGATCTTGACTGCACCCCTCCTACCGTCTTGCTGTGGCTTCTTCTTTGTCTTTGGATGGGGGTATCCTTTTTTGGTAGGTTCCAGAGTACTTCTATCAGTGGTTGTTCAACTGCTAGTTGCAATTTTGCTGCTCTCAACAGGAGGAGATGAGCACATATCCTTCTTCTCCATAATCTTGAACCAGAAGCCTCAATTATTGATTTTAGAAAGAGTGGGGAAAGAAGGCTTAGAACAATAGAGTGTTTCCTTCATCTATGAAAGGAAGAAGGAAAGACTTTTTGGCATTTCATTTTAAACTTACTTGTCATTTATACAAACAGCAAAGTTCTGTTTCAAAATATAACTGCAATTTTCAGCTAAACTGGGCCTGATATGTTTCTTGATTTGACTAGAAGTATCAATAACCTCAGATTTGCAGATGACACCACCCTTATGGCAGAAAGTGAAGAGGAACTAAAAAGCCTCTTGATGAAAGTGAAAGAGGAGAGTGAAAAAGTTGGCTTAATGCTCAACATTCAGAAAACGAAGATCATGGCATTCGGTCCCATCACTTCATGGCAAATAGATGGGGAAACAGTGGAAACGTGTCAGACTTTATTTTGGGGGACTCCAAAATCACTGCAGATGGTGACTGCAGCCATGAAATTCAAAGACGCTTACTCCTTGGAAGGAAAGTTATGACCAACCTATATAGCATATTCAAAAGCAGAGACATTACTTTACCAACAAAGGTCCGTCTAGTCAAGGCTATGGTTTTTCCAGTGGTCATGTATGGATGTGAGTTGGACTGTGAAGAAGGCTGAGTGCCGAAGAATTGATGCTTTTGAACTGCGGTGTTGGAGAAGACTCTTGAGAGTCCCTTGGACTGCAAGGAGATCCAACCAGTCCATTCTGAAGGAGATCAGCCCTGGGATTTCTTTGGAAGGAATGATGCTAAAACTGAAACTCCAATACTTTGGCCACCTCATGCGAAGAGTTGACTCATTGGAAAAGACTCTGATGCTGGGAGGGATTGGGGGCAGGAGGAGAAGGGGATGACAGAGGATGAGTGGCTGGATGGCATCACTGACTCGATGGACATGAGTCTCAGTGAACTCCAGGTGTTGGTGATGGACAGGGAGGCCTGGCATGCTGCGATTCATGGGGTCACAAAGAGTTGGACACGACTGAGCGACTGAACTGAACTATAATCTTTATTTTTAATAACAAATTATAAACTCTATCCTTTTACTTCAAATGCAAAAATTTTGATGTTGTCTTGGGCCACTTTTTCATAAACAAATTTGATATGTTGATAAAAGTAAAAAGAAAAATTTCAAGAAGCTAAAATATCAGATTTTTCTACAGACTGGCTGACTAATTTCTTCTTGACAGGGGTCTTGCTGTAAACCTTAACTTTGCTACTTAACCTAGTGTCTTCCTCTCATGGGAAATACACTGATAGGGAATCCATATAAAATTAAAATTCTCATTAGAACTGATTCAAATGTATTCTTTTTAATGGCTGAGTAATACTCCATTGTGTATATGTACCATAGCTTTCTTATCCATTCATCTGCTGATGAACATCTAGGTTGCTTCCATGTCCTGGCTATTATAATCAGTGCTGCGATGAACAGAGGTGGATGAAACTGGAGCCTGTTATACAGAGTGAAGTAAACCAGAAAGAAAAACACCAATACAGTATACTAACGCATATATATGGAATTTAGAAAGATGGTAAAAATAACCCTGTGTACGAGACAGCAAAAGAGACACTGATGTATAGAACAGTCTTATGGACTCTGTGGGAGGGGGAGAGGGTGGGAAGATTTGGGAGAATGGCATTGAAACCTGTAAAATATCATGTATGAAACGAGTTGCCAGTCCAGGTTCAATGCACAATACTGGATGCTTGGGGCTGGTGCACTGGGACGACCCAGAGGGATAGTATGGGGAGGGAGGAGGGAGGAGGGTTCAGGATGGAGAACACATGTATACCTGTGGCGGATTCATTTTGATATTTGGCAAAACTAATACAATTTTGTAAAGTTTAAAAATAAAATAAAATTTAAAAAAATAAAATTAAAATTCTGTTTCTAAAGGGCAAGAAGCTACAAGTGCCACAGAAATTAATCAGGAGTGATAGACACAGGTAGGTATTGCCATCACATTAGAATGGGCACAAATCAGGAGGAACTTTATCTCATCAAGTCCAAGACTATCTCTGGGCATTATAAAAGGCTGTAGGATAATTCTTAAATCAAAATTCATTCTTAGTTTCATATAAAAATTGCATACCTTTAATAGTTTGAACAAAGATATTAGGTTTGAGCAAAGATATTACCAAAATATGAATGTAAATTATTCTGAGGAAAGATCATTGGCCCAAATTGCTGGAGAATTAGGCTAGTTCTGACTTGACCTAGCTTGCCATTTAACCTGAAGTAGCAGCTTCTGAGCGACTTCACTTTCACCTTTCACTTTCATACATTGGAGAAGGAAATGGCAACCCACTCCAATGTTCTTGCCTGGAGAATCCCAGGGACGGGGGAGCCTGGTGGGCTGCCGTCTCTGGGGTTGCACACAGTCGGACAAGACTGAAGCGACTTAGCAGCAGCAGCTTCTCTGTGCCCTGTTTTTCTAACCTGAAAAATGGGGGTTTGGATTTTTCCCCTTATCTTCTTTGATGATACCATTTATGTTTATAACATGCTCTATTTAGTACATTTTCTCATTCCATTCAGTGATTCTTAATGAGAGTGCTCCCTGTCCCCACCAGGTTGAGAATTGCCACTAGTCTAGCATCACTCAGAGATATTAAATTCTTTGTGTCCCAACTTAAGAAAGGTCAGGAGTTCACTGTTAAGCTTTTAGGCCAATACTTATTCAATGTCTTTTATATTGCTTTAATGTAAGAATGATTAGTACTCTTGTCAGGAGGATGCCTCTGATGTTAAACTATCATTTTTTGTATTACAAATAGCTTAATTTTCTCTTCAGTGTGTCAGATACAGGTCCCAAAAGTCAGCTTTAAGGATGCCTTCTGTATAGTGTAAGCAGTTTGGGATCTATAGAGCCTAATTCTCATTTTGAATCAGCAATGAGAAATAGCTTATTCAGTGCCTGAATTAGCATTGGTAAACTTTTACATTTATACAGAGGGATCCAGGGAAGGTGTAAGAGAACATTATAAACTTTCATTACAGATTTATTTTAGCCAGTATTTTAATTTATATTTTTAAAGGATTTTAATTTGGGGGGTGGACTTCGCAGTGAAAATACTATTGTTAAAATAAGTGATTTCATTGCTAAGTCCTTCTAATCATAATTATAAGCTATTGGTTGAATGTCCAAAATTAATTATAATTATTGCTGTGAAAAGAGGAAGGAAACAGAGCAATGTTGCCATTCACTAGGTATCTTTATCTGAAAGGATATTTGGGAAGTGAGCCAGCACTGCTCCACTGCTATTAAAAGAAAGCAGTCAATTTGACTTTGTCATTCAGAAAGAAAAAATATTGGCCTTTAAGACTTGCTTTGCCTGTAGATTGAGGTGCACTTATCTCTTCCTTTCCTCATTTTCCACTCTTAACATTTCCACAGAAGAAAGAAATCTGCACTGTCCAGAAGGAATGAGAATGTAAGAAACTCTTCTGGCCTCTGTTCCTATATATTTGTACTCATTTGTTTTAGGAGATAGAAGGCATGGTTTCCCTGAAGAGTAATATCTGGAGATGTGTGTGCTTCTCTCACTTAGAGCTGTTTAGCTTCAGGAGTCTGAGCTCTGAGCTTGCTCCTATTTCCATGTTTAAGCACCCAGTAAATGGGTCAGACTCCATACCTGCCTCTGTCTTTGCTCTAAGGGCTCCATGGGTATAAGACTACAGTTGTGATTAAGAGGGTTGTCTCTGTAGACCTTTGCTCTTCTTTAAATGGCTCTCTGAAAGTCCAGACTTTGGGATAGGGGTGAGAGCGAGGGGAAGATATTAGGAGGCCAGAGGTTGGTCACATGTCCAAATCACAGAGGTGTCTTAATTTCTATCAGTTTGATTCCCTAATTCTCAATTGCTTTGAAGTTTGGATGTAATATTAGAATGTGAACAATTATCATCCTTAAAACCTAAAAATTTATTTTGCTAAGTTATGAACAAGAGACAAATTATTACTATCACAGATGTCTGCTTTATTTATTATGAACCTATACATTAATCCATTTTAGCTTTTTGCTTTATTATAGGCTTTCTAAGAGTTGTTTTAGGTTTTTTTTTAATCATAAATGGGTGTAGTTTATGTCAAAGGCTTTTTCTGCATCTATTGATATGACCACATGATTTAATATTTTTAGTCTGTTGTTGTGATGGATTACATTACTTGATTTCTTTTATAATTTTATTTATTTATTTGTATAGCTATTTTTGTCTAAGCTGGGTGTACTTTGCTGCCTGGGCTTTTTTTCTAGTTGTGTCAAGCTGGGGCTACTCAAGTTGTGGTGTGCAGGCTTCTCATTGTGGTGACCTCTCTTGTTGCAGAGCACAGGCTCTATAGCATGTGAGTTTCAGTAGTTGCAGTGCTTGGGCTCAGTAGTTGTGGTTCCCAGACTCTAAAGCACAGGCTCAATAGTTGTGATGCACAGGCTGAGTTGCTCTGTAGAATGTGGGATCTTCCTGGACCAGGGATCAAACCTATGCCTCCTGCACTGGCAGGTGGATTCTTTACCACTGAGCCACCTGGGAGGCATTTTTATACATTCAATTCAGTTCAGTTCAGTTGCTCAGTCATGTCCGACATTTGCAACCCCATGGACTGCAGCATGCCAGGCCTTCCTGTCCATCACCAACTCCCAGAGTTTACCCAAACGAATGTCCATTGAGTCGGTGACTCCATCCAAACATCTCATCCTCTGTCATCCCCTTGTCCTCCCGCCTTCAATCTTTCCCATCATCAGGGTCTTTTCAAATGAGTCAGCTCTTTGCATAAGGTGGCCAAAGTATTAGAGTTTCAGTCTCAACGTCAATGACCACTCAGGACTGATCTCCTTTAGGACGGACTGGCTGGATCTCCTTGCTGTCCAAGGGACTCTCAAGAGTCTTCTCCAACACCACAGTTCAAAAGCATCAGTTCTTCAGCACTCAACTTTCTTTATAGTCCAACTCTCACATCCATACATGACTACTGGAAAAACCATAGCTTTGACGAGATGGACCTTTGTTGACAAAGTAATGTCTCTGCTTTCCAATATGCTGTCTAGTTTGGTCATAGCATTTCTTCCAAGGAGCAAGCATATTTAATTTCATGTCTGCAGTCATCATCTGCAGTGATTTTGGAGCCCATAAAAATAAAGTCTGACACTTTTTTCACTGTTTCCCCATCTATTTGCCATGAAGTGATGGGACCAGATGCCATGATCTTAGTTTTCTGAATGTTGGGCTTTAAGCCAACTTTTTCACTCTCCTCTTTCACTTTCATCAAGGGGCTTTATAGTTCCTCTTCACTTTCTGCCATAGGGTGGTGTCATCTGCATATCTGAGATTATTGATATTTCTCCTGGCTATATTGATACCAGCTTGTGCTTCATCCAGCCCAGCATTTCTCATGATGTACTCTGCATATAAGTTGAATAAGCAGGGTGACAATATATACAGCCTTGACGTACTCCTTTTCCTATTTGAAACCTATTATACATTATACTCTACTAAAAGGTACTATAAGATATTGCCTGTAACTCCCTGTGCCATGCTTTTTGGTTATCTATTATATATATATATATATTATTTAAATCTCTCAATCCCATACCCCTAACTTGCCCCCACTCCCTTTTGGTAACCACAAATTTGTTTTTTATGTCTATGAGTCTGTTTCTGTTTGCAAATACATTAATTAGTATTATTTTAGATTCCACATGTAACTGATATAATGCAGTATTTGTCTTTCTCTGTCTGACTTAAGTTTCACTAAGCATAATATTCTCTAGGTCAATCCATACTGCTGCAAATGATGGGATTTCATTCCTGTTTATGGATGAATAGAATGTCATTGTATATGTTATATTAAGTCTCTTTATCCATTTGTCTGTTGGTGGGCACTTGGGGTGCTTCCATGTTTTGGCTACTGTAAACATTGCTTCAGTGAACATTGGAGTACCTGTATCTTTTTGAATTGATATTTTCGTACTTTTCAAATATACACCTAGGGGTGGAATTGCTATATCATATGATAGTTCTACTTTTAGCTTTTTGAGGAACCTCCATACTGTTTTCCATAGTTGATGCACCAAGTTACATTCCCACCAACAGTGTACAGGGGCTCCCTTTCTCCACATCCTGATGTTAGTCATTTGTAGTCTTTTTAATGAAAATCATTCTGACAGGTATGATGTGATATCTCTTTGTTGCTTTGATTTGCATTTCTCTGGTAATTAGCACTGTTGAGCATCTTTTCATGTTCTTGTTAGTCATTTGTATGTCTAAAAAAAATGTCTGTTCAGGTCTTCTGCATATTTTTGAGTTTGGGGATTTTTTTATAAGTTTTATTAGTTGTTTGTGTATTTTGCATATTAACCTCTTGTCAGTCATATGAGTTTTAAATCTTATTTCCCATCCTGTAGGCTTTTCATTTTGTCAATGATTTTCTTTGCTCTTTAAAAGCTTTTAAGTTTAAACTTGTTCATTTTGCTTTTATTTCTCTTGCCTCAGGAGACAGATCCAAAAAATTTATGTCAAGAATGTCTTTCTGTATTCTCTTCTAGGAATTTTATGGTTTCAGGTCTTATATTTAGGGCTTTAATACTTTTTGAGTTTATTTTTTGTATATGATATGAGAAAATGTTCTCACCAGTTAAATAAGAACAAAAATGTAACAGTTTTATGTCAACAAATTGGACAATCTAGAGTAAATGGACAAATTCTAAAAACATACAACCTCCTAAGACAGAGTCAAAAAGATACAGACAGTTTGAACAGGACTGATCACTAGTAGTAAAATTAAGTTTGTAATCAAAAAAACTTCCAGCAAACAAAGGCCAGGACTGGATGGCTTTACAGGGGAATTCTACCAAACATAGAAAAAAGAACGAATGCTTATCTTTTTCAAAATGTTGCAAAAAGTTGACAAGGACAGTACACTGCCAAATTCATTCTGTGAGACCACCATTACCCTGATGCCAAAACCAAAAAGACTACAAAAAAGTAAATTACAGGACAATATCTTTGATGAATATAGATGCCAAAATTCTCCACAAAATATTAGCAAGCCAAACCCAACATTATATAGAAAGGATCATACAGAATGATCAAGTGGGATTTATTCAAGGAATGTAAGAATAGGTCAACATTCACAAATCAATCAATGTGATAGGAAAAATAAAAATCACATGACAATCTCAGTAGATACAGAAAAACATGTGACAAAATTCAACATCCATTCATGATAAAAACTCGTATCAGAGTAGGTATAGAGGGAATATATCTCAACATAATAAAAGCCATTTATACATTTAGGACAAACCAATAGCTAACATCATACTCAGTTGTGAAATGCTGAAAATTTTTCCTTTAAACTCAGGACCAAGAAAAGGAAGCTCACTCTTCTATTTAACATAGTATTGGAAGTCCCAGCCACATCAATCAGACGATAAAAAGAAATACATGGCATCTATATTGGAAAGGAAGAAGTAAAATTGTCAGTATTTGCATATGACATGGTATAGATACTGCATATAGAAAGCCCACAGTATTCGGCCAAGAACTATTAGGACTAATAAATGAATTCAGAAAGTTTCAGGATACAAGATTAATGTACAGAAGTCTATTTCTTTTGTATACACTTATAATTAACTCTCAGGAAAAGAAAGTTTAAAAACAAAGTTACATTTAAAATTCCATCAAAAAGAATGAAATAACTAGCAATAAACTTATCTAAGGAGGTGAAAGACATATACTCTGAAAACTATAAAACACTGATGAAGGAAATTGAAGATAATACAAAGAAATGGAAGGATACACTGTGCTCTTTAATTGGCAGAATTAACATTATTAAAATGGCCATAGTACTCAAAGAAATCTATAGATTTAATGCAATTCCTATCATAAAACACATGATGTTTTTCACAGAACCAGAATAAGTAATCCTAAAATTCATATGGAACCACAGAACACCCCTAAGTTGCCAATAAATCTTTCGAGAAAAGAACAAAGTTGGAGGTATTATGCTCCCAGTCTTTAGACCATACTGCAAAGCTACAGTAATCAAAACAGCTTGGTACTGGCACAATAACAGACACATAGATTAGCGGAACAGAATAGAGTGCCCAGAAATAAAGCCACACACCTATGGTCAATTAACCTATGACAAAAGAGGAAAGAATATGCAATGGAGAAATGACAGTCTATTCAACAAGTCGTGCTGGGAAAACTGGACAACTACATAGAAAACAATGAAATTAGAATATTTCCTTATAGTAATTGATTTTTAAATATTGAACCAGCTTTATATATCTGAGATAAATCCCTCTTGGTTGTGGTATATTAATTCTTTTTACATTTTTTAATTTTATTTTTAATATGTTGCTGAGAATTTTTGCATCTATGTTCACGAGAAATATTGGTCTGTAGTTTTCTTTTCATGTCTTTATCTGGTTTTGGTATTGATGTTAAGCTGGTTATAGAATGAGGTAGGAGGTATGCCCTTTGCTTCTATTTTCAGAAGAGATTGTAGAGAATTGATATAATTCTCCCTTAAATGTTTGGAAGAATTCCCTAGTGAACACATCTAGGTTCAGTTCAATTCAGTCGCTCAGTCGTGTCCAACTCTTTGCGACCCCATGAATTGCAGCACGCCAGGCCTCCCTGTCCATCACCATCTCCTGGAGTTCACTCAGACTCACGTCCATGGAGTCAGTGATGCCGTCCAGCCATCTCATCCTCTATCGTCCTCTTCTCCTCCCGCCCCCAATCCCTCCCAGCATCAAACTCTTTTCCAGTGAGTCAACTCTTCACATGAGGTGGCTAAAGTACTGAAGTTTCAGCTTCAGCATCATTCCTTCCAAAGAACACCCAGGACTGATCTCCTTTAGAATGGACTGATTGGATCTCCTTGCAGTCCAAGGGACTCTCAAGAGTCTTCTCCAACACCACAGTTCAAAAGCATCAATTCTTTGGCACTCAGCTTTTTTCACAGTCCAACTCACATCCATACATGACTACTGGAAAAACCATAGCCTTGACTAGATGGACCTTTGTTGGCAAAGTAATGTCTCTGCTTTTGAATATGCCATCTAGGTTAGATGCACTCTGTTTGGAAGGGTATTAATTGTTGATTCAGTTTTGCTAATGTGAATAGGCCTATTCAGATCATCTGTTTCTCCTTGTGTGAGTTTTGGCAGATTGTATCTTTCTAGAAATTGGTCCATCTAAGTTATCAATTTTGTGTGCATAGAGTTGTTCATAGTATTCCTTTATAGTCCTTTTTATTTTCATGAGATTTATGGTGGTCTCATTTCTGATCATTGGTAATTTGTGTCTTCTTTCTTTTTTTTTTTTCTTTAGTTAGCTTGTCTAGAGGCTTATCAATTTCATTGTTCTTTTCAAAGAAGCAGCTTTTGGTTTCCTTGAGTTCTGTCGACTTCCTATATTTCAATTTCATTTATTTCTGCTCTAATACTTATTATTTCTTTTTTTCAACTTACTTTGGTTTTAATTTGCTCTTCTTTTTCTAGTTTCCTGTGATGGAAGCCTGGCAATTGAATTTAGTTCTTTCTTCTTTTCTAATATGTGCATTCACTCTTATAAATTTCCTTCTAAACACTTCTTTCACTGCATTCCACATATTTTGATAAGTTGTGTTTTAATTTTCACTTAATTCAAAGTATTTTAGAATTTCTCTTGATATTTCTTTTATTTATTTATTTTTAACACCAAAAACATTTTGTATTGGGATATAGCCTATTAACAGTGTTGTGATGGTTTTAGGTAAACAGCAAAGGGACTCAGCCATGCATATACATATATCTGTTCTTCCCCAAACCCCCCTCCCATTCAGGCTGGCACATAACATTGAGCAGATTTTCAAATGCTATGCAGTAGGTTTTTTGGTTATCTATTTTAAATATAGCAGTGTGTATATGACCTTCCCGAAGTTCTTAGCTATCCCTTACCCCTGGCAACCATGAATTCATTTTCTAAGTCTGTGAGACTATCTGTTTTGTCAGTAAGTTCACTGTATCATTTCTTTTTGGATTCTAGATATAAAGGATGTCATATGATGGTTCTCTGTCTCTGTCTCACTTAATTCACTAAGTACGACATTTTCTAGGTCCATCCATATTGCTGAAAATGGCCTTATTTCATTCTTCTTAATGACTGAGTAATATTCCATTGTGTATATGTACCAAATCTTCTTTATCCATTCCTCTTTCAATAGATATTTAGGTCGTTACCATGTCTTGGCTTTTGTAAACAGTACTGCAATGGATATTGGGGTGCATGTATCTTTTTGGGCCATATTTTTTTATTGATATATGCCTAGGAGTGTGATCACAGGGTCATATGGTAGTTCATATGACACTGCAAACTAAGATCATGGCATCTGGACCCATCACTTCATGCTAAATAGATGGGGTGACAATGAAAACAGTGACAGACTTTATTTTCTTGGGCTTCAAAATCTCTGCAGATGGTGACTGCAGCCATGAAATTAAAAGATAATCTTCCATCTAGTCAAGGCTATGGTTTTTCCAGTGCTCATGTATGGATGTGAGAGATGGACTGTGAAGAAAGCTGAGCGCCAAAGAATTGATGCTTTTGAACTGAGGTGTTGGAGAAGATTCTTCAGAGTCCCTTGAACTGCAAGGAGATCCAACCAGTCCCTTATAAAGGAGATCAGACCTGGGTGTTCTTTGGAAGGATTGATGCTAAAGCTGAAACTCCAATACTTTGGCCACCTCATGTGAAGAGTTAACTCACTGGAAAAGACTGATGCAGGGAGGGATTGGGGGCAAGAGGAGAAGGGGAAGACAGAGGATGAGATAGCTGGATGGCATCACCAACTCCATGGACATTGATTTGAGTAAACTCCCGGAGTTGGTGATGGACAGGGAAACCTAGCATGCTGCAGTTCATGGGGTTGCAAAGAGTCGGACACGACTGAGTGACTGAACTGAACTGAAATGCTCCTAGGAAGAAAAGCTATGACCTACCTAGATCAGATCAGTCGCTCAGTCGTGTCCGACTCTATGTGATCCCATGAATCGCAGCACGCCAGGCCTCCCTGTCCATCACCAACTCCAGGAGTTCACTCAGACTCATATCCATCGAGTCAGCAATGCCATCCAGCCATCTCATCCTCTGTCGTCCCCTTCTCCTCCGGCGCCCAATCCTCCCCAGCATCAGAGTCTTTTCCAATGAGTCAACTCCTCGCATGAGGTGGCCAAAGTATTGGAGTTTCAGCTTCAGCATCATTCCTTCCAAAGAAATCCCAGGGCTGATCTCCTTTAGAATGGATTGGTTGGATCTCCTTGCAGTCCAAGGGACTCTCAAGAGTCTTCTCCAACACCACAGTTCAAAAGCATCAATTCTTCGGCACTCAGCCTTCTTCACAGTCCAACTCTTATATCCATACATGACCACTGGAAAAACCATAGCCTTGACTAGATGGACATTTTTTGGCAAAGTAATGTCTCTGCTTTTGAATATGCTATCTAGGTTGGTCATAACTTTCCTTCCAAGCAGTAAGCGTCTTTTAATTTCATGGCTGCAGTCACCATCTATAGTGATTTTGGAGCCCCCCAAAATAAAGTCTGACACTGTCTCCACCGTTTCCCCATCTATTTTCCATGAAGTGGTGGGACCGGATGCCATGATCTTCATTTTCTGAATGTTGAACTTTAAGCCAACTTTTTCACTCTCCACTTTCACTTTCATCAAGAGGCTTTTTAGTTCCTCTTCACTTTCTGCCATAAGGGTGGTGTCATCTCCATATCTGAGGTGATTGATATTTCTCCCGGCAATCTTGATTCCAGCTTGTGTTTCTTTCAGTCCAGCGTTTCTCATGATGTACTCTGCATATAAGTTAAATAAGCAGGGTGACAATATACAGCCTTGACGAACTCCTTTTCCTATTTGGAACCAGTCTGTTGTTCCATGTCCAGTTCTAAGTGTTGCTTCCTGACCTGCATACAGATTTCTCAAGAGGCAGATCAGGTGGTCTGGTACTCCCATCTCTTTCAGAATTTTCCACAGTTTATTGTGATCCACACAAAGGCTTTGGCATAGTCAATAAAGCAGAAATAGATGATTTCCTGGAACTCTCTTGCTTTTTCCATGATCCAGCAGATGTTGGCAATTTGATCTCTGGTTCCTCTGCCTTTTCCAAAACCAGCTTGAACATCAGGAAGTTCATGGTTCACATATTGCTGAAGCCTGGCTTGGAGAATTTTGGGCACTACTTTACTAGCATGTAAGATGAGTGCAATTGTGCGGTAGTTTGAGCATTCTTTGGCATTGCCTTTCTTTGGGATTGGAATGAAAACTGACCTTTCCCAGTCCTGTGGCCACTGCTGAGTTTTCCAAATTTGCTGGCATATTGAGTGCAGCACTTTCACAGCATCATCTTTCAGGATTTGGAATAGCTCAACTGGAATTTCATCACCTCCACTAGCTTTGTTCATAGTGATGCTTTCTAAGGCCCACTGACTTCACATTCCAGGATGTCTGCCTCTGGGTCAGTGATCACACCATCGTGATTATCTGGGTCATGAAGATCTTTTTTATACAGTTCTTCTGTGTATTCTTGCCACGTCTTCTTAATATCTTCTGCTTCTGTTAGGTCCATACCATTTCTGTCCTGTATCGAGCCCATCTTTGCATGAAATGTTCCTTTGGTATCTCTGATTTTCTTGAAGCGATCCCTAGTCTTTCCCATTCTGTTGTTTTCCTCTATTTCTTTGCATTGATCGCTGAGGAAGGCTTTCTTATCTCTTCTTGCTATTCTTTGGAACTCTGCATTCAGATGCTTATATCTTTCCTTTTCACTTCTCTTCTTTTCACAGCTATTTGTAAGGCCTCCCCAGACAGCCATTTTGCTTTTTTGCATTTCTTTTCCATGGGAATGATCTTGATCCCTGTCTCCTGTACAATGTCACGAACCTCATTCCATAGTTCATCAGGCATTCTATCTGTCAGATCTAGGCCCTTAAATCTATTTCTGCCTTCCACTGTATAATCATAAGGGATTTGATTTAGATCATACCTGAATGGTCTAGTGGTTTTCCCTACTTTCTTCAATTTCAGTCTCAATTTGGCAGTAAGGAGTTCATGATCTGAGCCACAGTCAGCTCCTGGTCTTATTTTTGCTGACTGTATAGAGCTTCTTCATCTTTGGCTGCAAAGAATATAATCAATCTGATTTCGGTGTTGACCATCTGGTGATGTCCATGTATAGAGTCTTCTCTTGTGTTGTTGGAAGAGGGTGTTATGACCAGTGTATTTTCTTGGTAAAACTCTATCAGTTTTTGCCCTGCTTCATTCCGTATTCCAAGGCCAAATTTGCCTGTTACTCCAGGTGTTTCTTGACTTCCTAATTTTTCATTCCAGTCCCCTATAATGAAAAGGACATCTTTTTTGGGTGTTAGTTCTAAAAGGTCTTGTAGGTCTTCATAGAACCGTTCAACTTCAGCTTCTTCAGCATTACTGGTTGGGGCATAGACTTGGATTACTGTGATATTGAATGGTTTGCCTTGGAAATGAACAGAGATCATTCTGTCGTTTTTGAGATTGCATCCAAGTACTGCATTTTGGACTCTTTTGTTGACCATGATGGCTACTCCATTTCTTCTGAGGGATTCCTGCCTGCAGTAGTAGATATAATGGTCATCTGAGTTAAATTCACACATTCCAGTCCATTTCAGTTCCCTGATTCCTAGAATGTCAACATTCACTCTTGCCATCTCTTGTTTGACCACTTCCAATTTGCCTTGATTCATGGACCTGACATTCCAGGTTCCTATGCAATATTGCGCTTTACAGCATTGGACTTTGCTTCTATCACCAGTCACATCCACAACTGGGTATTGTTTTTGCTTTGGCTCCATCCCTTCATTCTTTCTGGAGTTATTTCTCCACTGATCTCCAGTAGCATATTGGGCACCTACTGACCTGGGGAGTTTCTCTTTCAGTATCCTATAATTTTGCCTTTTCATACTGTTCATGGGGTTCTCAAGGCAAGAATCCTGAAGTGGTTTGCCATTCCCTTCTCCAGTGGACCACATTTTGTCAAATCTCTCCACCATGACCCACATGTCTTGGGTTGCCCCACGCACATGGCTTAGTTTCATTGAGTTAGACAAGGCTGTGGCCCTAGTGTGATTAGATTGACTAGTATTCTGTGAGTATGGTTTCAGTGTGTTTGCTCTCTGATGCCCTCTTGCAACATCTACCATCTTATTTGGTTTTCTCTTACCTTGGGCGTGGGATACCTCTTCACAGCTGCTCCAGCAAAGCGCAGCCATTGCTCCTTACCTTGGACGAGGGGTATCTCCTCACTGCCGCCCTTCCTGACCTTCAACGTGTGATAGCTCCTCTAGGCCCTCCTGCGCCCGCGCAGCCACAGCTCAAAGCAGAAACATTACTTTGCTGATGAATGTATATCTAGTCAAAGCTATGGATTTTTCATTAGTCATGTATGGATGTGGGAGGTGAACCATAAAGAAAGCTGAGCACTGAAGAATTGATGCTTTAAACCATTGTGTTGGAGAAGACTCTTGAGAGTCCCTTAAACAGCAAAGAAATAAAACCAGTCAATCCTAAAGGAAATCAGCCATGAATATTCATTAGAAGGGCTTATACTGAAGCTTAAGTTCCAATACTTTGACCACCTGATGCGAAGAGCCAGCTCATTAGAAAAGATCCTGATGCTGGCAAAGATTAAAGGCATAAGGAGAAGGGGATGAGAAAGGATGAGATTGTTGGATTGCATCACTGACTCAATGGACATGAGTCTGCACAAGCTCCAGGAGATGATGAAGGACAGGAAAGCCTGGCATGCTGCAGTCCATGGGGCTGCAATGTATCAGACAGGACTGAGTGACTGAACAACAACAAATGGTAGCTTTATTTTCAGTTTTTTTAGGAACCTCCATACTCTTCTCCATATTGACTGTACCAATTTACATTCTTACCAAAAGTGAAGGAGGGTTCTCTTCTCTCCACACCCTCTCCAGCATTTGCTGTTTGTGGATTTTTTGATGATAACCATTCTGACTGATGTGAGGTGGTATCTCATTGTAGTTTTGATTTGCATTTCTCTAATAACTAGTGATTTTGAACATCTTTTCATGTGTTTTTTGACCACCTGTATGTCCTCTTTAGAGAAATGTCTGTTCAGGTCTTCTGCCCATTTTTTTGAGTGGCTTGTTTGTATTATTTGGAAGTGTGATGTTTAATTTCCATTTGGGAGGGTTGTCCAGTTTTCCAGTTTCTGTTATTCATTTCTAGTTTAATTTTACTGTGGTCTGTGAGCACACATTGGATTATTTCTATTCTTTTGAATTTGTTATGTTTTAATTTGTTATGCTTTATGGCCCAGATTGGGCTTCCCTGATAGCTCAGTTGGTAAAGAATCCACCTGCAATGCAGGAGACCCTGATTCAATTCCTGGGTCGGGAAGATTGGTTGGAGAAGGGGTAGACTACCCACTCCAGTATCCTTTGGCTTCGCTGGTGGCTCAGCTGGTGACTAATCTGCCTGCAATGAAGGAGACCTGGATTCAATCCCTTGGTTGGGAAGATCCCCTGGAGAAGGGAAAGGCTACCTACTCCAGTATTCTAGCCTGGAGAATTCCATGGACTGTATAGTCCATGGGGTCACAAAGAGTCAGATATGACTGAGCAACTTTCACTTTCATGGCCCAGATTATGGCCTATTTTGGTGAAAGTTCCATGTCAGTTTAAGAAAAATGTGAATTATGCTCTTGTTGGATGGAGTCGTCTTCTAGATATTAGCTAATCCAGTAGATTGATGGTGTTACTGAGTTCAACTGTGTCCTTGCTGATTTCTCTCTGGTTGATCTGTCCAGTTCTTTGAGTGGAGTGTTGAAGTCCTCAGCTGTAATAGTGGATTCATCTCTTTCTCCGTGTAGTTCTCTCAATTTCTGTCTCAAACAGTTTGATGCTTTTTTGTTAGATGCAACATGTTAGGATTATTATATCTTCTTGGAGAATTGACCTCTTATTATTATGCAATGCCTTTCTTTATATTAATACCTGATAATTTTTCTTTGAAATATTCTCTGCTTAAAATTAATATAGCTTCTCCTTCTTATTTTGATAGGTATTGCCATGTTATATTTTCCTCCATAATTTGCCTTTTTTTGGTTTCTTCATCTTTTGTTCAACATTGTACTTGAGGTTCCAGCCAATATAGTAAGGCAGGAAAAAGAAGCATGTTTCACCAGCTTGCAATGAACCATTAAAACTGTATTTATTTTAAGAAGATATGATTGTTTATGTAGAAAATCCAATGATCCTCAAGACATCACTAGAACTAATAAGTAAGTCCAGCAAGGATGAAGCATTCAAGATCAACATACAAAATTAATTGACTTTCTATGTAGTAGCAAAGGCGACAGTATGAAAAGACAAAAAGATGTCTGGAAGATGAGCCCCTCAGGTCAGAAGGTGTCCAATATGCTACTGGAGAAGAGTGGAGGGCAATTACTAATAGGTACAGAAAGAATGATGCAATTGGGCTAAAGCAGAAAAGACCCTGAAGTGTGGGTGTGTCTGGTGGTGAAAGTAAAGTCCAGTGCTGTAAGAACAATATTGCATAGGAATCTGGAATGTTAGGCCCATAAGTCAAGGTATATTAGACATGGTCATGCAGGAGATGGAAAGAGTGAACATTGATATTTTAGGAATCAGTGAACTAAAATGGATGGAAATGGGCAAATTGAATTCAGATGACCATTATATTTACTGCTGTGGTCAAGAATCCCTTAGAAGAAATGGAGTAGCTCTCATAGTCAACAAAAAAAAGAGTCTGAAATGTAGTACTTGGTTGCAATCTCAGAAACGACAGAATGATCTCAGTTCATTTCCAAGACAAACCATTCAACATCACAGTAATCCAAGTCTATGACCCAACCACTGATGCCAAAGAAGCTTAAGTTGAATGGCTCTGTGAAGATCTTCTAGAATGAACACCAAAGAATGATGTCCTTTTCATCATAGGGGGTTGGGATGCAAACTTCTTAATCTGAAGTTAAGAGATACCTGGAATAACAGGCAAATTTGGCCTTGGAGTACAAAATGAAGCAGGGCAAAGGCTAACACAGAGTTTTGCCAAGAAAATACAATGTTCATAGCAAATGCCCTTTTCCAATAACACAAGAGATGACTTTATACCCGGAAATCACCACATGGTCAATACTGAAATCAGACTGATTATATTCTCTGAAGCCCCAAATGGAGAAACTCTATACAGTCAGCAAAAACAAGTCCTGGAGCTGACTGTGGCTCAGATCATAAGCTCCTTAGTGAAAAATTCAGGCATAAATTGAAAAATCTATGGAAAACCATCAGACCATTCAGTTCAGTTCAGTCGCTCAGTCATGTCCGACTCTCTGTGACCCCATGAATCACAACATGCCAGGCCTCCCTGTCTATCACCATCTCCTGGAGTTCACTCACACTCATGTCCTTCAAGTCGGTGGCCGTCCAGCCATCTCATCCTCTGTTGTCCCCTTCTCCTCCTGGCCCCAATCCCTCCCAGCATCAGAGTCTTTTCCAGTGAGTCAACTCTTCGCATGAGGTGGCCAAAGTATTGGAGTTCCAGCTTTGGCATCATTCCTTGCGAAGAACACCCAGGGCTGATCTCCTTTAAAATGGACTGGTTGGATCTCCTTGCAGTCCAAGGGACTTGTGAGAGTCTTCTCCAACACCACAGTTCAAAAGCATCAATTCTTCGGCCCTCAGCTTTCTTCACAGTCCAACTCTCACATCCATACATGACCACTGGAAAAACCATAGCCTTGACTAGACAAACCTTTGTTGGTAAAGTAATGTCTCTGCTTTTCAATATACTATCTAGGTCGGTCATAACTTTTCTTCCAAGGAGTAAGTGTCTTTTAATTTCATGGCTGCAGTCACAATCTGCAGTGATTTTGGAGCCCCAAAAAATAAAGTCTGACACTGTTTCCACTGTTTTCCCATCTATTTCTCATGAAGTGATGGGACCAGATGCCATGATCTTCGTTTTCTGAATGTTGAGCTTTAAGCCAACTTTTTCACTCTCCTCTTTCACTTTCATCAAGAGGCTTTTCAGTTCCTATTCACTTTCTGCCATAAGGGAGGTGTCATCTGCATGACATAAATCAAATCTCTTATGATTATACAGTGGAGGTGATTCAAGGGAATAACTGTGGTAGACAGAATGCCTGAAGAACTGTGGATGGAGTTTCATAACATTGCACAAGAGGCAGTGACCAAAACCATCCCAAAGAAAAAGAAATGTAAGAAGGCAAAGTGGTTCTCTGAGGAGACTTTACAAAAAGGTGAGGAAAGAAGAGACGTGAAAAGCAAGGGAGAAAAGGAAAGATATATCCAAATTAATGCAGTGTTCCAGAGAATAGCAAGGAGAAATAGGATTTCTTAAATGAACAATGCAAAGAAGTAGAGGAAACCAAAGAATGGGAAACACTAGAGATCTCTTCATGAAAACTGGAGATATGAAAGCAACATTTAATGAAAGGACGGGCAGGATAAAGGACAGAAACAGTAAGGACCTAACAGAAGGAACAGAGATTAAGAAGAGGTGGCAAGAATACACAGAAGAATTATACAAAAAAAGGACTTAAGGCCTGGATAACCACAATGGTATGGTCACTCACCTAAAGCCAGACATCCTGGAGTGTGAAGTCAAGTGGGCCTTAGGAAGCATTACTACACACAAAGCTAGTGGAGGTGATGAAATTCCAGTTGAGCTATGTCAAATCCTAGAAGATGATGGTATTAAAAAGTGCTGTACTCAGTATGCCAGCAAATTTGGAAAGTTCAGCAGTGACCACAGGACTGGAAAAGGTCAGTTTTTCTTCCAGCCCCAAAGAAAGGCAATGCCAAAAGATGTTAAATTATCATACAACTGTGGTCATTTCACATGCTAGTGAGGTTACGCTTAAAATCCTTCAAGCAGGGCATCAGGAGTACATGAATCAAGAGCTTCCAGATGAACAAGCTGGATTTAGAAAAGGCGGAGGAACCAGAGGTCAAATTGCCAACTTACATTGGATCATAGAGAAAGCAAGAGAATTCCAGAAAAACATCTACTTCTGTTTCATTGGCTACTCTAAAGACTTTGTGTGGATCACAACAAACTACAAAATTCTTAAAGAGATGGGAAAACCAGACCACGTTACCTGTCTCCTAAGAAAACTATATGCGGGTCAAGAAGAAAAAGTAAGAACCTTCCATGCAACAACTGACTAGTCCAAAATTGGAAAAGGAGTATGACAAACCTATTTTGTAACACTGTTTATATAAAATATATGCAGCATTCAGTTCAGTTCAGATCGGCCACTCAGTCATGTCCGACTCTTAGCAACCCCATGAATCGCAGCACCCCAGGCTTCCCTGTCCATCACCAACTCCCAGAGTTCACTCTGACTCACGTCCATCGAGTCAGTGATGCCATCCAGCCATCTCATCCTCTGTCGTCCCCTTCTCCTCCTGCCCCCAATCCCTCCCAGCATCAGTCTTTTCCAATGAGTCAACACTTTGCATGAGGTGGCCAAAGTACTGGAGTTTCAGCTTTAGCATCATTCCTTCCAAAGAAATCTCAGGGCTGATAGCCTTCAGAATGGACTGGTTGGATCTCCCTGCAGTCCAAGGGACTCTCAGAGTCTTCTCCAACATCACAGTTCAAACGCATCAATTCTTCGGCGCTTAGCCTTCTTGACAGTCCAAGTCTCGATCCATACATGACCACAGGAAAAACCACAGCCTTGACTAGACGGACCTTTGTTGGCAAAGTAATGTCTCTGCTTTTGAATATGCTATCTAGGTTGGTCATAACTTTCCTTCCAAGCAGTAAGCATCTTTTAATTTCATGGCTGCAGTCACCATCTATAGTGATTTTGGAGCCCAGAAAAATAAAGTCTGACACTGTTTCCCCTGTTTCCCCATCTATTTCCCATGAAGTGATGGGACCAGATGCCATGATCTTCGTTTTCTGAATGTTGAGCTTTAAGCCAACTTTTTCACTCTCCACTTTCACTTTCATCAAGAGGCTTTTTAGTTCCTCTTCACTTTCTGCCATAAGGGTGGTGTCATCTCCATATCTGAGGTGATTGATATTTCTCCAAGCAATCTTTATGCCAGCTTGTGCTTCTTCCAGTCCAGCGTGTCTCATGATGTACTCTGCATAGAAGTTAAATAAGCAGGGTGACAATATACAGCCTTGACGTACTCCTTTTTCTATTTGGAACCAGTCTGTTGTTCCATGTCCCGTTCTAACTGTTGCTTCCTGACCTGCATACAGATTTCTCAAGAGGCAGGTCAGGTGTTCTGATATTCCCATCCCTTTCAGAATTTTCCACAGCTTATTGTGATCCACACAGTCAAAGGCTTTGGCATAGTCAATAAAGCAGAAATAGATGTTTTTCTGGAACTCTCTTGCTTTTTCCATGATCCAGCAGATGTTGGCAATTTGATCTCTGGTTCCTCTGCCTTTTCTAAAACCAGCTTGAACATCAGGAAGTTCACGGTTCATGTACTGCTGAAGCCTGGCTTGGAGAATTTTGAGCATTACTTTACTAGCATGTGAGATGAGTGCAATTGTGCGGTAGTTTGAGCATTCATTGGCATTGCCTTTCTTTGGGATCGGTATGAAAACTGACCTTTTCCAGTCCTGTGGCCACTGCTGAGTTTTCCAAATTTGCTGGCATATTGAGTGCAGCACTTTTACGGCATCATCTTTCAGGATTTGAAAAAGCTCAACTGGAATTCTATCACCTCCACTAGCTTTGTTTGTAGTGATGCTTTCTAAGGCCTACTTGACTTCACATTCCAGGATGTCTGGCTCTAGATGAGTGATCATACCATCGTGATTATTTGGGACGTGAAGATCTTTTTTGCACAGTTGTTCTGTGTATTCTTGCCACCTCTTCTTAATATTTTCTGTTCTGTTAGGTCCATACCATTTCTGTCCTTTATCGAGCCCATCTTTGCATGAAATGTTCCCTTGGTATCTCTAATTTTCTTGAAGAGATCTCTAGTCTTTCCCATTCTGTTGTTTTCCTCTATTTCTTTGCATTGATCGCTGAGGAAGGCTTTCTTATCTTCTTGCTATTCTTTGGAACTCTGCATTCAGATGTTTATATCTTTCCTTTTCTCCTTTGCCTTTTGCTTCTCTTCTTTTCACCGCTATTTTTAAGGCCTCCCCAGACAGCCATTTTGCTTTTTTGCATTTCTTTTCCATGGGGATGGTCTTGATCCCTGTCTCCTGTACAATGTCATGAACCTCATTCCATAGTTCGTCAGGCACTCTATCAGATCTAGGCCCTTAAATCTATTTCTCACTTCCACTGTATGGTGGCTGCGTGGGCACAGGAGGGCCTAGAAGCGCTGTCCCATGTTGAAGGTCAGGAAGGGCGGCAGTGAGGAGATACCCCTCGTCCAAGGTAAGGAGAAACAGCTGCGCTTTGCTGGAGCAGCCGTGAAGAGATAACCCCACGCGCAAGGTAAGAGAAACCCAAGTAAGACGGTAGGTATTGCAAGAGGGCATCAGAGGGCAGACACACTGAAACCATACTCACAGAAAATTAGTCAATCTAATCACACTAGGACCACAGCCTTGTCTAACTCAATGAAACTAAGCCAAGCGCATGGGGCAACCCAAGACGGGCGGGTCATGGTGGAGAGGTCTGACAGAATGTGGTCCACTGGAGAAGGGAATGGCAAACCACTTCAGTATTCTTGCCTTGAGAACCCCACGAACAGTATGAAAAGGCAAAATGATAGGATACTGAAAGAGAAACTCCCCAGGTCAGTAGGTGCCCAATATGCTACTGCAGATCAGTGGAGAAATAACTCCAGAAAGAATGAAGGGATGGAGCCAAAGCAAAAACAATACCCAGTTGTGGATGTGACTGGTGATAGAAGCAAGGTCCGATGCTGTAAAGAGCAATATTACATAGGAACCTGGAATTTCAGGTCCATGAATCAAGGCAAATTGGAAGTTGTCAAACAAGAGATGACAAGAGTGAATGTCAACATTCTAGGAATCAGCGAACTGAAATGGACTGGAATGTGTGAATTTAACTCAGATGACCATTATATTTACTACTGCAGGCAGGAATCCCTTAGAAGAAATGGAGTAGCATCATGGTCAACAAAAGAGTCCGAAATGCAGTACTTGGATGCAATCTCAAAAATGACAGAATGATCTCTGTTCATTTCCAAGGCAAACCATTCAATATCACAGTAATCCAAGTCTATGCCCCAACCAGTAATGCTAAAGAAGCTGAACGGTTCTATGAAGACCTACAAGACCTTTTAGAACTAACACCCAAAAAAGATGTCCTTTTCATTATAGGGGACTGTAATGCAAAAGTAGGAAGTCAAGAAACACCTGGGGTAACAGGCAAATTTGGCCTTGGAATACGGAATGAAGCAGAGCAAAGACTGATAGAAATTTGCCAAGAAAATGCACTGGTCATAACAAACACCCTCTTCCAACAACACAAGAGAAGACTCTACACATGGACATCACCAGATGGTCAACACCGAATTCAGATTGATTATATTCTTTGCAGCCAAAGACGGAGAAGTTCTATACAGTCAGCAAAAACAAGACCAGGAGCTGACTGTGGCTCAGATCATGAACTCCTTACTGCCAAATTGAGACTGAAATTGAAGAAAGTAGGGAAAACCACTAGACCATTCAGGTATGACCTAAATCAAATCCCTTATGATTATACAGTGGAAGTGAGAAATAGATTTAAGGGCCTAGATCTGACAGATAGAGTGCCTGATGAACTATGGAATGAGATTCGTGACATTGTACAGGAGACAGGCATCAAGACCATTCCCATGGAAAAGAAATGCAAAAAAGCAAAATGGCTGTCTGGGGAGGCCTTACAAATAGCTGTGAAAAGAAGAGAAGTGAAAAGGAAAGATATAAGCATCTGAATGCAGAGTTCCAAAGAATAGCAAGAAGAGATAAGAAAGCCTTCCTCAGCGATCAATGCAAAGAAATAGAGGAAAACAACAGAATGGGAAAGACTAGAGATCTCTTCAAGAAAATTAGAGATACCAAGGGAACATTTCATGCAAAGATGGGCT
Organism: Bubalus kerabau; assembly: GCF_029407905.1. Taxonomy (NCBI): domain Eukaryota; kingdom Metazoa; phylum Chordata; class Mammalia; order Artiodactyla; family Bovidae; genus Bubalus; species Bubalus kerabau. The sequence goes on from NC_073627.1 coordinate 124,845,815, forward strand.
CGATAAAGGACAGAAATGGTATGGATCTAACAGAACAGAAGATATTAAGAAGAGGTGGCAAGAATACACAGAAGAACTGTACATAAAAGATCTTCACATCCCAAATAATCATGATGGTGTGATCACTCATTTAAAGCCAGACATCCTGGAATGTGAAGTCAAGTGGGCCTTAGAAAGCATCACTATGAACAAAGCTAGTGGAGGTGATGGAACTCCAGTTGAGCTATTCCAAATCCTGAAAGATGATGCCGTGAAAGTGCTGCACTCAATATGCCAGCAAATTTGGAAAACTCAGCAGTGGCCACAGGACTGGAAAAGGTCAGTTTTCATACCGATCCCAAAGAAAGGCAATGCCAATGAATGCTCAAACTACTGCACAATTGCACTCATCTCACATGCTAGTGAAGTAATGCTCAAATTTCTCCAAGCCAGGCTTCAGCAGTACATGAACCGTGAACTTCCTGATGTTCAAGCTGGTTTTAGAAAAGGCAGAGGAACCAGAGATCAAATTGCCAACATCTGCTGGATCATGGAAAAAGCAAGAGAGTTCCAGAAAAACATCTATTTCTGCTTTATTGACTATGCCAAAGCCTTTGACTGTGTGGATCACAATAAGCTGTGGGAAATTCTGAAAGGGATGGGAATACCAGACCACCTGACCTGAGTCTTGAGAAATCTGTATGCAGGTCAGGAAGCAACAATTAGAACTGGACATGGAACAACAGACTGGTTCCAAATAGGAAAAGGAGTTCATCAAGGCTGTATATTATTACCCTGCTTATTCAATTTATATGCAGAGTACATCATGAGAAACGCTGGACTGGAAGAAGCACAAGCTGGAATCAAGATTGCCGGGAGAAATATCAATCACCTCAGATATGCAGATGACACCACCCTTATGGCAGAAAGTGAAGAGGAACTAAAAAGCCTCTTGATGAAAGTGAAAGTGGAGAGTGAAAAAGTTGGCTTAAAGCTCAACATTCAGAAAACGAAGATCATGGCATCTGGTCCCATTACTTCATGGGAAATAGATGGGGCAACAGTGGAGACAGTGTCAGACTTTATTTTGGGGGGCTCAAAAATCACTACAGATGGTGACTGCAGCCATGAAATTAAAAGACGCTTACTGCTTGGAAGGAAATTTATGACCAACCTAGATAGCATATTCAAAAGCAGAGACATTACTTTGCCAACAAAGATCCGTCTAGTCAAGGCTATGGTTTTCCCTGTGGTCATGTATAGATGCGAGAGTTGGACTGTGAAGAAGGCTGAGCACATACGAATTGGTGCTTTTGAACTGAGGTGTTGGAGAAGTCTCTTGAGAGTCCCTTGGACTGCAGGGAGATCCAACCAGTCCATTCTGAAGGAGATCAGCCGTGGGATTTCTTTGGAAGGAATGATGCTGAAGTTGAAACTCCCGTACTTTGACCACCTCATTCGAAAAGTTGACTCATTGGCAAAGACTCTGATGCCTGGAGAGATTGAGGACAGGAGGAGAATGGGACGACAGAGAAGAAGATGGCTGGATGGCATCACTGACTCGATGGACGTGAGTCTGAGTGAACTCCGGGAATTGGTGATGAACAGGGAGGCCTGGCGTGCTTCGATTCATGGGGTCGCAAAGAGTCGGACACAACTGAGCGACTGAACTGAACTGAACTGAACTAATACATGCTTTTGTATTCTTTTCCACTATGGTTTATTAAAGGATATTCAATATTGTTCCATGTATTATACAGTAAGATTTTATTGTTCATCCATTCTGCATTCCAAGCATTTACTTTTAATCTGTACCAACTTAATATTTACAATTGATTTCTTATGGACAACATAAATTGGATCATGTTTTTTTAATCTGCTGTGACAATCTCTGTCCTTTAATTGATGTATTTAGGCCATTTCCTTTCCCTTTTGAATTTTTTAATTCATGAAATAAACTCTCTGTGAAGTGACAGTGTTGTATGTGTATCCTAGAAGTTTAACTTAAATTACGTGGAAATCATACATTAAAAAATTTTGATATAAATATACTAGAAGCATGCCATATATTATAGAATGTAGCATGAGGTACATGTATTTTAAAGTTCTAAATAAAAAGATTTATATTTGTGAAGTTTATTAATTCAACAAATAGTTATTAAATTCTGGATACGTTTTTTATCTCATTATTTTGCTGATAATATAACAGAGAATGTATCTCAGACATTCTGTGAATGAGATTATTTCAAAGGACATTATAGTACTGTAATGAAAATTACATCTGAAGATGTGCTGGAAAGTGATTGGAGGATAAGGAAACTACTTTATATAATATAATAAATCAAAGTATATGAGTCAAAATAATCTAAATTATGCTACAATCTCCAGACCTTGGTGGCTTAAGACTACAAAGACTTATTCTTGCTCCAAATGCATGTCCAGTACAAATAGTCAGGTGGCAGGAGGGTTGTCCTCGGGCCATCATAGTCTAGAAACACAGCATGTCAAAGGTTCCATAGAAATATTTATTTATGTATTTCTTGTCTATGATCACCATTGCAGGGGAGAAGAGATATGATGCCTCTGCTCGAATTGACAGATGTCACTTGTGTGTAAAAGCTCTACGTGCCACTTCTCAAATTTCACTGGCAAGGCACATGGCCATATTTGACCTGAAAGGAAGTCAAGTATTCCAGTCACACCAGGGCCTAGAAGAAGGAGTACTGAAATATTTCTGAACATTCCTAAGGACTATCACAGAAAGCCTTTATGAGGAGGCAACATTTTTTGAAACCTTATCAGTAAGCCAGTCAAACATAGATATAGTCAGTAATTCTTAACCTGGCTGCTGCTGCTGCTAAGTCGCTTCAATCGTGTCCGACTCTGTGTGACCCCATAGATGGCAGCCCACCAGGCTTCCCTGTCCTTGGGATTCTCCAGGCAAGAACACTGGAGTAGGTTGCCATTTCCTTCTCCAATGCATGAAAGTGAAAAGTGAAAGTGAAGTCGCTTAGTCGTGTCTGACTCTTCATGACCGCATGGACTGCAGCCTACCAGGCTCCTCCGCCCATGGGATATTCCAGGCAAGAGTACTGGAGTGGGGTGCCATTGCCTTCTCCGATTCTTAACCTTACTGCCCATTAAAATCACCTTGGATAGAAACTGTGTATGTGCTTTCAGGCTTTAATTCCATTATTGTACAACAATGCTCGCATTCTATTTCCATCCTCATTTTACAGAAAAAGAAACTGAGGTAGAGTGAGGCTATGTTATTTTCACAAGGTTGTAAAAATAATAAATAGAATCAGGATTTGCATTCAGATAATCTGACTCCAGGACCAAAAATTTTAACTATTCTAATATAGTCCCTATTTAAATTATGTTAATTATGGTCTCACATGTAACCAAGTAAAAATAGAGTGCTGATCCCTTGGACTCACCTTCTCTACCCTCAGATGTGTGTGCATGTGTGTGTATGTGAGTGTGCACACATTTTTGCTTACTTGCATGGCCACATTCCAACCTTTAGTAAATTGGAGGGCTTTGTGTCATGGCTGACACTAGTCTCCTTGCTGTTCTTTGGTTCTCAAAGTATACCTTTCAACCTCAAAACTTTTTCAGTGACTTTTCCTGATACTTAGAAACCATTTCCCCCAGATATTCAAACAATTCACTCCCTCACCTTCTTCAGCTCTTTTTTGAAACATTACCATTTCAGTGAGGCCTACCATAGCATTTAAAATTACAGGCCTCCTGCACTCCACAGACTTTTTCCCTATGGCCCCAGGGCCTGAAAGAGGGCTAGCACATAGTAGGAACTCACTAAACATTGGTTACCTAAATCTTGGGAATTCAGGCTGAGAGTTGGTCAACGAGGGTAAATGGGATTGGATGCCACAATCTTGTCACAGCATGTGGAGGCAGAGTGGGATGCCTACCTGGGAGAGGTGGTATGGAAGGAAATGTGCTACCATCAGTGGGGCCTCTAGACTCTTTCCATCCCAAAGAGTACATTAACCTTATCAATAGTCATTGTAGCAAAGGAAAGGTATATAATCCTGTCTAGCCCAGAAAAAAAAAATCCAAAAACATTTATTTTCCTTCTTTCATCCTTGGCTAGTTCCTGAGAGATCAAGTGAAGGGGAAAGTACAGGAGGTTGGGAGGGTGGGTGGGGCAGACCAAGAGCTGACTGTACCTCAGCTCAACTACTAGTTGAGCTGTCCTGCCCCGGAGACAGAGAGAACTTTGAATCAGATTTGGGATTGAAATTAAACCCTGAATGGAACTGTCTTTCAATACTGAAATAAGAAATACGATTTTTCTGATAACCAAAATTCACTGAAAAATTGGGAAATCTGCCACAATTTATGTTAAGGGAGTTGCTGCCCAGAAGGAAAGTTTGGTTCCACGTAGCTGACTTGGAGGAATATATCGAAAAAAAGCATAAAACAATTTGCTGTTTCTACTTCAGAAAATTAACACTCCTCCTCAACACAACAGTTTAGTTTAAAACTAGATATTATTATCCCATTGGAGAAGGCAGAAATTAAGGCTTAGAAAATTAAACAATGAATTTAAGGTCATACTGCAGAAAGTGTCAGGTTAGCCAAAAAATTCATTCGGGTTTTTCCATAGGATATTATGGAAATGAATGAATTTTTTGGTTAACCCAATATTAGCCATGATTAAATATCAAGTTTGGCTGAATCTACCGTCTATACTTTACTGTTGGAGATATCTTCTCACTTGCAATGAGAAAGAAAAACACAAAGGGAAACACACACCACCCACCCACCCACACACACACACATACACACGCAAACACCACCCATACACACACACACACATACCCCTCCTTCAGCCCAACCCATTTTACATTGTTCTCATAAAAGTGCTGAATAGAGATTGTCCCTCTTTAGAAATATTCTTAAATAGTTTGACATCCCCAAATTTATGCAATTGGAATATTATCCAACAGAGTCAACAAAATATTAATAGACTCAGGAAGCTGGTTACACTCATGCCTTCTGGTAGTTCCCCTCCCTGTTTTTTTTTTTTCAGTAACATTCAGTTAATAACTAGCATTCAGTTAAAAGCTGGAATTACTTCATTAGCTTAGCCAAATCATCTTTTTATGCTGGTGATAAATAAGCAGCTATTAGCAATGATTCACATTAGTTCCATGGTTTGAAACAGCTGATTTCCTCCCAGATGCTTTACTGCACTCACACAGATACTTTTGCTCAATGTATTCTTATTACGTTACTTGTACTAACAAGGTCACCCTCTTCTTTTGAACAAGAGTATAAATCTCTCTTCTCTGCAAGGTTAGACTTGGTAGAACCTACTTTATTAGAAGCATGCTCTTTTTTTTTAGATCTCTGGGTCGGTCCAAAGGCTTAGGGCGAGATAAATGGAAGAAAGACCAGCTGTTTCAAATATTGGATGAATTTTCAGACACAGTTGTACATGCTGGAGAGTCAAGCTGTGGAGGAAGGGGCTGATGGCATCACAGTCTTGTTTCCTCCTTCTGTCATTTTTCTCTTGTCTTTCGCCTGTCCTTCCACTTTGTTTCAACAAGAGCTCAAATGGACTCTGATAGCTTCTTTTAAAGTTTAATGTGGTGTTTGTGGAGTGTAATCATGTTGCCTTTGGTGCTAACCAGTAAAATGACTATAAAATGACCAGTAAAATGAATTTTCCCTTACTTCCTATCAGAACTTTAGCTGATGTTCAATTAGTTACCAAACTCAACTTGTTTTATCTATGGAACATTGAGAATAGCCCTTATACAGTTTCCAAGTGTTCTACAAACATATTGGGAGGAAATCAGCAAATAAAATTTGAATAGAAGAATTATTCTTCTGTGTTGATTGGTGGTTTTGTATGCATTAGGTCAAGTTCAGAGGTTAAATTCTTACATGTGATGGTGATGTTTACTGTTACTTTATAGGTTTACACTCATGATATTCTTCCTTGATAACTGGAGTATATTTGGTATCTGTTGAACAATAATGGTCTCATGATTGGAAAGCTAGAATTCTTAGAAGTTTCTCAACCTAAGTAATCCACACTTTAAATTTAATTTTACTTTTATATCAAAATCAAATTCTAGTTTTGAAAAATTATTTAAGAAGGATTTACAAGGCAACTATTCAAGAAACAAATGGTTAGATATAACTTAGTATTTTTTTTATCACTAATCCATTACTATTATATATATAACTTGGGTTTCCTCCTGGTAGTGACAGTATTTTCTCTAATTCATATAAATAGGAATCATCTACTATTCAGAAATAGTTAGTTTAAGATGTATTGTTTGGCTGTAGTATTTAAGTTTAGTCACTCATTGAACACCTTCTGTGTACTAGCCCTTTTGTTCCTACTTGTAAAGAAGTCTTAGTATAATGAGGGGCATGCATTGGGCAGTAGTTTATAATAGAGTGGGATAAATATTCCTTTAAAGTCTGTTGTATACCAGAGGGAAAGGTGACCTATGTTTACATTGAAACCTGGAGGATACAAGACAATGAATCAGAAAGAGGAGAATGGTAGGCAAAACGAGCTACATTAAAAGTAAACCAAGGAAGTAAAATGAAAATGATCTGAGAATGCCATAATCTAGGATAGATGAGGGGAAATGACTAGAGTGATAGATGGAAGGATAATTAGGGGACAGATTTTCGAGGATCATTCTAAAACATTTATAACTAATGGACAACCATTAATAGATCTACAGATGTCTTGGAATGATCCTTTCTGACCTTGACAATGCCATAGTACTGCTGTATAGGGAAGGGAAAGTCGCTCAGTCGTGTCCGACTCTTTGCGACCCCATGGGGGTCCATGGGATTTTCCAGGCAAGTGTACTGGAGTGGGTTGCCATTTCCTTCTCCAGGGGATCTTCCCGACCCAGGGATCAAACCCGGGTCTCCTGCATTGTAGGCAGACGCTTTACCCACTGAGCCACCAGGGAAGCCCCAATAACAGATTCCAAACTCAGTGAGCATCTTGCTCATGAATCTGCTCATGAATCAGTTAAAGTTCACCTGATCTAGATGAATACAGCTGGGCTTGGTGCCACAGTGTCCTTCATGCTCCTTGGACTAGCTGAAGGCAGTTTCTTCTCATGGCAAAAGGCTAAGGCAGAAGAGAACAAGCCCATTGTAAATGAACATTCTGAGCTTTTTCCTCATGCCATGTCCAACCCATTAGCCAATGCAAGTTAAATAGCTAAGGTTCCAGTCAAGGCGTGAGAGGTGTATTCTACCTATTATGAAACCAAGACATAGGTATGAAAGTATAAAACTATCACAGGGAAGTGAACTACTGAAATCAACCTATGGTACTCTGTATGCTTGTTTTTGTTACTCTGGGAACCATAGGTCCTCCTTTCTCACTGAATAAATATTATTTAAGTATTTTCTGATTAATCATACAAAATGATAAAGAGCTGTCACAAAGGAATTCTGCAATCGACCATGATCCAGCATAAGTGCATGATGCTGCTGAATTTGGGTGACAATGTGTTTTCCAGTAAAGAGATATCTAAGTTGGTTGGGCTTGTTCCTTTTAGGCATCCCGCTCATCAGAAATCCAGCAACCATAGCTACAGCCCCTTTCCTCCACTGCCCTAGTAAACCTTAATAACCTCCCTAGAGATCCGCCAATTCCAAGATATTGATTGGCCTTGATTCTGTTTAACTTATGAGAACAATCAAACTCCCCACTTGAGGTGATACAGTATCTGCAGTTCCTGGGAAAGAAAGACTAAATAAATGTCATGGAGAGGAAGCGGTTAGAGGCAGTGTCTGCCTCAACCTGTAAATGCTGCATGCGTCTTTGTGTCTGTCTCCGCTGTCACCTGAAATGTTTTCACCTTGGTTGTTTAAAGGTTTTCAACTACAGTCTCTTTTTGCTGTCTCTTGCAACCCTTCCCATAAGGTAGGCAGTTTACAGTAATAGCATAGGAATGAAGCTATGCTTCAGGCAGGAAAGGTTAAACATTTTTAAAATGCAAACC